>NC_051056.1:17177741-17497325 GCF_904848185.1 Acanthopagrus latus | reverse complement strand
AAGAATGTGTGATTGATAGTACATGGACAAGCCAGGGCATTTTGTCCACTAGTTGGTCCATTGCAGATGGGGTCCTTCTCTCTAATAGATTTTAAAAGATAAATGAATTAAATTATGTAAGTATTTAATGCGAAAATGGGTTGCCAAATATACTGGGATGGCTGTTAATATACCTGGGCAGACTGCCCAAGGAATAAATATGTGTTGGAAATGGGTCACTAACAGTGTTTGTGGTGGTTGAAATTGTCTATGTAGAATTGCACTTTATTCTATTGCCAGGCAACTGGCCATGGACGTCTGGTTAGTGAAGGGATTGCTGCTAAATAATTTCTTTTATACTATAAGAAGTGTTTTTATTGCTTTTGTATATTCACATCCAGACACTGTTTTGACATTACCACCTGTTAATGTGCAGCAGAATTTTGCTGCATCAGTTGTTTCCCTGTTTTTGCAAATTAATACATTTTGTTATGTCAATGTTTCTCTTGATCATTAGGATTCTGGAAACATCCCAGAGGCCATTGCATCTTACCGCACAGCCTTGAAACTCAAGCCGGACTTCCCTGATGCTTACTGCAACTTGGCACATTGCCTGCAGGTTCTTACATACTCATACCTTTTGAAAATATTTAAGAGTCCATGAAGAGATTATTATTTTTGCTCTGTGGAGAATAAGAAGTTCATTTTCTAACTACTTCTGTTCCTGTCATTCTTCCAGATTGTGTGTGACTGGACAGATTATGATGAGCGGATGAAGAAGCTTGTGAGCATTGTGGCTGACCAGCTGGATAAGAACCGCTTGCCTTCAGTGCACCCACACCACAGCATGTTGTATCCACTCTCCCACGGCTTCCGCAAGGCGATTGCTGAACGCCATGGAAACCTTTGCCTGGACAAGGTACACGCAATGATCAAAGCAAGTAAACTTTTATTCATTTTTTGGGGGGGAAGGAAGGTGGCTGGTGATGGCAGTGGCTGGCTGCAGGGATAAGGGGAAGGTAAGGGATGGGAGAGAAACTGGATATATTTAATTTAAGTCTTGTAGAAAATAAGGTGAAAGCTCATGGTGAATGGGCGCTTGCATGGATGAGGGTATTGGGTTGTCATGATTTTAGATAAATCTTTGGTTGTTCACCATTGTCCACCATTGCTACAGCTTGTATAACTCAAACAAGAATTTGCTCTCCTGCTGTATTTGTATTCTTATACCTTTGTGTTTTCCACAGATAAATGCACTGCACAAACCTGCTTTTGAGCATCCCAAGGATCTGAAGGCCAGTGGTGGACGTCTACGTGTCGGTTATGTCAGCTCTGACTTTGGTAACCACCCTACTTCCCACCTGATGCAGTCCATCCCTGGAATGCACAACCCTGAGAAATTTGAGGTAGCTGATTATAAAGTATTACACACCTGCCCTGTCAATTGTGTTCATTGTGCTTATTACAGTGTGTGATATGATACAAGAGGTGGACTTGAATAGTTGAAAAATTGTGTAAATAAATGGCTAGTTAACCTAATCTTTAAACTCATTTTCCAAGGTGTTCTGCTATGCACTCAGCCCTGATGACAGTACCAACTTCCGTGTGAAAGTGGTCGCAGAGGCTCATCATTTCACGGATCTCTCACAGGTAACTGTCAGCACCAGTATTTATTTATTTATATTAACATTAAGGATGTAAACTTGTGACTGACTGAGTCAAAAGCAAACCAGTTTTACTGAAATTTGGTGCCTCTTTTCCAGATTCCTTGCAATGGCAAGGCAGCTGATCGCATTCACCAGGATGGAGTCCACATTCTGGTCAACATGAATGGATACACCAAGGGGGCCAGAAACGAGCTCTTTGCCCTCCGCCCTGCCCCCATTCAGGTGAGAGATATATTTGATTTCTGATTGAAACAATGTTGAATCCTGGGTATAAATAGCACCCTCAGCAAGTACATCACTACACCTTCACAATAATAACAACAACAACAACAATCTGTTCATGTGAATATTTAAAACAGTAAAGGTATCGTGTTATGCACAAATAACTATTTATTCTTTCAACAGGCTATGTGGCTGGGTTACCCTGGAACCAGCGGTGCACCTTTCATGGACTACATCATCTCTGACAAGGAGACATCACCTATAGAGGTGGCTGAGCAGTATTCTGAGAAACTGGCCTACATGCCCAATACTTTCTTCATTGGAGACCATGCCAACATGTTCCCTCACCTCAAGGTCTGTCCATCCTCACTTTGCTGACCTTTTTTCTTGAGGAATCTCATGTTTTATCAAATATAGGCAGTGTTTGTAACATTTGTATTGTTTTTGACCCACAGAAAAAAGCAGTGATTGATTTCAAGTCTAATGGACACATCTTTGACAACCGCATCGTTCTTAATGGTATTGATCTGAAGGCCTTCTTGGACAGTCTGCCAGATGTGAAAGTGATCAAGGTGAGAATTTCATAAACCTTGACAAAGCAGATCGTTGAATATGTGTTGAGTGGGAGTTGGGCACTGTAGTTCATTTTAGGTCCTCTGGGTGGCAGTGTTTAACAAATTGTCCATGTTGTCTTGTTTACTTTGAGTCACAATGAGGTAGATATAGTATATAATATATCAGTTTGTTTTTTTTATCCTTGTATTATCTGAATTAGAAACCCTTGAGCAATATTTGCTGATTCAGGTATGATATACTATGGTAAATTCCTTATGTTAATATGAGACTATTCCCTATGACTAGATGAAGTGTGACAACAACCAGGAAGCTGTTGGGGACACAAATGGAGCTCTGTCCATGCCCGTGATCCCCATGAACACCGCAGCAGAAGCAGTCATCAACATGATCAACCAAGGCCAAATCCAAGTCACTATCAATGGCTTCACCGTCAGCAATGGCCTGGCCACCACACAGGTATGTCTATCAGGGACACAGTTGTCGATGTAAATGCTGATATTGAGTGATATAGCATAGGTAAATGCAGAAATGAGGCACGAGCAGTTATGTTTTTTTTTAGCTTGTTTCCAAATCATTTCTGCAGGTGAGATTGTAGTCTTTGAGAATGTTCCATGTATGCTTTCTTTATGAAGAGGGGAGAAGCACAGAGCTGTTAAGATGATAAGAAAAGATAAGATATAGAAGTACTTATGCTGACTTGGTTTTCCAAACAGCATATTATCACCAGGAGGCTCAGGGACCATAAGCTGTCACACTTCATGACTGTCAAGACAAAAGCATTGAGGCCACTGGATCTCTAAGCAGCACTGTTTGTCCTCCATTTTAGATCAATAACAAAGCTGCCACTGGGGAGGAGGTGCCACGCACAATTGTTGTGACAACCCGCTCCCAGTATGGTCTGCCAGAGGACTCCATTGTCTACTGCAACTTCAACCAGCTCTACAAGATTGATCCCCCTACTCTTCAGATGTGGGCCAATGTAAGATGGTTATAACCACTGCTTGAACGTTTCCTTCAATAAATACTTGATTCCTCATTTCATGTATGATAAGTAAATAAATGAATAAAAATAAAATGAAATAAAATTAAAATAAAAATCTAAAACTCTCCTTTTCCTACAGATCTTGAAGCGTGTGTCCAACAGTGTCCTGTGGCTTCTTCGTTTCCCGGCTGTCGGCGAGCCCAACATCCAGCAGTATGCCCAGAACATGGGTCTACCTGCCTCTCGCATCATCTTCTCACCCGTAGCCCCCAAAGAGGAGCATGTGAGAAGGGGCCAGCTGGCTGATGTGTGCTTGGATACTCCCCTATGCAATGGTCACACCACAGGCATGGATGTTCTTTGGGCTGGAACACCCATGGTCACCATGCCAGGTTAGCATGCTAGGGTATTATGGGACAGACTTGGTTACTACTAGAAGAACAAAGTGTTAGTTATTCTAACTTAAATACTCAGAAAATAACTACATTTTACAAAGTTTCTAATTAATTAGGATAAATGACCAACTCTAATGACTGCAGACTTGATTTCAATTGAAGGCCGCTTGTTAATTTTAAATCCTCTCAAAAGGTGAGACCCTTGCTTCCCGTGTGGCTGCCTCACAACTGAACTGTCTGGGCTGCCCTGAGCTAATAGCCCACAGTCGCCAGGACTATGAGGACATAGCAGTCAAACTGGGATCTGACATGGAATAGTGAGTATGATTACATCTATTTGGACAACATTGTTGTTAAAACTGTAGTCTTACCATTTTCTGTCATCTTCTGTTATTCAGCCTGAAGATGGTCCGAGCACGTGTTTGGAGGCAACGAATCTGCAGCCCTCTTTTCAACACCAAGCAATACACAATGGACCTGGAGAGGCTCTATCTGCAGATGTGGGAGCACCATAGCAAGGGCAACAAGCCAGAGCACATGGTTCAGACAGTGGAGACCAGTGAGAATGCCTGAACTAGAAGCACGCTGATTTCTTTTCCCGAACATGTCTAGCCATCCCCACCATCTTTTTTTTTTTTTTTTTTTTAAACCATTGTCATCACCATAGCTTGGAATGGTCACTTTCCATTTCAGCTTCCCCCTGAATGATTGTCTCATCTCTCTCAAGTACTACTAGTAGGACTCTTTATTTGTGAAGGAGCCTACAGATACACATTTATCCTCCATCACATTTGTCATCACGTCACACATTTGCGATCCCTGAGCCAGATCGAGCCTGAGACTTTCAGGCAACTCTTCTGTGACTCTTGTCCTTAAACACAGTATATTTGGTGAGCATGAGAGGATTGTGAATGCCCTGCTTACCCATCAGTACTTGGATCCGTGGATTTTATTTTTATTTTTTTTTCCCCCCGACATGTCGGTGTGCATACAGGACTAATTGCAGCTGGTGGAGGGATTGCCCAGCCGTCTTGCTTGTTGATCTATTTATAAATGGATTAAGAGTGTTGTGTGTTTTAAAAGGACAATGTTGCACCATGAACGTTGTAACTCTGACTTAAGTTTCATCAGCTTTAACATGCATTTGTAAAACATAGGTTGCAACTGCTCTTGAGTTTGTCTTAAGCTGTTATTAAATTACTGCGATGAATAGATGTGCAAGTTTTGAGGAGTATGGTCTAGATAAAGACTTCTCCCCCTCACCCAAATTCCAACTTTTCTTAATTACATTGTCAATCAAGGAATACCTTCAGTAGCTGTTGTCCTGTTTGATGTCACACTATGCTTGTAAAGATGATTGGACAAAGGAGCTTCAATTAGTTGGAAAGGGCCTAAATTTAAGTTTAGATGTCAGAGCTGTTCACAAATTGATCTTGTTTTTTAATCACTCAAACCCGGAATGGCCTAGGTAAGTATTTTCTAAGAAGTTTTTCTTTTTGTATTGTCCGTTAACTGTATGCTGTCAATGATGCCACAGGCTCAAAATATAATAAAAAAATAAAGAGATGGCAAAACTCTGTATTGTCTTCACACTCACTTAATGCAGTTGTTGGTAGAAACAATAAAACAATAATGCCAACATTCTTTGTTTCCTTGTTTTATTATCTAGTGTTTCATATTTGCACCAGAGCAATAAACTACAAGGTGATAGTAAAACTAGATTTGTTTTTGGCTAATTGTCGTTGAATGGAGCAATGGTACTAAAATGTTTCATCACATTTACAGATGCATTTGTTGTTATTGGCACTCATAAACCAATATCAGTGGCATACAGCCAATAGGGCAACATAACATCTATTAAACTCGAATAAATGTAGCATCAACACTTAAGCAGGAAATAGATTAAAAGCCCTACAATCAAACTGGCATGCAGTCAGCAAAAAATACCCAACTTTAAAACTTAAGATACTGATGATTGGAAATGCTCCTTACTGGGCTTTCGTTGGCTTTTTTTTTTTTTTTGCCTTAACGTGCGTCATATATTCTAAATTCATCAGATGTTTTACAATAGGCGTATTAAAGTAGAAATGCAGTATTAAATTGACATAATGAAGTGTACGTTCCTCATAGTTGAATGGGACGGTGCACCATTACACGTTACCATGTATATCCGTCCTACGATGGTGGGCGTGGTTAGAATGTCACATGTTATTGGAAGCACGTTCCGGTTGGTCAAATATCTTGTGACGACTTCCGGCGTTATGCAGCGCAAAATTTGAATCGACCTCCATGTTCACATCTGTGTGTTATCTACAACAACAACAAAAGCGAGTTTGGTAATCATATCTCAAGTGAATTATGTTTTAATTAAATTTCCAAGACAAATTCATGTCGTGTATACAAACGTACAACGCTGAAATGTTAGCTTGAGTCCTAACAATTAGCTTTAGTTAGCTAGCAAGTTAACGCTAACGGTAAGGCTAACGTCTTTTAGAATCTCTCGTTAATGAAGTTTTTACATTGACTGAATAAAAAAAAAATCAACTTGTTACATTTATTTAACCATGAGCTAGATTAGCCAGCCTTACTTTGCCTTTGGTAGCAGTATATTATCTTATAAACCTTAAGTTTGACGTTAGCGGCTGGACTTTAAACGTTAAATGACTGTGCCCTGGTTTGTGTTGCGTTTTCACAGAGAAGAGGGAACTATGAATAATGACACCTGCAGATTATTCCAAAGAGTGGCTCAAAAGATGGGATGGGCTAACAAAGAAGGACTGGACGAAGCAGAAAAAAAGGTTTGTTGCTTATTTCATTTACCTGCGCGTTAGGAAAAAACACGTATCGCACACACGCAATATCTTTCTTCATCGTTTCTAGCTAATAAGCTCGATTGGCAAGAGTCGTCATGCTGCCACCAGTGGTCATCGATCGCCTGCCCAGCTTGCCCTCTCTGACAGTGAAGATGATCCAGAGAAGGAGAACCATTTCTTCAAGGGCAACGATTACAGGAACAAGTCTTTAACGGAGTCTAGTGATGATGACTTTGACCAATGTGAGTTAAATTAGATGGATTATGTACATTAAATTATGTGACACAGCTTGCAAACGTGTGAATGTGTTGTGTTCTTATTACCCAGTTCTCATTGGAAGAGCTACACCCAAAGCTAAACCTATATCACAGAAACCAGGTAGTGCTGCAAGGAAAGCCAGGTATGAAAAATGAAGTGTACTGAAAATGTCTTTGTGAGGAAACATCTCTGTGTTGTTTTTCTAGTTTAATTTGTGCTTCTTACTTGTCTCATCAACGTTTTGGTGATAGTTGTGGAACTTCTAAACCATTATTTGTTCATTTTCTTTTAGTTCAAATGTTGTTGTGGTGAGCTCGGATGATGACGGCAGCTTCGAAACATGTAAGTGGTTGTTCTGTGGGGTTAAAGTTATCTATATGTAACCAATCAACAGTCTGATAATTTAACATCATTATATTGTCTGTTACATTTTTATGTCGTATATCCTCGTTTTGCACATTGAAGATTTGCAACGAGTAAAAACCCCTAAAGCCAAGCCGAAGAAAATATCAGAGAGTGGAAGTGAAGATAGGTGAGTTCATGACTTTCTTCCCTCCAAATCCACTGTCACTCTCTGGAAAGGTTTGTTTTCCATATCTGTTTCCCTGTTTTTCTTTTCTTTTATCGCACAGCCTCAAACACTTCATAGTGGATGACTACTCGTCAGATGATGACTTTGAGAGAAAGCCATCATTTAAAGGTAACTCTGAAGGACCTATCATTACTGATGTTCCTTTTATATTGAAAAGAATATCACTTGTCTAATTGTGTAAAACGGTGATGTTTTGTGCCAACTGTTTTGCAGTGCCTACAAAGAGCAATACTCCAGCAGCCCAGCGTCCATTGATGAGACCGCTGTCTCAGTGTGACTCTCCAGTCTTTGTCAGTGACAGCGATGATGATGACAATATTGTGGTTAAGAGCACTTGGAGGACTCGTCACTCAAAGCCCCTGCCGAAGGCTAACAAGATTGATGCTCTGCTGTCTGATAAAGAGGAGAGTTCGCCATCACTGCCGGTCTTCTCTCCTTTTTTGCCTCCTCTCCACAAAACATCACTTGCCTCTCCCAAACGCACTCTCTCAGCACCTTCTAAGTTCGATGAGTCGGCCAGTTCTGAGGAGGAGTTCACATCTCTACTAGAGAGACTGAAAAGGAAAAACAAGTTCACTAGCGCCTCATTCTCACCTAAGAATGCAGGTAACTGATTGTCTCATTCTACCCGTCTGTAGTTTTTGGTTTCTTTCTAGTTATGAGGCTGATAACTATAGTTTTCTGTTTTTTTTGTTGTTGTTTTTTTAATTTAGAATGCAATAAGGAGCCTCCTCTGTTGGCTCCTCCTGTAAAGGCAACCCCAGCCTCCAAACCATTAAAGGAAACACCTCTGCATGTGAAGACACCTGGAAAATCCTCCATCCTGAAGCCCGCAGTCAGTCAGACAGAGCCCAGACACGGCCCCACCAGCAGGTACATCTGTTGACCAGTTTTTATGTATAGCTTTAAAGGTTGGACATACTTTTACGTACTTTCACATACGTTTTAATGTTTTATTGTGAAGGAGGCCTGTGAAGTATTTTGTCTCTCATCTTCTTTTTGCTTCAGTTAACCCTGTTTTCTCCCTTTTTAGGGTGGCGTTGTGTAAGACCCCAGGGTGCTTCTTGCAGTCCTTATCGAACCCTGGCTCCACCCGCAATTTTAAGCAGAAGAAGGAAGAACTTACCAGTAAACTCTACCAGCTGTATAATACCAGTGTGTTTGACAGTAAGGTGAGGAGCAATAGTTTTTCTGTTGCTTCATTTTTAGAAATTTTTAGAATCATCATCAGATTTTGAAGGTTTAAATATATAGATGGTTGACGAACCTAAGGAAAAAACAACACTGAGGTTCTTGTTATGGTATTGAGCCACTATGTGCTGCCAGAATAGCTTTTAGTGTGCTTTACATCAGTTCTACAAGTCTCTGGAACTCTACTGCAATGAAACATGCAGAAGTCTTGCAAAAGTTTCCTTATCTGATGTGTTTTGATAATGGCAGTGGAGAACAGTGTCTAACATGTTAGTCCAAAATCTGCACAGTGTTCAACTGGGTTGAGATCTAATGACTGCAAAGGCAAAAGCGTCATCTCATACTTTTGATGGGGACAAGTGGATCCACACCATGCCAGCTAAATGATCCCCACAGCATATGTTTCAGTTTGTCACTCTACATTTTTCAAATGCCTTATTCGCATGTTGTACGTTTTTCTTTTTCCTTGTCTGTCATGAATTCTAGCTTCCCGTCGACATGTCAGTGACTTGGAATAAGAAGATGCGGAAAACAGCCGGTTACTGTGTCACAGGACAGGAGCGAGGTGGAGGGAGGCGCTATGCTCGCATAGAACTGTCAGAGAAAGTCTGTGATTCTGCAGGTAGAGCTCTTTTTAAGCCAGATAGACCAAATAATAAACTGCCTGCTGTAGATATGCACTGTCATCTGTTCTGCATTGTAAACACTTTCTCTTCATCCATTGTTGTCTCCCGTCCCCAAGATCGTCTCAGAGACACACTTATTCATGAGATGTGTCACGCTGCGACCTGGCTGATCAACGGTGTGAGGGATGGCCACGGGAACTTCTGGAAGCTGTATGCTCGCAAATCCACGCTGGCGCATCCTGAGCTGCCCATGGTCACCCGCTGCCACAGTTATGACATCAAGTACAAATTCCAGTACAAGTGCACCCGCTGTCAGAATACGTATGTCTGATTTCAGATGTTTTAAAACCTCTTACCGTTCTTTGTTATTTATTTTGTATATACAGGCTGCTGTGTTAATCTTTACTATGATTCTTCACAGGATCGGACGTCATTCCAAGTCGCTGGACACGCAGAGGTTCGTGTGCGCCCTCTGCACAGGACAACTGGTCTTGCTGACGCCTTCCAAGCCACGTGCTCCAACACCCTTCGCCAGTTTTGTCAAAGAGAATTATGGGACTGTTCGACAGGAGCTAGCTGGACAAAGCCATGCGGAAGTAATGCGTAAACTCAGTGCCGACTTTTCCTCCAAGGCTAAACTCAGTCAGAGCTGAGACCTTTGAACTTTCTGTGCTTACAGCCACGAACTGAGCTGCACAACTGCAGGAAATATCTCTGGAATACCTCGGTGGACTTGTCTTACATAAATGAGCAGCTGTGATTATTAATATGAAATCTATTTTTCTGTTTTTTTATGTCGTCATTTCAATATTTGTCGGTATGCGATTAAGGACTGGACCTGCTGTAACGGGAAAAACTGAGCCTTAACACAGAGTTCATATTCCTGAGTCTCTGTGTTTACTGTTTTCTGTGTGTGTGTGTTTGTGTGTTTTCCATGTTATTCAACACATGATGGAGATGAGTTTTTTTTAAAGGAATTACTGAGGGAAATGTTCATTCACATCAATACGGTATTTTTATTTGTTCGCTTTGAATTTTCTGTTGATATATGATTAAATAAAGTTTCAATTTGTGACTGTACTTTAAATGGACGCTTCAATTTTTTATGTTTCTGTGTGTAAACAGTTTTAAAGTTATCACAAGAAAACCGTTCCAGAATAATTTCACCTTATAGTTACAATGTTTAAATTTCTGTGTTTGTGTTAAACCCGCTGACTTATGTCACGCCCAGCACATGTTGACAAAGCTTCCCTCATATTTCACAGAAATAGGGAAATGTGTGTGTGTGTGGGTGAGAGCGGATGGCGTTTTCCACGGCTGCGCCTCTGCTATCTGGCAAATATTGACAGGTAGAACACAGTTCTGTACAGATGTATTATTATTGTCCCTGACTTTTGTATGAATACACAAATGTAATCCTGATAACAAACACTAGCTGTTGACACATCACTGTTCACAGGGATGAGGTTTTGATGCCGGAGGTCCAGCACGTTGACATGGTGTGGCTGAGTGAATGGACAGGCTCTCATGCTGGCACATAACAGGGGGATTCAGTTGCAGTCAGACATCAGGATGAAATCGACTTCTGAACATGTGTCTGCTGTGCTGTGTCACGTTCAAATGCTCATGACAGAAGAGGATCTTTGAAACACGTGAAGGTGAGAGTATGACATCTTTCCCCCCTGTTTTAGATGAGGTCAAATGTTGGTTTTATGCCACCCTGGTGCTCATGGCTTGCATTTTTATTTCATACTAGGATCAAAACCATCTGTCAGGTGGATCAAAAGGAGCTTCATGTCATGGACTTCGACTGTAACGTGACAACACTCAAGTCCCAGACGCAGATCAACTCCACCGTCTTCCACCAGGTGAAGATGGTCAGCATGTGTGTGAGCTGCACCTTGAACACCGTGCTCAGTGTTCCTTTACTCCTGGTCATCGTTCGCTCCCCGTCGCTCCTCAGACACACTCGCTTCCTGCTCCTCACACACCTCCTCTTGTGTGACAACCTCCAGGTACTCAACCAAGTATTCTTAATAACTGAGATGATGGCGACGATAATGTGCTCTTTGACCATTTGAGCTAAACAATCACCACCTTTACCATTTCAGCAGCTCCTCTGGACGATCACAGCAGTCCTCTTGAGATCCAGAGAGGGTATACCCGTGACCCAGTGTCTGATCTTCTGTGCTATTATCCAGGCCTGCTCATTGGTTTGTAAAACACTATGTATCTTTTCTGGTCAAGCTGAGATTTTTTTTTTTGAGTCAAGTCAGTTATAGTCAAGTATAATAACTGGAACAAATTTCAGACCATTCATTTTTCATCATTTTTTAAGTCTGTCTGAAAACATTGCTCACATGCCCAGAGGTATTTGCTCTTCCTGTCCAAACCCGGCCAAGAAGTGATTCCTTGCTCATTAAAACGTGATTTAAATGTGAGTTAGACATGTCGAATGGTATCCAGTAAAATGTGTCATTTCAGTTCAGTATTCCCTCTTTTTGAGTCTTCGGTCGGTGTTGCCTCACTGAGTAGAGGAATAGTAACAAAAAGTGGCCATATCATATGCAAAACATCAACTTTTGTATGAAGACTGTGAGAAGTCTTGCATTGAAATGGCATTGGAAAGGAATTTCTTCACAACTAGCATGGACAGGAGGAACATTTGCAGCGATCTGTAATCATTTCTTTGTAAAAAAGTAGCCCAAACCAAACACTGGCTCCAGAGGCGGTCTGTCATGTTTTTTTTCCTCCTGCAAGTTTCACTGTAGGCTCTTGAACATGCTTTAATGCTCAACACTACATGCCACTGCATTCTACACACTGGACCTTACAGTGGGCTGTACAGTAAGGAACAGAAGAGACCTGGTGGTCTCTTTAAAATGGCTCTGGTCTGCCCTCTTCCTGATCGGACTTGCCCATTATGAAAACTGCACTCCTCTAACTTTGACGTGACAGCTAAAAGCCAAAACTGACGTGCATCGACATCACCATCTTCTCTTCTTCTTGCACAGGTGGACCTCTTCCTGAGCACTGCTCTGGCCGTGGACCGCTTTATCGCTGTAAGGTGGCCCCTGCGCTATGAATCCCTCATGGGTCGCCGGCGGAAGAGAACTGTCGCAGCCATATGGACCTCAGCAGTCGTGCTCATAGGCGTGGCTTTGTGTATCAACCTCAGCACCATCCAGGTCGACTTCACCCTCCCCCGCTGTCGACCGCTCATCATGTCGCCCTGCCTGCCGAGGACGTCGGCCCTGGTGCTTTACTGCACGGTGGGCACTGCTGTGTTGGTGCCGCTCTGTTTTCTGACCATCCTGGGATGCTTCTGCCTGCTCTGCTGGGACATCCACTCAGGACTGCCCTGCACCAGGAGGGCCTGTGTGACCCTGAGCCTCCAGGTTGCTCAGGCCATTCTCTTCTCTGTCCCTGTGGTCACGAACAGCTACCTGATCCCTGGCTACCTGCACAGCGACGCTCTCGATATCGCGACCACCATCACTTACAACCTGGGGGTGTCGCTCATCCCCCTGGTCTACGGCTACCGCTCACGGGAGCTGCAGCAAAGGATGCTGCAGGCAGCACACTGGAACAAAGTCAACAACGGGAGTTTGTCATAAAGGCTTAGAAACATCCGCGGAGCTGCTATTCATGAAACTTCACGCGGCTGGATAACGGGAGCACTGCTTCCTGTTTCCCACATTTATTGCGTCATGCTTTGAATGTACCTGATTGTTTGAAACGCTGGCCTGCATAGCCGAGTCAATATGCTGTGGTGCTGTGCGAGATCTTCCCGTAAACCGTTTGCATTTCAAAGACAAACCATATGCCTTTTTATGAGCAGCAGTTGAATCAAATCAGCCATGTGAGTGAAAAAAACAGAGGCAAGCTGTTCAAACACTGATAACGTCTGGACACATGGATGGATGGCGAATAAAAGGGAAGAGGAACTGCTTCAATATTTTTTAATCTGCAGCTGAAACACTTATTTTTATGCTGTATACCTACTGATTAAAGTCACTGTGTAATATACAAAACATTCAAGAGTACAGAGGGGTTAAATACTCGGTGCTACAAGAAAAATACATCAACCATCGACCGTAGATAGCAGGAAGGTGTGCAGGTCAGAGAGGTTGGGCAGCTTCCCTGATTGTGGTGGTCACCTCTCGAAGAGGCACAGGCACAAATCCACAGCACTGAGGTGAGACAGCACCCACATTTCTCGGGAGGACCAGCAAAGACATGAAACAGCGGAGCTACCAGCATTTAAACCAAACAATATACAAACGGATGAGACTGCATTATCAATAAAAAGCATTGGAATGTGTTTGTCACTGTAGGCACTGAGAATCTCATGACGACGTAAAACCCATTAATATCATTTAAGCGTATTCTTCATAAAAGTATGCAGCATTCCAAACAAGAAGGGAGAGTTTTCTCCCTCTGTTTTTGGCAAATGTATTGTAGATAATTATGTAAATCAACCGAGGATAATTTGGCATTCGATCAGGCTTTTATGCTCGGGTCTCTCACTGTTTCCTTTCAGTGCACAATAAGACAGTTGAAGCCTCGTCTAAAGTTAAGAGGTATGGCACGACACAAAAAAGTAAGGAGACATTTTGAGATAGAAGTAACGTAAATGAGCAGCATCACGTGTTCCCCTCGACGTCGCAGACCCGGATTTCGTGCACTTCCTTCAGTACAGGCAGGTTTTCTTCATAATGCGCAGGAACTCCTGCTGGTTCACCTCTCCATCTCCGTCCCTGTCTGCCTCATCGATCATCTCCTTCACACACACACACACACACACACGAAATAAGGAGGGAATCAAAAGAAGAATGGAGGGATGTGAACATTAACACATTCATATATCTGAATTTGATAAAGGGAGATTTAGGTAACTAACTATATTGCACAGTTATGTGTTTTACCTGCAGCTCTTCATCTGTGAGGTTCTCTCCCAGCTCTTTGGCTACTCTCTTCAGATTCCTGAATGAGATCTTGCCCGTCTCGTCGTCATCGAACAGGCGGAAGGCTTTCAGGATCTCCTCTTTGGAGTCCTTCTCAGCCTAGAATCAAAAGGAGACGGGGAGTAGTTTTACCACAAAACGCCATCCTGCAGGAGGTATGTAGTTGTCGTCAGTTGGTGATGGTCTGTTAGGATGGTTAAGTCAACCCCAGTTGGGTTCTAGGGGCGTATTTTCAGCAGCACAGATACACAGAAATATTATAGGAATACTTCAGGCAGAAGTGTGTCTCTATGATTCTCTGACTCTTTTGCAGCTACATGTTGCAACTTGTCATGAAGGTGAACTAACTCCATATAGTGAATAGGGACAGACCGTTCATTGTTTCAGTTCATTATTAGGGCAAATATTCAACATCTTTAATATTATCAGGTTTGTGTTTTTTGAGTGCGATTGCTGGCATTCTCTCTTGGTAATCAGCGCTCAATGTCGTGTCCATCTCACTATCTGATATCTTTTACTTCAAACGCATATTGGTTCCATATAGGTTATCGGTCTCTTTCATTACTGAAAATTGGTGTCAGCACTGAAAAGAAACAAACAGACTGGTCGATCCCTATTAGTGAGTATAAATGTTGCAATATAGCATGAAATTGATGTACTTATATTATAATATAGTTTGGAGAATATTAGCTTGAAGGCAAATCTGAAAGATTATAAATCTGTCTGCTACTTCAGCACCTCGGACAGCACCATGGAGGTATCAATACAAGGCATCCTTAGGCGACTAATATCTAACTTCAGAGCCACGGTCGGGGCCACAGAGTCGAACAAGCACAAACCACAGTCAGATAAAGGATCAATGAGTCAGGTAAACTGGACGAACATTTAAAGGTGGACTATGACAAAGTTAAAATTTAAATTAAAATGTGCAATCTGTCAGACAAAAGCAGATCACTTTAAAACAAAAAAAAAAACTAAATGAACGACGGATGAGTTACTGAGCACTGGGAATGCACGTGTAGTATTTTTCACAACATGGGTATCCACCATTTTCTGTGTCATGACCGCCAGGAAGTCGGCGAAGGATATTTTCCCTGTGCCGTCCTTATCCACTTCAACGATCATCTTCTTGATCTCCTCCTTCTTCGGTTCAAACCCCAGAGCTCTCATCGCAACCTGGAACAGTGTGAGACGGGCGGAGAGTGAGGCACACAGAGAAAAAAAAACACCTCCACCCCCCAGGACACATGATTGTGATCAGTGTTCTAGCTCCTTTTTTTCCCTTCTTCTTCTTCTTCTTCTTTCTTTTTTTTTTTTTTTTACCTTGAGCTCCTTGACATCGATGTATCCAGAGCCATCGGTGTCAAACAGCTCGAAGGCCTCCCTGATCTCCTGCTTCTGCTCCTCGGTCAGCTCTGGTTTGGGGGTGGTCTTCTTGCGAGGAGGTGGTACAGGACCCTGCAGGGATGGTCTCTTGGCACTGGTTGCCTGGTGAGGCACAGGGGGCAAAAAAAAAAAAAAGAATGTAATGGTAGCATTCTCAAAAATAAGAGCAAAATATTATGACACCAGAAACAGAGAGGTTTCTGGGAAATTAAACAACAAAAAAAAACAACAAATAGCTTTTAACAAGAATAAGAAATAATATTCATCAAATGCAACAGATTAACATAGACGTAGGATTATCCTGAAACACTCACCATCGGTCTCTGTGTTTTTACTGACAAAAGGAAACTGCAGATCTATCAGTCAGTGTTTTGCTGTGGGCTATGAAGCCTCCCTATCATTTAGGAAGGAGGAGGAGGAGGTGATGGAACGCTTTTTACTTCACATCAGCTGCTCCGCATCAACCTTTTAGTCACACTGAATATAAGGCGGTCTCTTATTCCTCAAAGTCGACTATTTATTTCTCAGAAACATTCGCTAAAACGCGCAGCAAATGAACGTTTCTAGCTCACAGCATGCAAAGGTTTTGCTGCTAAGCAGCTGCTGTCATGGAGCCCGACGTTTGATTCGTTCACCCCGTGTGCCCGCACACCGCCCCTGGCGTTTAGTGGCTGCTGACGAGCTCTAGCAGGATTCGGGCGGGGACGGATGGGAGTAGATATCAAACGCATCAGTCGGGCAAAAAGCTTATTGGTTGCTGAGGATCACGGGGTGCAAGACACGATCAGAAAAGGACCCGTCCCCCCAAAATATATCTTATTACATATATATGGTGTATTTGCTGTGTGTGAAACTGCCTCAGTACACCATCTACTGGCACAAAGCTTCTTCTAGTAGAAAATGTAGATAATAATAATAATAATAATAATAATAATATTAACGAGACACTAGGGAATAGTTCATGATAATCCTAGAAGTGTAAATAATAAACATAAAAGGAAAAGATGATTCGTGTCTGATAGCCTCATACAGCCTAATATGGCCTATAATTATTGTATGGGTCCACAATAATCATCTCAGATATGCTCCAACATGTCTGGTTCTTTTTTTTTTTTTTTTGCAGCTTTCTCTTTTCTATCATCATTGTCTCACTACAAAATCTTTTTTCCCCCTATTGCCCCCCCCTTATTCTTCATGCAGAAGTTTCAGTTCCACAAGTCAGAAATCAACAGGTATTATATCCTTCATGTTTCTTTCCTCAGAATAAAGGATTTGATTCAAAATCAAGTTAGTTTCCAAGTAGGTTTTCACGAGAGGTATATGACTTTGTGTTTTGGTGAGAAACAATGAGCACGATGTTTAGACTACAAAGATAAAATATATAGGTTTTTTTTTAAAAAAAAAAAACAAAAAAAACAGACTAGATGTTTAAACGGGAAATTGACAGCACTATAAGAAAAAGAAAATCAGAGAAGTATAAAGTAAAATATTAAAGTAAAAAAGTTGCTTTAACAGAAAAATACACAGGAGTACCAGAAGAGGAGAAAAATATTAATATTCATGGCGATACACTGGCTCTGCTGATTGGTCTGACGCCAATCGGGGGCGTGGTCTTTGAGCTGGAAGGCGGAAGGAATCACTTTGCGTTTGCCGATTGGTTCACACGGTGGCGTTCTTTGACGTATGCTCGACACCATTGGCTATTGTCGAGCGTCACCTTTGTGCCGCGGTTTGGCTCGACCAATCACGGGGCGCCTCTCACTCAGCTGATTCAGATTGTTCACTTCTCGTGCGCGATTCAGTCTGCAGGTAAATAGTAAAGAGTCGCGTGCTTGTTCAGTTAAAAGTTGTCTCGCTGTCAGAGTCAGAGACATACGTGGTCACACCTGGACCTCAGTCACCTGTGTGAAGTCCGGACAGTCTGTCTCACCTGTTGGTCCCTGCTCCTTCATCATGGCCACGCGGGTTCGACCGGTGAGTTAAAACGTCCTCATGGTGCTTCAGCCCGTCATGATGCTAGTGCCGATCAGCAGCTCGAGCTGTATCAATAATCGATTTCTGCGTGTCAAACAGAGCAGTAAACGGTGCGCAGTGATCGGGGGGTCTGGCTTCCTGGGCAGACACTTGGTGGAGAAGTTGCTGGACCGAGGTTACTCCGTCTCTGTGTTCGACATCCGTCAGAGCTACGAGCTGCCTGGTGTCACCTTCCACCAGGGAGACCTGTGCGACAAACAGGTGAGGCCATCGGACAGGCCGACGTCACAAAAATAAAATAAAAATGGGTGTTAATGACTGACCCTTGACAGATTCGACTCCCCAGATTCTAAACTAAACACACAACTAAAAACTAAACCCTTGACCTGGTAACACTATCTATAAGACACCTGAGGTGTGGGCCATGAATGTTTAATTGTTATTAATTATTAAGAAATGATTCAAATTGTTCAGCTGTTAGAGGATTAAAATGCTTCCAGTCGTCGTGCAGTTTGTCAGTGAGCTGGGGTCTGACTGATAGTGGATTTTTTGGGCCGATGTTGGCGAGTAAAAAAAAATTCAATTTCAATACATTAGCCAAGATATATATGCTTCAAACATGGCATGGCAAACATCATGGACTTGTATATGTATGTAACAGAGGCAGTATATTTTAAATGTAAACGCTAAACTTTCTCATCCACAATAACATTCAGTGCACTGAAATGGTACATTTCAATAGGAGTTTTTTAATTCTAAATGATTACAAGCATACTTTTCTGCATCATGTCCAGTTAAAATGAAATTTAAAAAGTTATTACATCGCCACATATTGGACAACATATTCACAGATACCAGGATATCTGTGATCGTCCCACAGTGCTGCAGGGGTGACGTAGTTTTGTGGGCTAACCCAGAAGTTAGCGTGGCCCTGGGCCCCTCGACCACAAGCCTGTGGGATTTTTCGACTGGATTTTGGATTATTGCAGAAAATAAACTCTGTGGCAAACCCAGTTTTGTGATATTTACCTTGTTCAGCAGGGTAGTCTACACAGATGAAAACCACTTTTATGATTTCTGTGTAAAGGTTGAAATTTAACTTATTTCAGGTATTGTAAACCCACACAAAAACCCCCACTGACGTTGATACAAGGGAACCAGCAGTGCAAAAATGCAAACTTATATCCGGGTTTTAGGACTCATGCCTGCAGCACTCGATATTGTCCTATTTATTGGCCCCCAAAAGACTTCAAAAATATCTCTGTCCTGGACCAACGACTCTTCAGATGCAGTTGTCAATAGCTGTGAAGTGTGTGTCACACTGTGCCTCAGGCTCTGCTGCCAGCTCTGAAGGACGTGTCCCTGGTCTTTCACTGCGCCTCCCCGGCCCCTGCCAGCGACGACCGCGGGCTGTTTGAGAGGGTCAACATTCAGGGCACACGCACGGTTATTCAGGCGTGCATCGAGGCTGGAGTACAGGTGAGGCAGCCAGCGGATAAGAGAGTGGGCTTTTCCTTTAGTTTTTTGCCTAAAATGTGGTGTTCAAAGATGCAGGCTGCCGTTAAAATGGTTTATGTGTTCCATCTTTCCAGAAAATGGTCCTGACAAGCAGTGCCAGTGTGGTGTTTGAAGGGACAGACATTAAGAACGGGAGGGAGGACCTGCCATACGCCAAGAAGCCCATCGACTATTACACAGAAACCAAGATTGAGCAGGAAAAGGTGAGAGGGTTATTTTCAGTTTGAGTTTATTGGTTCCAAGATTGAAACCAAGTGATTTTAATGAGCAGTATCATCAGTTTTTGGAATTTCCTTCATTCTCATGATGTGATCAGTATCGCATTTCATAACTAGCCTCGTTTCCCTCAGCGTCATCTGTTCCATGCCCTTCACAGTCAGACACACTTAAGAGAGAGCGAGCACAGCTTTGCATCGCTCTCTGTTTTGCAGTGTGCAGAGCTGAATGTTTCCTCCCGTCTCTGCTGTGTTGTAGCTGGTCCTCGAGGCTTGTGACAAGGAGAAGGGTTTCCTCACAGTTGCCATCCGGCCTCACGGCATCTTCGGCCCTCGGGACCCGCAGCTGGTTCCAATCCTGGTGGACACGGCTCGCAGGGGCAAGATGAAGTTCATCATCGGGTGAGTCGAAGGGATTCGATGATTGATCCGACTAATTAAATCTATGAGAAGCTATCGAACCAAATGGCTCTTGTCTCAGCGTAATCGTTGCAAAAGAAGAATGTCTCAGCTCATAGACCGCTGTACTGGTGTGCTGAATTATTAAATGCTTTAATCCGTGTTTTTTCAATTCTTAGCACTAAATCTTTTTTTTTTTTTTTTTAATGAAATTCTTTCTTCTCGTTAGTGATGGGACCAACCTGGTGGATTTCACCTTTGTGGAGAACGTAGTTCATGGCCACATCCTGGCTGCTGAACGCCTGAGGCCAGACTCCCCCGCATGTGGAAAAGTGAGTGAGAATAAAAACAAGATGCAGTGCTGACCTCATCATGTTGCTGTTTTTAAAAAAAAGACCCATTTTGCCTCTTCGACCTTTTTAACATTCAAGACCTTTCATGTGCACAGGAATCTATTTGAACACTGAAGGAAAAGGGAAAAACAGAGTCAGCCACAGGAAACACTGCTCCTGAAAGGCCTCGTCAGTAGTCCCGCCTTGTATTCAGTTTGCATAATATATGCCAAGTGACTAGTAATTGTTAGGTGCTGGCTCAGGCGTGTGAGAACTGACCAATTAGAGAAGGCTAGGTATTCATGAGCCAGGGACAGGCGCAAAAACAGAGCGTGAGAAAACTGATGTGTTTCTGAGCATTAAAGCATGTAAACCTATTCTAGTAACCAATGAAAATAGGCATAATATGTCTCCTTTAAAGGATTCTGTTGCCTGTAACACACATTCTTCTTCACGGTCATGATTTCCATTTGTGGATGCAACTGGAATTTCAGATGCTTCAATTGCTTCAATTGATTGCTCTGCTTCAATTTCAGCCCTACCACATCACCAATGATGAGCCAATAAAATTCTGGGACTTCATGTCTGAGGTGTTGGTGGGCCTCGGGTACGCCGCCCCCCGCTATCACCTCCCCTACGCTCTCGTGTACGGACTGGCCCTGCTCCTCTGGCTGCTGGCTCTCATCCTGCGCCCTCTAGTTTCCTTTAAACCCACCTTCACACCAATGAGAGTGGCCCTGGCCGGAACCCACCACTACTACAGCTGCGACCGCGCCAAGGAGGACCTGGGCTACAAACCGGTGGTCGGTCTGAAGGAGGGGATAGAGCGCACGGTGCAGAGCTACCCTCATCTCAGACAGGGGGCTTGATGTCGGAATGGAGGCGGAGACTGTTGAGACGTGTGAGCCTGTGGCCATAAGGTGATCAGGTTTTACTAAAAGGACAAGACAGCTAATCAAACTCCCACATTCGTGCCTTTTTATGTACCATTGTCACCAGCAGATGGCAGCAGAGGGTCTTGGGTTCAGTCAACACACTGCAGTCTGATACTATGAATGTTTCAAAGCACTTGGTGCATTTCGAAAGCACGGCAAATATACTGTTTACACAGCAGAGACGTACAGAGATTCTTGTTCCATTGTACACACATTGAGATGCTTCTTGCTTGTGTCAAAACACCTTAATACATTCCACCAACAGATTATTCTCCTGAAGCTACCTGCATGAAAATGATGTTTAAAAAGATGGTCTGGCTTCACATTATGTGGTCAAACATATGTGGACAGGGTTGTGTATAGCATGGGCATTTTTATTTTGTTTGAAGTAAGCGTCTTAGTTTGAATTAAGGGCAACCTTGGTCCTACAGCATATGGTGATACTTGAGACAATAGTGTGCTTTGACTTGTGCCAGCAGTTTGGGATCGGCCCTGTTTTGTTTCAACAGAACAATACCTCTGTGCCCAGCACCATTTGCATAAAACATGTTTTTTTTTTTCTGGCCTTCTTTCTGGCCTGCACAAAGAACCGACCTCATCCCTATCCATCATCTTAACAATGAAGTAAAATGGTGACTGTGAGGCAGACCCTTTCATTTGAAAGTCTGTCCTAATACTATACATACCCACATGTTCACTGAAACTGTCGGGTGCTGCTGTCTTTGTTCCCTCCTGTCCACACTCACCATGAACGGTCATGACGTGACTCAGATTTAAGAAATGGGGGGGATGAGTCCACAGTATTTGTTGGACATGGCTTGCATTTCAAGTTTAGCCAAAGCTAATGTGAGGCTTTAGCAGTCTGAGATCAACAAATATAGTGTGTTTTTTCTTTTTTGAAACCATCCTTCCATCATAGCCAAGCAAGGAAACAGTGTGTGGATGGAAACAAAACAAGGGAATTTAGCACTGAAAGCACTGAAACTTTGGAAGTTACCCTCTAAATATGACTAAATCAGACTGCCGAGGTCTATTATGCAAGGATGAACTTAAAAAGAATACATTTGACCCAGAACAAGGACTGTCTCTTACACTGGTACTGCTTTAGGATAGGATCTCTTCATGACCAATTTGTACAGGGGGGATGATTAAAGCTGTCAGTAACTATTTTAATCTACAGATGGACATGCAGCTGATGTTTTGAGATGGATTTAACAAAGTTTTCCAATTCTTTGAAATGCTTAACGGTCAAACATGAGACTGAACGTTTGGTGTTTACATACTTTTGACCACATGATGTGCTTCCATATATAGATCATTTACACAAATTTAACTTGTTCAAAATGCACTTTGTTCAACCTCGCTTCCAAAAAAGTTGGGACGATGTATAAAACATGAATAAAAACTGGATGGACAACAGTTCCAAAGCCCATGTTTTGTTTGGTTCCACACCTGAGGCTGGCCACTGAGCAGCTCAGTTGGGGTTAAGGACTTTGCTCAAGGGCACCACAAAAGCCCCCCGTACGACACGTATACAATCGTGTGTTTACACAAAGTGGTGAACCTCGTCCCATCCTTGCCTTTGAACCGCTGAGCCTTTCAAGACGTCCCTTTTATCCCCAATCAAGAGACTATCTCTGTTACCAATGAACCCGTTTGCCTGTGAAATGTTTTTCCAACCGGTATTTGAGCATTCCACGGCTTTCCCAGTCTGTTGTCGCTCCTGTCCCAGCTTGTTTGTTTCATTCACCAAAGTGAGTGTATGTTTATTATCCTGTCCTGTTCCATTTATTTTTTTAACACAGTGTCCCCAAATTTTTTTCGGACTGGGGGGGAAGTTACTTTCACTCTGATACTGGAGTATGTCTGCTAATAGAGGAGATGTGTTTCTCTCAGTTACGTAATCTTCTCGAATAGTCTTCAAGTATCGTCAACGAATACAATAATGGGATGGGCAGTGGAAATGCATCGTGGGTTACAAACTTTTTATTTGTCATTTTGATGATGACAAAGTTCTTAATAGTTGTAAAACTGCTGAAATACTGCCTCATTTGTCAGTATTTGTGGTAAATGATATAAACGATTAGCTGATACAAAGATTCGTTCTTCCCTAGGTAAAGCATTTTTGTCATTACATGTCTTGGTGTGGTGACAAATACTTCACATTCTCGTTTTAATACTACGCCAGCAGCACCCTAGTGATTCACTGCTAGAGTCAGCGCCACCGGGCAAGGCCGTCCGACTGGTTTCTTGTTTTGGGGGAGAGAGGGAGAGGGATCTCGCTAGATAATAGACTCAAGCGTTTACACTTGCCAGTGTGCTCACCAGGGTGAAACTTTGGCTTTCAGACTTGTTAATTTCCTCCCCCGCCCCTCCCTCTCGCTCTGACATGTTGCGAAATCTATTCACACCCTTTTCTGATTTGAAAAGCCTTCGCAAATGTACGCGCAGCATGTGTGAGATTACTTTTTGTATAGAAGCAGTAGTTGGCTGATCTACATGTTGTGTTTTCAAACACTGGCCGGATGCTCAGACGGCGCTTTTTGTTGCAATTTGTCGCAGAAATTGTCAGGACAATTGCTGGAGCGTGGACTTCTTGTCTTTCATTCAGACAAACATAAAAACAGTCACTTACACTGAGCAAACACTTTGATAACGGTTTTCAGCTGCCTTTGGACCTAGAAGTTTTATTTATTCTCAAACTTCCTAGTTCAAACATAAAATTAGTATTCAATATATTTAGTCTTTAAAGTCAAGCTCGTCTCTTTCTATTCTTTCTATTTATGTGTATACCACTGCTCCTGTGTGTTAGCTCAGATCAGCCGTGTGTGTTCTTGATCTCATTTTAATGATGTCTGTGCTTCCTGAGTTTTCCTACCCAGTGAGCATGAGAGCAGCGCTCCCACAGGAGATGTTGCTGCGAGTCGCTTCATTTATGTATGCCGTGCTGTTGTGCACCTCGTCGTTCGCCCTCTTCCTTCCCTTTTGCCTCGCTTGCTCTCCGATTTTGTTGTCAGCCACCTGCGCGGCAGGCACCCGCTTGCTTGACTCCCATGAACAGCACACGGATGTGCTGTAGTAAACAAAAATACGTTCTTAGCAACCTGTATTACGCACGCACACACACGGATGGATTTAAAAAAAAAAAGAAATACGTAGGACTCCACCCCACATTTACCTCCCATGACTTGCAGGGCTTGTTACAGCTCACGCCCGTACCTGTTTTCGAGTGCAGGTGCTGAGACACCTGTCAGACAGAGAAAGACTTCCCTTCTGCTCACACTCAAAAGGACACTCTCTCACTGACTCTCGACTGAGCTGGGTGGCTGTTGCTGGTGGATATAAAGTAAAAGCAGGTATGTACTGTGGCTGGCAGGTGTGTTTTTCATTTAGGCCATGATCTGAAGAGATTCTGTCTTCAGAGCTTTAGTAATCAAGGAATGTAAAAGTGATCAATCAAGCTACATAAACTGTTAAAAGTGTTGGTGACTGCCAGTGTTTGCACTCTCATTTGTCTGGGTGTTTCCCAGTCATGATTGCTTATAGCCAGAGTTGTCTATCCTGCTCCCTCCTCGCCCTAAACGCTATCACTCCTCATCGATCATTCATCTCGCGTCGTCTGATGTGTTAAACCAAGGATAAATATGCTTTTCTGAGCCCTCAGCGCATTAGTTCTGTCACCAGCATTGAGGGCAATATCCTTAAGGGTCATTATGGCGATGTGCTGTAGAAGAAGTACATTCACAGCCCTAGGAGTTCTGGGAGTTGCATTTGCATTCTTGAATTTGGCAGTTTTTGCATAAGCAGTAGTCTGCGCCTACTTTCAGATAAGGGAACACTCGTTGGTGTTTCAACAGTGTTTTCCTTTTGTTTAGTTCCCTGTTGAAGTGGGTTTGCCTCAGAAGCTGTTTTTTGACCGTAAATAACTAAGGGGTCAGCTGATTTGGATACATGTGACTGGGAGCCATATTTGTTCAATTCTGTATGAGTATGATTAGTATTCTAACACAAAGGACCGCAAATATGTATGTGTGTATGTGTCCATTCATATTTAAGCAATGGGAGAATTTTTTTTGGAAAGTGGTGGGACAGGATTTTCTGCATGTCGAAAGGATGACACAGGAATTCCTTAGAGAGCACATGTTCCTTATTGTGAGGGAACATGGCGTGGGAACGACCATCTTGAAACTGATTGTGTCATAATTACTTCCTACATATGTCTTTTAACACCATCCCTGTCTCGATGCGCTTCCAACATAATTGCAGGTGGCCCGTCAAGAAAGCAGAAGGAAGAAGAGAGACGAAACTTCTTGAATAACCATGTCAAAAGGTGAGTGATCTGAACTGAATGTGAGATGACGTGTTTCCTCCAATAAGTACAGAGGGTGTGTCTCTGCGCCAGGCTGATGACTCTTTCAATTCTGATCTTCTGCCGTGGCCCTGATTTAATGCAGAATACAAGTGGTTGATTATGTGCTGTGTGCCTCGGCCCAAAGGGGGACTGAATTTCATGCGTGCCATCAAGCAGACGCTGATTAAGATGTCATTATGATGCAGCCCACAGTGTGTATAATACATCAGATGGTGTGTGGGTGTGTGACATGCACGTGTTTGTCTCTCAGAGGGGGACAAAGCAGCTGTGTTCCAAACCACCAAAGTGCGGACCAAGCTGAGGGGAGACGGCAGCTGGCTGCAGCAGTGCCGTGAACCTGCAGATGAAACCAAGGAGGATAAGCCATGGTAACCCGCATGTTTAAATAAGCTCCTGTCCATATTACCCAGCAATCGCTCACGTGAATAAAACAAACAAACAAAAAAACATGTCTGTGCATCCATACAGGATAGCAGAAGTAAGGAACAGCCGCCTGAATGGAGCCCCGACCAGTCCGGAAACATCACCGACAAAACCCACTCCACCGCCCCCCAAGCCTGACACTGAAAGGTAAACGCAGGTTTCTAATGTAGCAAACTTATTTACAGAGCCCTCTGTAATATGATCGTGCTGACAGCAAGTATCTCTTTTCAAATTAGAGCACCGACATCAGGATTCCTGATCAGGTAAGACATCTAATTTGAAGCAAAATCGAAAGCAGAATTGTATGAGAAGCCGGTTAGGCCAGAAATACATACTTCTGTGCATTCTCAAATGCACATACACTACTGAGAGTATTCATGTATGTGTAAATGCTCAGCACCAGTATATATGCATGTGCAAGTGAAGTGTGTAATTTTTGCCTAGACCACTTCTCATAGAGGTGGGGATGTCTGAGCACTGAAATATGGCACCCTTTGGTTACATCTTAAGAACAGAAGGAATATTTACTTTTTCGTTTTTCTTTCAGAGGCATTTTCACTAAACTAGACAAGCCTGCCCCAACTTCAAATTACAACGGATTTAGGTAAGAGCTCAGATGAATGAACAGGGTTAATGGTGTGACTAAAAAATGCACTTTATTCCACTTCAGTTCCCACAATGATGCCATCTCTTTTTTTTCCTTTTACAGTGGAGTGAACCAGTTCAACAAGAAGCCATCTGAGGTCTACAAGAAAATGTAAGCACACACAAGTCAGGTTCCCAGTTAACTGCTCGCAGCTGGGTGAGAAGGTATTTTCATGCAAGGTATGTTTGCGCCTCCGTTCCTCAGAGCCCCCCACACTGTGAGGCCCACTCCAGAGAGCAAGGATGGTCAGCTTAGCACCGAGGAACAGGAGAAACGGTAAGACACACCATCCAGTCTAAACTCACCTGCCCTGAAAAGAGATCACATTAGCAACATAGAGATTCATTTTTGCAGGAAGGAGGCTGCCAGCAGCGTTCTGAAGAAATCTTCAGTCAAGCAACGGTCTTATGTGCTGTCTGCTGCTAAGAAGTTTGAGTAAGTTTGTCTTGAGTCTCTCTCTTGAAGCTAATCTGAACATTCGCATCAATTCTGGACTTCTTAAATCGTGAAAGACATGAGGAAAAACTTACCAAAGCTGTGTTTTAAAACACTGCAGGGCTAAAGTGGAAGAACCAGACACCCCATCATTTGTGGCTAAGAGGTAAATCCTCCCTCTCATATCTCTGTAAGAAAAACCTGTGAGTCCAAGTGCATCATCAAACATCACTCTGTCTGATTCACATGAACACGTGTGTCTATCAACAAACACTCAGGGTGGAGATTGCTGACGATGATGAGAGTCCTGCACCTGCAGCACCTGCCAGCACTGTCCCCGTTACGGCGGTTTCCTCCACACCTCAGGCCGAACCACAGAAAATGTGAGTCTCCAGCGATGTTTATATTTTCAGTCGACAAGCCAATACGGTCCAGCCAATTTCATTCATTGTCTTTGTGGTTGACAGAGCCAATGGCAGCGTTAAGACAGCTGCTGATGTTGCGGTTAAAGAGCCAGTGGCGCAAAAGGTGGAGGAGAAGAAGGACGAGGTTTCCCCAGAACCTGAGAAAGGAGACCCCTCTCCAGCGCCTGTTACGGAAAAAAACCCGTTTGAAAACATGAAACCAGGGTGCACCAAGGTGTACACTCCTCTTCCTGAACTCATCACTGAGTGTATTCCAGCAGTCAGTACAAAGCCAGAACCCGAGGACTCAGGCGTTTCTGGGGAAGTTGACAAACCTCTTGTTGACCTTGCCCCAGCATTATCAACCCCGATGTCGCCAACTCCGACATCCCCTGCTCCGGCTTCAGTTGTCCCAGAATCACCTGCTCCAGTGTCCCTTACCCCGCTGTCTCCTGCCACCGAGCAACCTGCTCCAGTGTCTTCTACCCCACTGTCCCCTCCCACCAAGCAATCTGCTCCAGTGTCTTCTACCCCACTGTCTCCTACCCCACTGTCCCCTCCCACCAAGCAATCTGCTCCAGTGTCTTCTACCCCACTGTCTCCTACCCCACTGTCCCCTCCCACCAAGCAATCTGCTCCAGTGTCTTCTACCCCACTGTCTCCTACCCCACTGTCCCCTCCCACCAAGCAATCTGCTCCAGTGTCTTCTACCCCACTGTCTCCTACCCCACTGTCCCCTCCCACCAAGCAATCTGCTCCAGTGTCTTCTACCCCACTGTCTCCTACCCCACTGTCCCCTCCCACCAAGCAATCTGCTCCAGTGTCTTCTACCCCACTGTCTCCTACCCCACTGTCCCCTCCCACCAAGCAATCTGCTCCAGTGTCTTCTACCCCACTGTCTCCTACCCCACTGTCCCCTCCCACCAAGCAATCTGCTCCAGTGTCTTCTACCCCACTGTCTCCTACCCCACTGTCCCCTCCCACCAAGCAATCTTCTCCAGTGTCTTCTACCCCACTGTCCCCTCCCACCAAGCAATCTGCTCCAGTGTCTTCTACCCCACTGTCTCCTACCCCACTGTCCCCTCCCACCAAGCAATCTGCTCCAGTGTCTTCTACCCCACTGTCTCCTACCCCACTGTCCCCTCCCACCAAGCAATCTGCTCCAGTGTCTTCTACCCCACTGTCTCCTACCCCACTGTCCCCTCCCACCAAGCAATCTGCTCCAGTGTCTTCTACCCCACTGTCTCCTACCCCACTGTCCCCTTCCACCAAGCAATCTGCTCCAGTATCTCTTACCCCGCTGTCTCCTGCCACTGAGCAACCTGCCCCAGTTTCTCTTAGCCCCATATCTGCTGTAACAGAGATCTTAGTGAAGACAGAACCAGAACCAGAACCAAAGCCAAGGTAGGATTTCATACCCTAGTGGGTGTTTTTCTCCACAATGTAGTATTTCAAGGCCTAAGTTACTTGTAACTTGAAAATGTTACATAGAAAGATCAACTTAATACCAACTTAGATATAAAACATTGTGCGCTGTGCAGTTACCAAACAGTTTATCAGAAATGATTCAGTAATTTTATATTTAGAACACATGGGGCCTGATGTCTGCACCAAGCAGAATTTCTTTAAGCAATTTTTGACAATTAAAGTACATTTTGCTGATGGTATTTTTGTATTTTTCATGAGCAAAACTGACAAGACTTGTAAGACTTGTGACTTGTAATGGAATAAGTCTACACTCATTATTGTTACTTTTACTTAAGTCAGAATACTTCCAACACTGCATGCATTAGCATCAGTGTAACATCATGATGATGAGCCCCAAACATCAATTGAATACCATCCAAAGTATGCTGAGAGTAGAATGAATGGATATCAAAGCGTGAATGTGCTTTCAGGTGGGGTTTTTGTGTGTATTACTGCAGGGTGTTCACGCTCATTCTTTTCACATGTGTATTTGAAAGCTGCCCTGGAATGCCACATGTTTGTTCTCCTTCTATTTTCACAGCTCCAGTGTTGACACACTCACCGCCTTGTCCGACACTCTCATTTCTTTCGACACGAGTTCACCCAGGTACTGGAAAAAGACACAGATGAAAGCAGGAGAAACCAATATGGGGGGAAAAAAAAAATCATGTTAGCGCCTCCGGCCTCAGCAACACGCCATCTGATAATGAGAGTTTATTTCCTCCCCCAGCTTTAAGGATGATGAGCCAGCACTGGCGGCGGAAGAGGGAGGCTCAGCGGACGGTCGCACCACAGAGAGCGGGTATAAAACCAACAACTTTCTTGTTCATGTCATAGCAGGGTTGGCAGGAGAACAGATAATGGCTGGCTGCCACTGTGTTCACTTCAAAGTAATCATAAAATAACCCCCGTCTCAATTTCAGGTGTCTAAAGCTTCCTCACACAAGAGGGTGTCCCAAATTAGACTTGATTAAATGTGGTACTTGAAAATGTAATATAGACGTGTGTTTGTGCCAAAGCAGGTGCACTGATATGTTTTTTTTTTCTCTTACTCTCTGCAGCGCTGAACAGGAGCCAGCTCCGGAGCTCAGCAACTGCGTACCAATGACAGACGATCTCCTGGTTTTCACTAATGGGTTTGTTAAAAAAAAATAATTCCTACGGCCTGTGAAATTAAGCAATCCCCCACACTAGAAATTCTCTGAGTGTCAACCACAAGGTGGCACTGTTGGACCTTTAATGATCCGCTGACTCCTCTACCTCAATTGGCCTGTTCTTGTTCTGAAATCCTCTCCGAATCCTAAATCCCCCTTTGTTCATCACCTTCTCCGCTTCCTCTTCCCCGCTTCCTTCCGCCTCCGCAGTCCAGAGGCGTCTGCAGAGCCCGCCCCCCCTCCCAGCCCGGGACGCTGGAGCCAGGATCTGCTCGGCGGACGAGACAGGTATAGGAAGAGCTCTTTCCCGCCCAAGCCCTAAATACAGAGTTATGTGTCGAATTATCCTTTCATCAGTAGGAAATCAATACCTCCCTTGTCAATGGCAAGCAGAAGGCATATCACCTTAGCTTACCTCGTCCAGAGTTGGATATGCAGTTTTCAAACTTTGATTTTTGTGTCTGCAGTGAGTCGAAACCAGCAAAGACCAGCAGTGCCCTGGACTTCCTGGCTGATGATGTCATTCCAATCAACACCGAGGCACGCAGGTGAGACAGAGACGGGCGTGCGATTGGCCTCTGCTCCCTCAATGCCTCCACCCCCCCTCGTCTAGCATTCATTCTTATCACTCCAGATGAAGGGGAGGCCGAGCATCTCGGCATCCCTGAGGTGTGAGATTTTTAATAAATCCCACCCGCCTCCAGTTTGATCCATAAATCAGGGGCCCCCTCCACTTCCAGCATTCTATTTTAACCCCCTGCTCCGTGTTAGATAGAAACAAAGTCGCAGATTCCTGAAGCGACTGAGTAATACTTTGAAACAGAAAGCCATGTCTTATCTGCGGCACGACTGGAAATAGAAGAGAATGTTCTGTGCTGATTAGTATTGCCGCTTTGTTTTGTCTCCGCCAGCCTCAGCGTGCAGCGGGAGGAGGAGGAACAGACAGACGAGACAGCCAAAGAAACACAAAGGTAGAGGGAGATGACAGGCTGCTCTTAAACAATTATCTATCTATGCAGAGCTGTTCCTGCTCAGAAATGCATTCTATTCAGATATGCCTTGTAATGATTTATACTAAATCTGCCTGCAACTATGCTGCGTCTCTTTGCCCACCAGCCCCACAGAGACCGTCACTCTACCCACCAAAACTGTGATCATTACTGACAAAAGGTATGCACACACACACGCGGAAAAAAGTCTGTTTCTGAACTATATTCAGATGGTTTTCATGCTCGTTAAATTGTTCAGTGGGTTTCAAGCTTTTTCAAAAGGGCCGGCGTTCGTAAATAGTGTATGAGAAGAACCACGCTAACCTTTACTTGGCCTCTCTCCTCTTCCCATCACACCATTCATCCGTACCATCCTCCTTACTTACTCGCAGCGAGGAGGATGGGGCAGATCCCAGCAGCCCACATAAAACGACCACAGTCCCTGAGTCAAGGTATTTTATTCACATCGCTTTTCAGATGTCTGTGTTAAAGCGCATGAAATGTGTGTGCTGTGAATGTGTTTACTCCACTGATGCTTAGTGAATAGATTCTCATCACAGGTAAATAAAACCAATTTGGTTAAGTATGATTGACAATAAAAGATTTTGGTTTGGTTTATTTAGCTAATTCTCTGTATTAGTTACAAAACAACTGTAGAAGACACACTTCACACTTTTTACACACATTCCATGAACAGATCCGGAGCAGGAGGAAGAAAAATGTTTATCTTGTAATGATCTGTTTAGTATAAGTACTTTGTACAGGCTTGATTTAAGGTTCATTTTAGGTGAAGAAAACCTGAAACACACTGATTTTTCCCATTCCGCAGCGGAATAGTGTTTCCATTTGTCAAAGACATCCAGATTCTGATTTCGATTGAGTTTGGCCCTGGGTTCCTCTGTGTTTCTGTTTACCATTCAAACTGCATTAAATCTTTCCATTATGAGTCAATGTGATCAGAATTCCTCCGACACAAGATGGGCCGTGCTGACAATTGAGAGTGAAATCAGTGTGAAATTGTTTTTCAGCTCGGCTGATCCGTTTGATCCATATCCGATAGGGACCACATCCCCTAACAGGTAATCATATTGGTTTGGAGCTGTGACTGTTTTCCAGCCAGCCAGATAGCATCTCGGCATGCATAATGCAGCAGCTTCTGATTATGAGCCACTTTTCTCTATTGCAGCTCCTCTGACCTGCTCCAGCCCGTCTCTGATATTTCCATCAACAGGTACGGGAATGATAATGCAAATGCCCCCTTTTTCCTATCTCATTACTTCTGTTTGTAGTACAGATACTGTCATGTTACTGCATATGATCATAGTTACTACGGTGGCTTTGTCTGTGATTGCCAGTGTTGTAATCTTGCAATCTGCAAAGTAATTTGTCACTAAAGTCATCATGTAAATGTTGCGGAAAATGATATAGTAAAGTACAAGTACCTCGAAATTGTGTAGCGCAGTACTTCAGTAAATGTACTTATTTGCATGCCATCACTGGTTATTGCAATCATTATTCTTCATATTCAGACACACTGAGCCCTGTGACTACATCTTGGTAATGATGCACTTTTTTTCTCCTCAGTGTGTCAAGTCCTTCCACGGAAATCAAAGACTACCTAGAACCAAAAACTGAGTAAGTTGCCTTCGCCCAATTAATTATTTCGGTAAAAGTTAACTATTTACTGAAGTCGGGCTGCACCTAACAATTACTTTCCCCGTGACCATTTATTAATTACGTTTCAATCGTTTGGTCTGTTAAAAATATATTTAAGTCGCGAGGATAAAGAATGCAGAAAAGCTGAAAATACCAAGAGGAATCAGAGCTCTTGATATGTGGAAAAGCAACATCAGCCACTTTCACAGTCGACCTCCGCCGTTGTTCTTCTGATGAGGACGTGCTAAAAAAGTGACGCAGTGCACCTTAAAGTGTAACTGTGCCACGTTCCATATGCGCACCTGTAGTTTTTTGGGGGGGTATTTTTATGTCCTTTTTAGATCGATGACAGGGAATGAGGGAAAAGAGAGCTGACTGGTACAACATGCACTCAAGCTGGGGCCACCCTGTTCTTCTTAAATTCCAATGTTTTTTTTTTTTTCTAATGTTTTCCCCCCTTTTTGCATGTGCCTTTGTTTGACAGTAAGGCCAGCAATGCGTTGGACTCCCTTGCAGACAACATCATCCCCATCGACACTGACGCCACAAGGTATTAAACGGAGCCTCTAGTGCATAATTGTGTTATGTGCCTGTGAGCGGGAGATGGAAAGTGCTCACATTGTCTGATATGCCTGATCTGTCGTAACTTCTCCACCGTCTCTCTCCACTCTGGCCGTCCAGCCTCAGCACTCTGCGGCCGTGGGCACGCACACAGAACACAAGCACACCTGAGCAGAGTAACACCGAAGAGAGGTGATGACACGCTTTGATTTACTCTTATGCTTCCACACACACACACACACACAGACACAGACACACACACACACACACACACACACACACACACACCAGCTGTGTTTCATTCATCTACACGCGCCCAGCCATGTCCATTCCATGCTAAGAGCCTTTCAATGTATGTCCCCTTTCAGCCCAGACGCTGAACCAGAAGGCCAGGCTGAGGAGCAAAACATGGTGATCAAGTTTGAGAGAAAGTAAGTCATCCCTTTATTTAAAGCTCTGCGCACATATCTGCTCCTTTTATTCCCATAACCTCCTTCCCTTTCACTACGGCGGAGGAACTAGGCCTTTGCAGCAGCAACTCGCTGAGCCAGAAACATTGCGCACTGGTGCTGATAGAAATAGGTCAGATATGTATTCGTCACAACCTTTCCTCACAACCGTAGATTCCGCCGTCTGGCATCTTTTTTTTTTTTTCTTTTTTTTTTAACACAGTGTGTATTTGTCATCCTTTCATGCAACAATGACACGTCTTTTGTTTGTGCTCAAGGTCCAAAGAGAATGACTCCCCATGGGACAGGTGGACATCACCCACTGTCTATACTATCCCTACAGAAGAGGAGGAGGAGGAGCAGCAGCAGCAGGAGGAGGAGGAGGAGAGGTACCCTCGACTGTGTCTGGGCTCATTAAATGCATATTAAACCACTTTATTTTTCACAATTCTAGCAGGATGTGATTATAGCACCTTAAAATTCAGCGCCTGTCAACCATTTAATTGAAAGCAAGCCAAATACAAGTTGAAGCTTCGTCATGGCTGAGAATAATCGACCCCCTCTAAACGTGTTCTTTTTCCTTTAATGCTGTCACTTCTTCACCTGTGCTGCCAGGCTTATTGTAATGCAGGAACGTCCTCTGTTTTGCAGCCCCGAGGATACACAGACGCAGACGTTCCCAAGCTACACCCGAATCAGGTTGGGAAAAACATTTAGAACTCTTTAAACCTACATCTCTTGATCAAAAACTGGGGGGATTAGAGGGAATTGAGAGTGCAAGGGAGGAATCTAGGTGATGTTTGCACAATAGAAAGTAGACCACACCCAGTCAATGAACCCCTACACCTCCACCCATCCCCCCTGGAGCTGTAAGTCAGAGAGATCAGCTTCATACACTTGTAAAAAAATCACAGAATTCTTGTTCACTGGAAACTGTCCAGGTTATTGACTGCTGCAGCCTACAGTAAAAGTCTAACACGGCTTTCTTCACTTTCCAGGGAGAGTCACCGTGAGCCAGAGCCTGCTATGGATCGGTAAGTTTATGATCTTGTTAACGTCAGACAGCATAATGCAAGAATACTTTCTCCAGAGTGTTATTTTCTACTGTTTGGTCTGTTGATTTTCTGATATTCTGAAGACACTCACTTTAAAACTGGAGGTTTTTCTCTTAGATGACTGTAAGAACATTGAACCACTGCACAGGAATGAAATGCACCTGTTTTTCTATGCGAAGAAAGATTGTTTAATTTAAACGTATCTTGCTCATTTTCAGGTTCATAATTTTATTTTGGGTTACTACTACATTAGGTTTACATGCTTTAGTAAACATTTTTTTCTCATACTGTCCAGTGCTGCAGCTCTGTATTCCTCCCCCCCAAATGAATACCCAGTGTGCTCTGATTGGTCAGCTCACACACGCCTGAACCAGAATTATTAACAACAACAGAGCAGTTGTGTTGAATCAATTCTCACATGCCAAACTACAAGCCACTAGGTATAAATGATTCAAATGTGTGACATGAAGACGTAGTGTGATGTCACAAATTCAGGGGTTTGAATTATTAATTAAAGGCGGGACTAGTGACGAGGCGTTTCAGGTGCAGTGTTTTCTGTGGGAGAGAGAAGCTTCTGTTTGTGCTGCAGTTTTTAATATTTAGCTTTCCTGGGCTTGTTTTACTCTTCAACCCACCCATACCTGCTTTCCTCTCTGTGTTTGTAACACAGATGTCTTAGCTGGAGGGCAAGATTTTCATGCCAAAACCTGTTGGAACACAGCGCTATCCGCTCAGTACCGCAGTCTAAATCTAAAGTTACCTGCAACTCCTGTATGACACAGAAAGACTAAACTCTGCTTCAGAACTAGATGACAGGATCTGCTTTCCCATTGTCTTTCAATTTGCCCTCGTTTCCTTCCCTCTAATTATCAGTCTCCAGATGTCAGATTAATGATGTGTATTAGAAATGTCCTTTTGTCAAATCACAGCCCGTTAAACAGCACGCCATTAATAAGCGATGGCAGAAAATGATTATCTCCTGAGTTACATTTGACAGATGCAGACTCCTTCTGTATAACCGAGCGCCGCTGCTGTAGCCTGTGAGTGAAAGATGAGACTAACGCTGCTGAACTCTCTCTCCAGTTATGAACCCTATTCCAGGACCGTGACAGAAGACGACCGTCGCGTTGAGACGCCAGAACCTGAGGCCAAGAAGTGAGGGATTTTACAAACACGTAAATTAAAGTGACAGCCGATATGTAACCATGCGTATTAACACCCTCTTTTCATCCGCCTCTGCGTCAAGGGGGTTCGTGTATGTGAAGGAGTATGTCAACGCAACGGAGCTGTCCCTGCTTAATGCCAGAGACTCGACTGACGGGTAGGAGCAGCATGTTACTGACGCAATAAAATAACAATTATTTTGTTTTTTTTATTGCATATGAATCACTACTTGTTTTTTTTAATTTTTCATTAAAGGCTAGATTATTTGACACCGAGCTCCACCAGTTACTCCTATGGCAGCCCCTCTAGTTACTCCAGGTAATAGCTCAATTCACTAAACGTGCAAAAAAATCTGAGTTCTTTCTCTGCTGACACTTCAGCTGCTGTCATCATCATCATGTTTTAATCTGTTTCTTTCATTGATGTTTCAGCTGCTTTCAATGCATACACTTCAACTAATACTTTCAAAAAAAAAAATGCAGCTCAATTTGTGCAGCTCAAAACGTCTGACAACGCACATTTTCGAAGTGCTACAATTTATCCTATATGTGAAGCTGTGTCTTACAAATTAAAGTATTATTACTATTATTATTATCATTATTATTATAAACTACAATTTCCATGGTTCAAACACAATTTACCAGTGGTGGACTGAAAATAAAAAGGGCACCACCTGAAAAAGGTGGGGTGCCAGCATGCATAAAGTTGCAAAAAAGGGAAAGTTAATTGTAGCTAACAACTTACCAAAAAATCAACAAAAATGATCAACAGAATGTGAAGACATAATAGTTTTGTGGCTGCCTTAAAGACATCTTTGTATTGCATGTTAACCAGCCTTTCCCAGGCCTGAAAACCTCTTTTTCTCAGTGGTCCAAATCTCCTGTGGCTAGGTGCACGGCTAACTGAGCTCGCAAGCTAACAGCAGCTACAGTCATGGATAGATGCACAGAAAAAGAATTACTGTGGTGAAACGCTGCCACTATTTGTTGAATTTAACTGGGGGTATTTGTAATTTATAATTTCTTGCAATGCTTCCATTTTAGCAGTTCTTTTTCTTGGGATTCTATGCCGTAGCAGGCCTGATTATTTGAGACCAAAATCTGCCTGCTGCTCGTACAGCAGCCCCTCCACTTGCTCCCTAGTAACAACACAATTCCCTAAACCTGTTTAAAACAAGCTTTAAGCCCGAGCCCTTTCTCCTCCCGCCTTGTTATCTTCAGTTCCGACGAAACTGGATATGTGTGAGCAGCAGGGCAGAAATTCCACCAAGTCTGCTCATTAGGAGGCTAAGCAGGGACATCAAAGGATTATTTACACTTATTAAGTTCCCTCGCACAGGACAGGAAGGGTCACGGCTTATTTCACTAGACAGAGCAGCAGTTGCGTGAGCGCTGCTCAGGTCCGTGGCCGACACTCACATGTCCCAATGTGTCTCCCCAGCAGCTCGCTGTCATCCAACTGTACATACTGTGGACGGCTGATGAGCAATGATGCCAAGATCACCATCGAGCACCTCAATATCAACTGCCACCCTGAATGCTTCAAGGTAATTCATCTGTTTGCTCGACACACTTCTGCCGAGGATACAATTGGGCACTTATTGGACTATAAATTGTTGGATATATCCACATGTCCTTGAAGCGACTGGCCTGGAGAGAATGAGCTTTTGTTCCCCTTCTTGTTTGACATTTTGGTAAATATGTTTGTTTTGTTTCTTTTGTGTGCCAAGACTTAGATGAGAAGATTGATTACACTCGCCTGTGTGTGTAGTAAATATGGCCATCACCTTGTCTTAGTTTGACTCAGCATAAAGAGTGGAAACAGACGGAATGAGCCAGCCTGGTTCTGTAACAGCTAAATAATCTGCCTAAAACCCCAACATGGCACATTCACACTGAACAGAGGAGCTTCAGAGATGCTACTAGACATCTTTGGAGAGAGCCAGACTAGCTGTTAGTTAAGCTAAGCTAACCAGCAGCTGGCTTAAGGCTCATGTTTCAATGAGACATGAGATTATTATCTATCCTCTTCTCTAACTCTTGGCAAAACAGCTGATAAATGTACTTCTCCAAATGTCAAATCATTTTTTTCATTATTTATAATAACTCCACTCATATTTTCCATTACCAAGCCTTTTGTGGCTCCAGAGAAACCTGCATGCAATTTGATAAATTGCCTCCAGTGATGTCACTCGGTGGTTCAATTGCATTGTGGGTAATGTAGCCACCAGGTTTTGAAAGGGAAGAAGAATGCGTGGAATAAAAAAAAAAGCAGTATCTCTGGTTCTGCTGCATTGATTTTGATCATTTGTTTTTAAACAGTCTATAGAGTCCACCAGAGGACTGCTGTTCAAACATTGCTACCAACATTACCCACAATTCAACCTAGCCACTAGGTAACATCACTGGAGGCAATTTATCAGATTACATGCAGCTTCCTCCAGAGACAGAAAAGGCTTTATACTACTTTTTCACACATACAGTAGTACTCCCCATGACCTGTAAATACACTACAATGTGGGAAACTGGGGGAGTTAGCCTTTAATTATAGGTTTGTTTGTTTGGATTTGTAAATCAGTTTTGTAAATTCAAATTATACTTAGCTAATGCAAATTTCCAGACCATGAATTAAAGCTTTTAACCACCTAATTTTGTTTTCAAAGCTACAACAGCTTTGTGTTCTGCGCATTCGGGAGCAATGAATTCGTATGAGACCATTTCAAGGATAAAAATACAGCTCTTCACTGTGTTCTCTCTTAATTACATTCTCACAATGTTTCCAGTGTGGCGTGTGCGGGAAGCCAATGGGAGACCTTCTGGACAGCATGTTCCTACACGGTGGGCAAGTCAACTGTGAGAGCTGCTACTCCAAAGTCTTCGAGTGATTATTGAAGCTCTTCAGTGGCCTCTTATCCCCGTCCTCTTCCCCTCAGGTTCATTTGCATATAAAGTGAGAACTGGCCTTTTCACAGAGTTTGGACTGCGTTCAGTTTGACCTCAGCAATGATGTGGTTTCGGGGTGATCAGAGAGCCATGTTAGGATGAACAATATCAATGTTTACTTGATTCTTACATCAGGATAAGTTTTTAATTTCTCAAACATGTCGTGCAACCTTGTTCTGTTTCTTTCCTCCTGGGGGTGAAAGCAGTATCTGCCTCTGTAAAACTATGAAGGATATGTCTGTGCAGTACCTGAACAGACTCATACTGGCAACTGGGGTACAATATTATATATAGCGAAAGTAGTTACGCAAGAAAATGCCTTTATTACAAAATGTTCTTTTGCTCCTCTTGATACAAAACTGTGTGTTCACATGTATTATGCTTTGTTAAGAAAATAAAAATGATTTATATAATACTGGTGTGCTACAAAGGCAAATTCAATTGCATGTTCTCGAAAGCATGACACAAACATTATTGCACATAAACATCACGTAACAGCAAAGGGTATGGGGCAATGTTATAAAGTATCTGCCACATTAGATGAGCTCTTCCTGAGAACTGCTTCGCAAATGCAGCGCCGATCTCCCACAGGGGAATTGTGCTTCACTTTACATTTGCCTTTCTCCACTCCTCGGTGAAATAATATTTTCCTTGCATAGTCGCTTAAAAAAAAAAAATCTGTGTACATAAATGTGACTGTAGCTAATAACCATCAGCTACCCGCTGAGTATCTGTAAAGGAGCTAATGCAGTTCATTTGCCGCTGCCTTGATGGTCTTCACACACAGTTAGGCAGAGGTCCCTCCGTACACAGAGGACAAGTCTTTGGCTCTGCCCCAGTCCAATGAAAATCCGCCTCCCGTGAGAATGTGCCTCTATGGAACAACTGCACCGCATGCAGTTAATGTTAACAATGCAAGGCGGAGTAAGGGCACCTCAGCTATAGTGATAAAACCACTTGAAAATATTAGCATACAGCACTTTAAAGCATTATTTTTCCCATTACTGAACTTGGGAATAAAGGGACAAAAGTATCATGTCAGCTGAATGCAGTTTAGTGTAATCTAACTACTCATACAAAAAAAAAAAAAAAAAGGTAAAGAGATTTTGGCTCAGGTGCAAAAATATGAGTCATTTCTGCTTCTTCCCCCGTATTAAACAGAGGGGATTCATAATGCGGGACACCCCTGTAATCCTGGACGTGTTCCATTCTCTGTCTCTTTCAAGGCCTGTGTCAGTGTTTTCCTCTGGCTCTGCTCACAGCGATGTTTTGGATGTGCTTCCACAGCAGCGAAGGGTCTGACTCGTTATGTCTTATCAGAGACTCCAGCCCCTCTGCTTGGTCCAGGCTCTGCCAGTAATCCTGAGGCCATATTTGCAACCATCTGCGGACAGATATGCAAACAGATTAGGCTCATCACTGAGGATGTTTTTAATTAGACCATTAAAATATCCGGATTTCTCCTCCCCTCTGGACATTGTTATACACATTAAAACACAAAAAAGTGGAAGGATTTTAACACCTGGCACAGTGAATAACTCGAGACCAACTCACCCATCGTCTGCAGGTAGGTCTTTGACATCGCCATACCCCGGGCTGGGCAGAGGGCACCCCATGTGAGAGTTGTTAGCCATTTTAGGTTGAGGAGGTCGGTTCTTCTTCGGGGATTTCCTATATGCTCTCTCTGCCGCCAGCCGTGTGTTCTCCTGGTCACAAACGTAACATTCAAATCCATTCAGGTAGTTGGGTTTACTCATGTCGTTGACCCCCCACTCGCGGGTCTCTAGAGCCTCCAGCAGACGAGTGTTGGTAATCCGTCTGGGGTTCTTGAACTCTAAATATTTCAAGTATTCTTCGTCGTTCTCATCGAGACGTTTGAGGAACTCAGCGAGAGCTTTCGGCGAGGGGAAGTCGTCGATGACGATGGCGGAGTGGTCGTTGGGCATCCAGTCTGCCACCACGGAGGAGCCCCGGTAGACGGGCACAGAGCCCTGGTGGAGAGGCCGCCACAGCTTCTCCGTCATGTAATCCGGACACACGCCGTTTTCAAGCGCAAGGTGAAACTTGTAGCGTGCAACAAAATTCATGAAGGTGTGTTCTTCGCCGGTTGCCGTGGCCGTGTCCTCCAGATGTTCGGGCAGGGGTTTGTTGTTCAGGCATTTCCCGTAGGAGTCGACCTACAGAGGGAAGAATAAGGTGTGACAAAGGAGAAAGATGGAGGCACACTTGGGAAACATTTGGGAGCAGATTATTAATGTGACAGGGGCGCACTGATAATGGTCCACATCTTTCATCACGCCATGATCAGACGTTTCAAACTGAACTCTAGCATTTCATTCCCCGGATGGGAATTCACAGACATCACACTGAGGGCTGTATTTACAAAACATTACCAGAGGTGTTACTGTGTGACGCTGAATGATTTTGACTTACTAACCTGTGCAGAAATGAGGAAGGACCCTAGGCTGAGGCTTAGAGATTCTTAACACGTGTGAGCCAATGGATATTCATTGTGAGGAGAGGTTATATCGGAGGAGATGACTGAAAGCTGAGCTCAGCACGAAGCAGAAACGCACGTTGATATTTGAGCAGAACAGGAGTGGAGTGAAAACAACACGATTAAAAGAGAATGTTCTACTTGAGACCAAATGGAGGATGGTACTGAAATAAATAAGACCACAAATCACAATTGAGAACTATTCCTTTAAAAAAAAAAAAAATACGAAAAGAGGAATAACTACTACCTTAGATGTGGTTATGATGCCTCTACTAATATCTGCAAAACGCACTCCTGTTTAAAAATATAAATAAAAACACAATGCAATGATTTACAAATCCTTTTCTCCTTTCCTCTGCGCTGGCCGCCACTGTGGCCAGAGGCGTTATGTTTCTGGTTGTCTGGATGTCCATCTGTCCCCATTGTTGTGAACTCAACATCTCATGAACATTTTGAGGGAATTTCCTCTAACGTGGCGCACTTAACACTCAAGGGTAGACCGATTAGATTGATTAGATTGATTAGATTAAGTCACCGTGACCTCACATCCGTCTATCCCATTCTCGTGTAGGCCAAATTTCCGGAACGACCAGAGGGAATTTCTTCAAATTTGGAACAAACCTGCACTTAGACTCACCGATGACCTGATTAGAATGTGGTGGTCAAAGGTCACCATGGCCTCACATATGTCCCATTCTCATGCACGTCATCTCTCAGGAATGCCTGGGGGGAGTTTCTTCAAATTTGGGACAAACGTTTTGCTGATAGTAAGCTTCAGGGGATGGTCACTGCACCATGTGACAAGCTCTTTGTCAGTCCTCTGAACTTCCCTTATACATAATCTGATTTCAGTATAGGGCTACATTTACCATTTATACAGTCAATCCAAAAGTCTTTGCTATTTAGGCCATACCACATGAGTGTGGACAGATGGATGTCAACTGCAGCTTGACTGATGTGCAAATCCCTACAACTATGTGGCAGTAGTTGTTGTAAATATAAACGTATTATGAATTTGATGCCTAGTCAACGCTTAAAATGAGAAGAACTACAAGGTCCCAACTGTTTTGGAGTTGTACAGGAATACAAATACAATAACTCCTGTCTAGGAGTTTACGCTCATCAAGTGTGCATCTGTGCAGTATACCTGAATGTACTTCATGAGCTCCTGGACGTATCGGTTTCTGTCTGATGGCACATCGCAGTGGGACTGCATGTAGAGCACAGGAGCCAGGCCCTGCCTCCTCAGCTGGTTCTTCTGCTCCAGGGACACGGCCACGGGCGTCAGCAGGTACTCCAGAGAGGGCAGCCACTGCAGGGTCAGAGGGTAGTCCGACTCCCTGCGAAACGTGGCAGTGTAGTTGAACAGCTTGATCCCTGGTCCATGGGAGAGGAAGTAGTTATTCATGGGGGACTCTTCATGGAACAGTGCCCACGTCTGGTGACGGAGACGAGGGAGCGGCGCCTCGTACGCCCTGAAGTCTGTTCCATAAAAGATGATGGATGCTGTCCGTTTGTACAGCTGGACCTTTCAAGATCAAACTCAAGATTACTGGCAGAATAACCTCAGATGATAATCATTATTAATGTCATGCATGCGTCACCCCTCAGCCGTAGCCAAGGTTAAATATCTCTTGTACCTTGCGGTTGCTTGTGACCAGGCAGGAGGATGTGGCACAGTCTATGCGTTCGGTGTCACCGGGAAAATGTGGGAACAGTCCTCCGCTCCACCAGAGGATAATGGGCAGCTCCTTGTTGCTGCGGTAGTCCCTGTTGCCAGGTCCTCTGTACGAGCTGATGGAGGCAAACTCCATCTCTGATAGGGCACTCTGTGGCTGAAAGGCTCCTCGGTCCACTGCATCCAAGGCCTCCAGGGCAAGTTGGTCGTCTGGAAAGGAGGCGAAGGAGACCCAGACCCAGCCCAGGACACCAAACAGCCCCAGACATACACAGGGCAAAACCCTGTGCCTACCTGCCATCTGCAACAAAAACAGGCAGCAAAATCAAGTAAAATACAAGTCAATCGCAGTTTTCGACTTTCTTATCTGTTTAATGTGAGTTTTTTCTGTCCCGCAAATTCAAGCCGTGCCGCGTTCAGGTGCTCAAAACACGCAGAAAAAAAACAAACAAACAAACAAAAAACAAACAAAAAAACAGTTAAAGGTGCAGTTTTTTCTCCTTGTCACTAACTTTGCTGAACAAACATCTGAGCAGCCCCTCAGTCATACGTGTCATCAGTGGTTTGTGAGCGTTCACTAATATACAACACATCTACAGAGTTTCTTACCTTCCTGTCACAGCAGCGGACACATGAAGGAGCGAGTTTCTTTATCCTTCAAACCCAAGAAATATACAATTAATGTTAGTAGCTGGTTTCGACAACAGGATGCTGTGTGATAACAGCCCGAAGGAGCAGAGGGAATAAAAACAGCTGGGTTCTTCTTCTACGTTTTTTTTCGGTCACTTCTTTTCTTCTTCTTCGGGTCGCAAACTAACCCGAGCTGCACATCGCCACCTAAAGCTCCGGACTGTCAATTGCACACATGCTTGCTCAGTGTTAAATTCGGTTTAAAAAAAAAAAAAAAAAAAATCCTTACACTTTAAATCCTGCTACTAGGCTGTAAATGTAAAAGGGTTGCAAGTAATAATTACGATGACCAAGTCTCTCCATCATTTGTTTTTTCTACTCTAAATTAACTAATGCAAGTTGTGTTCCCGTTCAAGTGAGAGAATGTTGCTCAACTAAGTTATGTTAAAATAATAAATATTGGCATATGTTTGGTAGTGAGGTAATCCAAAAGTAATGGAAAGTAATCAAGTTACATTAATTTAATATTGTGATTCTTGGTTTACGTTACTAACTACATTATTAACTGTACTGGAATACATTTTTAAAGAAACCCTCCCAAACATATTCAATCCTCACAGGTTTACAAGACAACAAACATACAGTCAAAGCAGTCAAACAGTTTTTTACATTTAATTTCAAAATGGTAAATTATTTTGCAGCTCAGTCTTGAACAAAACCTTCTGCCTCCTCATCCAGACTTGACAAAGAAAAACTGCTACAAAAAAGTTTCCCTCCCAAAGTCCATCCTTCTCCGATGTGGCACTAAACATTCTCTAAGGCTAATGCCAATGTTCCTGACTGTATACCGAGCACCGAGGGACCTTTGCCTTCATTTGAATTATACTTCACATAGGGTACTACAATTTACCTGTCTTTTGTGAGACAGAAGAGTTGTAATTTTTGCTTAGACCATATATCAATTCATCATTATTCTTTAATGACAACATCTTGGTCCTAATCTCCTGAATGTCACAAAGTATAAAAGTACATTTGCTGTTAGGATGTTTAAAACAATGCATCATACTTTATACACTCAATATTTATTTTGCATGCACAATTTTAATCTACAAAGTGACAAGTAGCTAGAGCTGTCACTTAAAAGTAAGAGAAAGTAATCAGGTTACATTCATTTTGTGATACTTGGATTATACATTAGTAACCTGTTCGGAATACATTTTAAAGTTGCCCCCTCAACCCTGTTCATATACTGGTAGGGAGATTATAACAATGAATTATATTCTATAAATTCAAGATGTGTTTTGCATGCACAATTTCAATGTAAAATGACAAATACCTACAGCTGTCACATGAAAGTAATACACTTCAAACGCTTAGCGTAAGTATAATGGAGCAAAAATAAGAGAAACTCTCAAGTGAAGTACCTTCACCTGAATTGTACTTAACTTCATTCGTACGGTTTTCTTTTTCCTGTTATTATTCATGTCATGAACCCTACGGGCTTTAGGACCTGGAATCTACCGGCCGCTGTGCACGTGCCAGTCCTGGATGGGGACGCGCACGTCACGACACTCTCAGTCAGATGTAGGGGAGCAGGGCAGACCACGCATAATAAACAACCAGGGACAGGGTGAGTGACATTACATGCTTATTTTATATACGTTAGATTCATACGACTATATGACCTGACTGCGACCTTTGTTCTCGCGTTGCTTACGATGCTTTGAAAACTGTTTTTGCACTAATGCTAACGGTTAGCCGTACCGGGATGGGAATGTCAACAGAGCCTCACACTAGCCGGCTAGTGTAGCTTGCTAGTTGGCTGGGAGGCTCGCTAAGCCGCTACACAATACCGCAGTCATGTTGTCCGCTTCGTTCGTTCGTGGTTTTTTTTTTTTTTTACCTGTTTCGGTTCCTAGTCAGCATTTGCTCCGAAGCACGCCATAAACAGTTTTGCAGGGAGCTTCGACAGAAGTGTGTTGATAGTTTTAGCCTCCAGCTACAGTTGACAACAAGCTGGTGCGTGTCTGTGGTCTGCGCAGGTGCAGTGGTTGTTTCCAGAGTTAGCTCATCAACCTGACTCGCCCCTGTTGTTGTTTTTTTTGTTGTGGCGCAGGACTCCTTACCTAACCTGTTATAGAGGTCATGAAATGCATCCTGGCTTTTTTGTTGTGTTTTAAAGATAACGTTCATGTCCGAAGTTAAAGTACTACGGCAGATGTAGATTGCAATCGGTCTGTTTTACTGTGTCATGTGGTAAACGATAAGCTCAGCGCTTCAGCCAAGAGACCTTTGGCAAACATCTGGGTCCTTCACCTCAGTCCCCTTGTCCCTGAAACTAGTCAACCATTACACATCTGTCATATGGCTTTCATGTGTTGTCAGAAAGGTTAGTTTGAGGTTGAAGTTACCAGTGCAGCATTCTTCTCCTCTTGTTATCTACACTGAATTATCAGTAAACCCAAGCCCACAGACTGGATTTGGAGCTGAGAGTTTTCAGAGAGTCAGTATATTTAATTTCCTGTTACCCAATAGTGATCAGTGTTTCCACTCCAGTGAGTAGTAAGTATCTATTCCTGTGTTTCTTCCTCTTTCTAGGTTAAATAGACCCTGGCCTGCCACCTGGTGTGGAGGGCTGAAACCCAGTGAGGAGGCCCTGCTGGGTGGGAGGGAACATGATGAGTGGGAAGAGCCTACTGCTGAAGGTGATCCTGCTGGGGGACGGTGGTGTCGGCAAGTCCTCCCTAATGAACCGCTATGTCACTGACCGCTTCGACTCCCAGTCCTTTCACACCATCGGCGTGGAGTTCCTCAACCGGGACCTGGAGGTGGACGGGCGCCTGGTTACTCTTCAGATCTGGGACACAGCGGGCCAGGAGCGCTTCAAGTCCCTGCGCACGCCCTTCTACCGAGGGGCCGACTGCTGCCTGCTCACGTTTGCCGTGAACGACCTGCAGAGCTTCCAGAACCTCGGCTGCTGGAAGAAGGAGTTCATGTTCTACTCAGATGTTAAAGACCCTGAGCGGTTCCCTTTTGTGGTACTAGGAAACAAGGTTGACATGGAGCAGAGGGAGGTGGGGGAGGGCGAAGCACGGGCCTGGTGCGAGGAGAATGGCTGCTGCCCTTACTTTGAGACCAGCGCTAAGGATGACACTAATGTCACGGCTGCGTTCGAGGCAGCTGTCAGGGAGGTTCTGGCTGCCGAGGACCAGATTGACCATGCACTACTGAGTAGTACTATCGATCTCCATGGCAACCGCAAAACCTCACGTGGGTCTTGCTGCTGATTGGTAAGGTGTGAATCCACCTTGTCTTAATCTCTCTGGCCGAAACTTGCCCATGGCAGTTATGAGAGCTGGTCAGATGTTATTTATGGTACACAACTGTAGGTACAAGGTACTGAGATCAGTACCCCCCTGAAGATAATGTGGATAAGATACAGCTGCTCTGAGGAGGGCTGTGTCAAGGATTCAGCTGGTATCTAGATTGTTGAATTATTGCTCAAGGTACAGGAACACTGTAACAGGCACACTCATCCTTTGTACTCTGTCTGCTTTCAGTGGTGTTGCACAAAAACATTGTTAACCAGCTTCAGCTTTGTCTGCCTATGCCAGAGTTGTATCAACTAGTGCTTTCACAGAGTTTAATTGAAATAATTCAAGTTTTAGTTAATACAGTGGACGAGAGAATCTTCTCTTCAAGAGCACACTCAGCCTTTGGCACAGCAACACACAGTTGGTCTTGCACCTGCTTTACAGTCCATCAACAAGCTGATTTATCACAGGTTTTAGAGGGAATTTGAAAACATCATCTCATGTTTGTTATTATCAGATCGTTCAGCAGAACTGGAGAGCTCATGTATTTCCTGGCCAAAGATGATATGAGTGACAGTGTTCCTTATCTAGGTAGATAATGTTCTTGGGAACTCACAACTCTGTTTTGATGACTTATAGTAGAATAATGTGGAACGAGGAAGTGAAGTGATTGCTGCTCTCAAAAGGAAGATGACCTTGTTTGTCTTGTAAGGGAATTGAGAGCTTCAGTTTTGCAGCTCTGACTGTAAGCGTTTGGTACGAGCTATTGTGGTGCTTTTATTCATTTGACTATTAATTCTTTTTCCACTGCACTGCTATGTAGCCGGAGGTGTCAGGTGTACGAGTCAGGTATTATTCGATCATTTTTTATTTCCCCTGATTTGTGTACATGGGCCTGTTTACTAAGTGCGGTTCAGTGTTGTTTCAAAGTTCAAAGATAATGCTGCTTTTGCTACTGTTGATAGACTGCTGTTTATTTTTCTGTGAAGCAAATGTCCATCTCCCGTTCTATTTTTAAAAGAGTATGTGATATTATACATAAGTCTCCTGTGTTTGAGCAAGGGCTGATTAAAGTCGGTTTTCCTGATGTATTAGTGGAGGTTTACGATTTATAAGAATTAACATTAATTTCATAATCATGGCATGTTTTTAATCCTTGTGTCTGCCTTGTTGAATGGGTGGCAGGCCTTTACATTCCAGTCCTTCAGCTTCGTCTCTTGTGGAGGTCTCCTGTGCTTTACTGATACATTTCATACTCCTTGCGCTGTCAGTCTGGTCAGTCTAGGTCTCAGCCGAATATGAAATAGTCTGAGCAGAAGGATAAAGCTATTCAGAGCAGTAACATGTACATTGTGCTGCACCCCATTCATACAGTATTGAGTGAAACCTACAGCTGAGTATTCTGATAACGTAATGATGTTTACTTGTTTTCAGATGGATGTTACTTTACTTTTATTTCAGTGTTAACAGAGATTTACTAACATCTCAATTAGTCCTTTTGGTTTTCCTGCTGTTGCTGTTCACCTGCGATTTTTGAGTAAATAATATGCCTGGCATTCAACGCGTCGAACTGAGTTCAACATGCTCTAAATTCAGTCTTACCAGTATTTTGATTGCTGCTGGAATATCATTTTATATTTGCATGTCTTCTTAAACAAACCCCGTAACCCTAACCCCATAAATAAGCGTTTTCATCTCCTCAATGCACAAAGTCTGAGTTCTCATCCCTCTCTTCTGTTATGTTGATCTTCTTGTATGTTCTCTCAGCCAGCCAGTGATTACATTATTTGCCTTTCGAGTCATAAACATTGCATCATATTTCAGTATGTGTGCAGACTAATGGTGAACTGTGAAAGTAAACCGGATCCAATCAGGTACAGTTACATTTACTTATTGCACGGATCTTTGGTTTGATGTAGGCTTATAACAAATAGCTTGTTCATATGAAGAAAAGTTTATAAACGGTGAGAGAAGTATTATTAACTGTGAACTGAGTGGGGCATTTTAACTAAATCAAGCCAGTAGCCTACATCAAGTCAAAGCAAAAATGAGGGCTGTCATCACGTGTCAGTGTTAATATTTTCTGCTTTAAACAGACTATTTTGTCTCTTTACTGTACCTTTTCAGTTTTTAACCCACTCAGATTATGTAGCCTACGACAGGGTTTTACCTGGAAATTGGTGGGTACTTACACGCTGGTAGCATAACCCTACAGTGCAGTATGTCGTTCTCATGATGCTGTCTCATGTCAATGCAGTCTAATGTCAGTATGTTTTTTTTTTATGTTGCTGTAATATTTATGAATGTAAGAACAAATTTCTTTGGGCTGTCCATATTAATGGCTTATGTAAATTGCAAAGGGCATTCATTTTATAACAATGTACTAAATGACACTGAACGTCTGTTTCACCCTCAGTGCTCGACCCATGAGTGTGATTAAAGCTGTGTGTAAGTCAGACTGTTCATCTAAATTATGCGTTGATCTAATGGACATCTTCCCTTATTCCTCTTTTTGCACTATGGAGGATAAGACTGAGTGTGCCAACATGCTGGCAAAGTGGTGTGTGTGCGCTCCAGTGCTTGGCTACAAATAAAACATGCAACATACCAAATGGAGGCTGTATCTTGTCTGTGGTTTTTGTGCTCATGCCTTGAAAATACATGAAAGTGTGTGGGGGGGGCTTGAAAACTGGCTTTAAAGTTTGAAAACAAAAACTATTTTTAAAAACCAAAAAATAGGTCACTCAAATTAATCAGTATACTTCAGCTCTCCACCTTGCTGCAGCCATTTTCACCATTCGGGGGAGGGGGGAGTTTTTTTTTCAGGGTTAGAATGAAGCATTACTATTTCTCAGCAGGATCACGAGTGAAACAGGTCTTGTATTTGTACCCCGTAACACACCTTGTATGAATTTCATCACACAAGACCTTGAACGTCTTTGAATGACCAAGTATGTGTGGAAACCCGAGAGACAGTGAACGCTGTTTATTTCCCCTTCATTAAAAAGGATATCAAGCATGCACTGCATACTGTGAAATTAGACCCAGGCAGAAATGAATACAAAGTTCACATCATATCTGCCTATCAAACTACATATTTTAAAGTCTCCGACTTAAGGAAATACAGAGAAAGTATAGGTTCTATAGACATTGGTCAGATGCAGAAAAACATGGGAAAAGACCAAATATTGAACAATTCTCAACCACATTTTTTACCATTTTACAACTTGAGATGTAACACAAAATACCCTATTTTTTAATCAAAACATCAAATAATGAAGGGAATTAGTTTCACAGGTACTGCCAAGTTGTACCAATAAACTGGAATGCTACAAAATAGTATAATTTTGATGACCAGCTCATAATAAGCAATGATCTTTTAAAGCTATAGGAGCTGTCAGGAGATATCAGGTGGGTTAGCAGGGTACGGAGAGCACAGTATCCGTCCTCTGTCTCTCTGCAGCCTCCCAAACAGGTTGTGGCCTCTACTCTCTTCTTTCGCCCTGTGTCTCAGCTTCCTCAGATACACCTGGTTCACAGCCAAGCGGAGGGAACAGTGCACCTGTGGACACAAGAGGAGAGAATACAAAACACCTTACAAAATACCTTGGCCCCCCTGGATGTGGCAGGAAGCCAAGGATGGAGCGCCAGTTAAACACTGTGACACCACACACACACACAAGCAAATATTTTCAGAGGCACACTGCACAAATACTTCAAAGAATATTCTTTTTATTATCAAATTCTTCCAACACAAAAAATAATCATCAAACAGCCAGCTTCAGCTGGACAAATCCACCACTCACAGCTGGTTAAAGCTTCAACCAAATAGAATAATCTACTTATTATGTTGCAAAGGTTTTGTTAGTAATACCCCGAAGTAAGTGTAAGAGTAGTAGTAAATACAGCTACAGTAAGTAAAAAAAGATGTGTTATACAATAACTACAACAAAATTCCTAAAGAATTAGAGACCAAACGAAGCTGTCCTATCTCTAAAGTACCTCAGTCATGCATTAACAGCAGGGGGGACTCATACCTCAACAATGTGTTTTAGGTTGAGGTTACTCAATAAATTAGCACCTAGTGCTTTTCCCATCTCAAAATTATGAGAGAATCAATTTCAGACCTTTCTAGATCAGAACTAAACAAGTATGTCCCTTTGTTAGAAAGAAACTATTCAAAAATCATCTAAAATTCCTTCAGTCTCATTGCTCTGAATCCATCGTCTCCATTATTCAGAGGGAGCTGGGGGTCATGCGGCAGCATGAGGATGCTGTTGTGTGTGGTTGCTGTCCTAGAAGAGCTGCATTGAGGCTCAAGAGAGGTCTAACCCTCTCTTTGTCTGTAGGACCCCCTCCCTTGACATGTAATATAACCCTTGGCAGAGACTCATAGCGCAGGTGGCCCCCACCACTGGCTCCCTATTGGCTAGCTTTTAAAAACGGGCATGACTCCATTGTTGAGGCTTTTCTCAAGCCCGTGAGAAAAGTCCTGAGGTCAGCATGAGACTGCGAATGCATGCTTGTCTGCCACCATGGCAACCAGATGTGAGGGATGGTAACCATGGTAACCTATATTCCCCACACTCCATAACAGCTGCATTTTAGCTGCACATGTGTTGCAATTTTGGGGGTCATTTCATACATATGTTAGTTTTTAGTGGTGTGTTATTTGTGTTCTGAGTGCAACTGGAAGCAGAGATGAATTTTAGACACTAACCTCAGCAAGCAACAACAGCATTAACTCACAAAATATTTTGGTGACGTGAAATATTGAGCGATGACTCGCTGCATGTAAAACCTCACACACATAAAAACAAGAAGAAAAAGGGAAAAAAAAAACAAAAAACAAAACAATAACAATTTTCTCAACGAGAAAAGTAAAAAATATAAAGACGACACTTTTAAAGAGTCCGTGAACACTGGCAGTTCTGTGCAGCTGATATGGAAAAGAGAGTTGTTGCCGTCCCCTTCAGATCCCCAGGTTGGTGGTGAAGTAACGATAGAGCAGACAGGAAGCTGGCGAGCCTAACACCGTGCACTTATGCCCTTTCTCCCCAGATACCTCAAGACCGCAAAGTTATAGGTGGTTGAGACAGTATAGGTGAGCTAAGGAGGCACAAGCAGAGAGAGGACGTGTCAGAACAAAAGTGAAAAGAAGAACACAAAACACAGCATATAAGAAAATATGATCCGCTGCTAATTTGAGAGCAGATACAATCTATATAACAGCTTCTGTAATGGAGCATGCGAGTATAATGGGTGCACCATTTCCCTGGCTGCAAAAACCACCAGACATTACAGCATTATTATGATGTTTGTGTCAGCTGAGAAAGAGGAACAGAGAGCAATAGTACAAAAGTCATCAGTCATGGATGCCTGAGATGCCTCGCTGCCTACACTTTGAGCGTCACTAAGTCACATGAGCCATAACACCATTGTTGTACCCCACTGTGGGAGCGCAGCCAAATTGGCCCCGGCTGAAGCATAATCACTCACCAGAGCCAAGAGAGTGATGCCCGCACCGGCGAAGGCAGCAATGTAGAGGTCATAGGTCATCTGGTACTGATGGGAGGAGATTTGCATAAATGGTGATGACATGTCGGCTTCATTTCACGTCGGGTAAATTGTAGAACACGAGTGCAGAGCTTGAATAATTTCATGGTTCTTACCTCTCTGGTCTTGCACACAGTGGACAGAGTTATACCACAAGCTTTCCCTGGCACTGCGTTCCACGGCAGGAGCCCTGTTAAACATCAGAGTTTCTCTGATCAGTTTAATCTCTAATTGCGGAGACAAGCAAAGGAAAAGAAACAACCCCTGTCTCAACACTTATAACGCACTTGGTATTTACGTCATCAAGACAGTGTATGTGGGATTGGCACACGAAAAACACAGTGCAGTGTTCATGTTAATGAAGCAATGTGTCACCCAGTGCTACAGTGTGGCTCATTGTGTGACATTTATGGTTTGGTGAGCAACAGTCTGAGACTCTTTGGATGGTAATGTTGTCTGGATTGCTACACTATTCTTTATATTTATATTATATATTATAACATTCATGTTCCCCTCCAGATTAATTCGAACAACTTTGGCGATCACTTTGCATTCATCTCTTGCCATCATCAGGTCAATATGGACCAATGTTATGGTTTGAGTTTTCTTAAAATTCCGGCAAGACTTATGCCGTTCTCATTAGCTTCAGTACGTGTGCAGTGCTAAACATGGTAAACATTACACCATCTAAACTTCTTTCTGCATGTTGGTGTCGGTGTGGTCAACATGCTAGCACTGCTGACTTTAGCATTTAGCATCTGGGCCTCGGTGCAGCTTCAGAGAGCTGCTGGGAGTGCTGTAGACTCTTTGGCCTCTTCCTTAACCGGCCTTATTATATTTTAGCATGCCAGAAGAAGATATAGTGTGTACCAATGCATATGTCAAACACAGTATGCCAAAAATACCAGGATCTCGTACTGCATCCTATAGCATGTTGCAGTATGCACGCCAGCAATGCTTGTCTGGCTATTCTGATCTACAAAACTCAAACACAGAGAGAGCACAGACAAATAACAGCTATAAGCTGCATTCCATATCACATCCTTTTCTTTTTACTTAAAATTTGGGGTTCAGACTGTGACAGATATAGTCAAAGTAGTCCCAGCTGTATGCAACAAAACAAACTTTATAAGGGTAGATGCAGTTGGTACATAAATAGACAAAGGATGCAATCTGGAACCCAGCATTTTTTTTTTTATATAGTTTATGGACAATGGCATGGATTCATGGCACAGGAGAGTAACCACTGGTGATATAGGCTGCAGGTAGGAACAATTAAGTCTCCAGTCGACATTAATAGATGTCTTTTTACCATATTGCCTCGCATCAACACACAGCTGGTTGATGCTCGCTGGCGTCTCAGTCAGAATGTCGATGGTGTGGCAGGTGGCGCTCATGTTGTAGAAGAAGTAGACCGGCAGGGCCGCGAAGGCGAACACCATCAGCCACAGCACGGCCAGCACATACGTCACCACGATAAACTGCACAAGGAGGGAGCGGAATGAGCATTACGGTGCATCTTAATAATAAACTGATACACAGAAGTAATCTAAGAGAGCGTTTTCATGAGCAGTGACTCACTTAGTGACCACATTTCCTTTTTTTCCCCCTCCCTTCTGATTAGCTTATCACCTCACTCTGTTTTCCTCCTCGTCTTCCTACCACTCAAACACACGCTGAACACTTATCTTTGCATGTCCCCAAAGGTTTTTTAGCAGCTTTAAGATTTTCGGCTCAGCACCCACCAGGGAGTGATATGTGTATTAATCCCATCCAATCTCTCCAATCCCCTTTACTTGTCCCACTCTGGGCCCTCTCACCGAGGAGCTGAGGCAGCGGCCACACATGGTGCTCCTGAACTCTCCGAAGGTTTGCCTGGCAGCGCTTGTGGTGTAGAAGCCCTCCGCCAACAGCACGATGCAGTAGAGGAAGAAAAAGGAGGCCAAACCGTAGATGACATACTGGAAATATTGAATGCTGAGGGCGAAGGAGAAAGAAAACAGTCAAAATTCATGGTTACAAACGAACCTAAATCTTCTGAATGAGAGACTGCAGCCCTAGGGGGAAAAATCCCTGGGTTTGGAAGGATGTCACTCAAATAATGGAAATGTTCACTCACATGTAGGCGAGGGTGATGTAGTCCTGAAGGTTACGGGCGAAGTATGTCTCGATGAGCCTCTCCGTCTCCGTGAGCGCCTGGTGTCCGCAACCGCAGAAGAGGGCGATGCCAGAGAAACACAGCAGTGTGGCAACCAGGGAGCAGTATGGTATCCCACCCAAACAGCGCATACAGCAGTCATAGCAACCTGTTAGTCAGCAGCATGAAAGTCAGGGCACATAATGAGCTGATGTGATATGACAGACGAGCACAGAGGAAGCACTTTGTTCCCAAACACAAATAATGCGCGGCAGACTTTCTTGTGTTACTCTGTCCACTTTAGTTAATATCGACACGTCCTGCAAACCTTTCTATTTTGGTGAAGGAATGACTAACGAGTACAAAAAGCTTTTGGAATCGGTTCCAGTAGATTGCCTCAGCTGGCGGCCACGACGACACGCACTGCAAAGTCCTCTAAAATAGCTTGTTTCTGTCGCTGCTGCAACTGAGATCATTATTCTAAGTGTCTGACAGCATTATGAAAGGAACCCCTACAGTAACGGATGTTTTTGTTTAGATTAAAATCCTTTTTTTTTTTTTTTTTTTTAAATATAGCCACAGAGAACCCCTCACAAATCTATTTACAAAAACAGTCATTTTATCACTTCAGTCAAACTCCGAAGAAGCGAGATAAAACCCACCAAAGGCATCTCGGCCCATCTTCCAACCCCGTCTGAATATACCCTTAATTCACTGGATTAGAATTATTCTGGTTCCGTACTCTATGCTTTTCCCCACACTGCTCCTCTAATGTGTGACCTCTCTCTCACTCCTCTCCTGATGTCTTCACATCTACCTGAGTGAACAATGGTTTACTTCTACCAAACCACAGCTGAGCTGTCTGATTGCCAGCTGAAGCAATCTACAGGACCAGCTCCAATCAAACTTTTTCCACCACCAAATTGGTCACACACCAACTCAAATGAAATAAACAACGGGCTCTGAAAACACCAGAATTCCTCTTACTCTGGTCGTGACCGTGCAGATAGTTTTGGTTGCATTTGCTCTGGTTTTGAGATTTTCCCACTGAGATTTTGGCCTCCACCACAAGTAGACAATGGGTATTTTGTTTGTGCGACTCATGACTAATCTTTTAAAACACAATAAAACTTTCCTTATCGATGACTGCTTTATTCCTTTAGCCTAAAAATGTCCAGAAATGGTGAGTGCGTGTCTTCCCCAGGCTTCCCGAGCCCGGGGTGACATCTTCAAAAGCCTGGTTTTGGCCAAAATAGTCAAATTCAGATCGAAGAGGCAAATCCTCACACTGGGGAACTGATTATCACATTTTTTGATGATAAATTTACCGTGGAAACACCATGAAATTCGTTAAAGAAAAGAGTCGGAACATCCAGCTTCTCAGTCCAGATGTTGAATAATTTATAGAATGTGTCAGCTGTTTTAATAGTGACTGTTTCTCTACATAGCACAGAGTCAGCTCTATTAAGAGTTTTTAATGATATCCTTTTGGCAAATGACTCTGGAGACTATGTAACCCTTCTACTCCTTGACTTAAGTTCAGCTTTTGATACCGTGGACCACAGCATTTTACTGCATCGGTTGCAGCTAGTAGGCATCTCTGGTACCGCCTTGGACTGCTTCAGGTCCTACCTGGCAAACAGGACTATGAGCGTAAGCCTTGGTGGTTCTGAGTCCCGCTCTGCTCCGCTGTCATATGGGGTTCCACAGGGTTCAATTTTAGGGCCCCTGCTTTTCTCACTGTACTTGCTGCCCCTGGGTTTTATCCTGAGAAAACATGGTATCTCTTTTCATTGTTACGCTGATGATACCCAGATTTATATGCCACTGAAGAAGAAGGACGGGTTTTCCTTGAAACCACTTCTGTTATGTCTTGAAGACATTAAAGCCTGGATGTCTTTGAACTTTTTAAAATTTAATGAAAATAAAACAGAAGTGATGGTGTTCAGTCCCAGTGGCTCTTGTGAACCACTTCCTGTTGACTTGGGCCCCTTGCTGCCTTACAGGAAGCAAACAGTTACAAACCTGGGTTTTAAGATGGACAGTGATTTTAAACTTGACCGGCAAATCGGTGCAATAGTTAAGTCCAGCTTCTTTCACCTTAGGCAGCTGGCAAAGGTGAAGCCCTTCCTTGCACAAAAGCACTTTGAAACAGTAATCCACGCCTTCATTACATCGCGGCTGGATTACTGTAACGCACTTTATCTTGGAGTCAGCCAGTCCTCCCTGGCGCGTCTCCAGTTAGTTCAAAATGCTGCTGCTCGCCTCCTGACTGGAACGCGTAAGAGGGAGCACATTACTCCCATTTTAGCCTCTCTCCACTGGCTGCCTGTGCACTTTAGAGTCCATTTTAAGATTCTTTTATTTGTTTTTAAATCCTTAAATGGTCTCGCCCCGCCTTACCTCTCTGAGCTGCTCCGCCCATACACTCCTGCCCGGTGCCTCAGGTCAGCTGATCAGCTGCTCCTGGAGTTACCAAGGGCCAAACGGAAGCTCAGAGGGGATAGAGCCTTCTCTGTTGCTGGTCCTAAATTGTGGAATGACCTCCCGTTATGTATTAGACAAGCCCCTTCACTGTCCGTTTTTAAAAAACGTCTTAAGACCCATTTTTATTCCTTGGCTTTTAATCCAGCATGAGACTCTGTTTCTGTTTTTGTTTTAATATTATTTTAACATTGTTTTATCGTTTATTATTGTTTTTATATTGTTCTTTGTTTTATATGTCTTATTTTATGTACAGCACTTTGTGTCAGCTGCAGCTGTTTTTAAAGGGCTTTATAAATAAAATTGAGTTGAGTTGAGTTGAGTTGAGTTGATAAAAACTCAGTCCCATGAAGGGAAACATGTATTGTAGAGCTGCATCAGGCAGAACAACAGGATGTCTGGATTTTTTAATCATGTGAGCAACGCATGACATTCCTTTCAGTTAGAGTGGAGACAGAAGGATATCTCTAAATCTGGCCACATGAAAAACCACCCGAATACCTAGATAACACTAAATTCCATCTAAACATTTGAAAACAACCTTTCAAAGATCAGTTGCTTTTGCTACTGTGTCACCACGAATCGAGCTGCAGCTGCAAGCACTTTGGTTCCCCCGGCAAAGCGCTCCCTAATAGTCATGTGCTGTCTGAATGGGTGCCAAGGGCCAAGGGCATGGGGATGTGTCTGCTCTGACCCCAGCTCGCACCCTGACTCCATTCAGCGGCCGGCATGGGGAGTGTGAGAAAAAGGGGGAGGACGGAGAGGAGAGACAAAGTGAAAGCGAGAGAGAGGCCGCTTTTGTGGCCGTAGAGACAACAGTCTTTGTCCCGCAGCTTCGTGGGGGCACAAGGGCCACCAATGTCAAGCAAACAAAGACCAGAGGCACCTCTATGCTTGACACAGACACACACACACACACACATACATGGACACACTCATAGACTTCCTTCTGGAGAGACACACAGGGAACAAGAAAAGCGATAGTTGGGTGCTGTCTGTGCTGGAAGAGGATGGAGAGAGCAAAATCTACGAGCAAACAATGCAACTGTGTGCATGTGTGCCATTACACGCTTGCATGCGTGCGTCCACACGGACACGCACAATGGAGGCGGACAGACTGTAGCTGGTACCATTACAGTAAACACAGATGGCAGGAGGGGCACAGAGATAGCTCTTTAATTGCACACATCTACATGTTGGCCGAGTGTGTGTGTGTGTGTGAGAGAGACAGAAAGAGAGAGGAAAACTGTCAGAGTTTGTGTTTAAAAAGATTTAACTGTGAGAAAACTTTCAAATAAGAGACACATTTTCTGGATCATGTCATGATGAAGAAGGCTACAAGTTAGATAAATTGCAGGAATTTCTCCGTGCAAAGGAATCCCGGTCACCACAAGAAGAAGAAGGTGACAGGAGGTACACACATCAGATCAGTTACACCTTGCAACCAATTAACTAACTAACTAACTAATTAATGACGTCACCGGTCTGGAGCCCTCTGGATCATCCCTGCTCACAGTGTCTAGACTCAAATGAAAATACAGGCCTCGTTCTGGTGGAACAAAAAAAAAAAAAAAAGAAAGCAAGCCATGCCGGGGCCAAGTTCGGCTCTTTAAAAATTGAGAAAGATTGCGACCGAGAGCGGATGCGACAAGGCTCCTCTGAAAGCAGTCCTGCCATCTCAAGCATGAAATAAATCTCATAATATCAGCGGAGCATCAGCCGGTGAGTGGCCGACCTCTAAACTGACAAAAAAACTTAATAACTCCTGATGCCCCTCTCACAGTCGGTCCCATTCATATCAGCGCGCAATCACGTCAGATAAAATGCTAAATCCGGTGTGGAGAAGTATTGTAGCCGCTGGAAGCTAACAGAAGGTAAAGTGGCTGGAGCTTCTTACCCATGTCTGGAGAAAAAGGATGCGTTCAGGAACTTGTTGGCTCTGCTGCTGCTGCTGCTGCTGCTGCCTCCTGCACTGCAGCTGGTCCGCTGATGATATGCGCCACTTGTCTTCGGCCCCCGTATATCAATCTCAACTCGCTTTCTGTTCACCCTCCAACAATGGACAGACCCGCTGATGACTGCGAGCGAAATCTTAAAGAAACAATGTCGCTTTTCAATGAACTTCAAGGCGGAGAATAATGAGGAGGTCAAGGTTCTCGACGCTCGCAGAAATGTCCTTTTTAGTTCATTGTGGACGGGCATTTGCATATAGAGAGCATCTTGCAGCCTCGTATGCAAATACAGGAGAAGGGTAGTTATTTGTTCATGGGGGGGGGGAAAGGAAAAAAAAAAACCAAAGTGACGTGGATATCCAAACTCTAAGGGCACATACAGTCACTGGATCGCCAAGGGCCCCTTTTTGTTTCAGAAAGCCCATGGCAACATTTCCAGCGTGATAAATGAAAACACAAAAACAAATGAGAAGCAGCTCATGAATCATGCAGATGGTCTGTGGGAATGATGAGATGCTGCATGTCCACGTTACAGTGGAGCGATACACCATCAGCCGCGGCCTGTGGACAGTCAGGCTTGAGAACCTGTCAGATGCTATCTGCGAGACTGCGGTGTTTGACATACAAGAATGAAAATGAAAGGTGGTGGCGAAACGATAAGGGCTTTATACTAACGCCCATTGAGTCCCGGAATGTGCCTTTTGACATTCACAGACCGTGAATATGTGGATAACGCAGCATTTTGATCGAGTTAAATGGCGCCTTCTTAAATGCTGGATGTTTGAGGGGACAACGAGGGGTATCTCTTAGCATCGACACAGCCAGGTTCCCGTGATAAGAAAAAAGAAAACATCAGTGGTATTTTAATTGGACTGAACTGTCATGGTATTTGTGATCATTAAACCCCTGATGTGTATCTCAGAAATAATCTGCAAGGTATTTGGGACGGTGCCAGCTGGTTTCTTTGGCCATGTCAGCTCACGCAACCCCCGTAACCCACTATCAAATGTGCAGCCTGAGAGAGAGAGAGAGCGAGAGAGAAAGAGAAAAAAACAGATTAAAATGAGATGTGCTGTGAGCGGAGCAGAGCAGAGCAGCAGGCAGCAGGGAAACATCACTGATCTCGGGCGACCTGACTGTGGTGGAGTGAGAGACTGTCCTCTGATTCATCTCCACCCTCTGGCCAAATACCAGAAATAAAGAGCCAGATTGTTTGGCTCCATCTGCGCCCGGCAGATGGCAGGCTTTCTCCTGCCACAGCACGTGTACAGAAGTAGGCACACGGGGAGCCTTATCCAACAACAGACATTGTTCCTTTCTTTTCAAGAGGTGTCAGCTTTGTCTAGAAGCACATCTTAACATGATGCGCCACACCAGAAACATCTTCTTTAGGCCTGTTTTTTAACATCAATTTGCATACGTTTTAACAAATCAAAGAAGCGTCTTGATGTGTTTTCTTTACATAAGGTTGTGTCCAAAATGTTAAAGCCGCACCATGTTGTTTTTGGAGAAGCATAGGTTAATTTAGATATGAATCTTTTCCATAACTGAATAAACACGGTGTTCTCAGGGGAAGATAGGGTCCCCGGAGCACTGTTTGAAGCTAGAAAGGTGGCAGGGTCGGCCAAATGTGAACAAATGAAACAAATGAAACACATATGAAATTGTACTGAACTTGAAGATCAGTTTGTTTGTTCAGTTAACGCAGCCATGAACGCAAAGAGAGGATGTTTAGTTTGCTTATGCACAACCAAATCAGTCCGTGAAGATCTTTTCCTCTGATTACGTCTTCCTCTGAACGACATAGCGCACCTTTTTTTAAAAAAAAATCTTCTTTAATTTCTCCACCCCCCCCACCCCAGCCAATGTTACAAGGCTCACAGTACAGCCCCTATTAGATTATTTATTTCCGAGCTGCTAGCTCAGAAGTCCTCGGAGAAACACCAGTCATGTTATACAAGCCTTGTTCTCCACTAACCAGGTTGTTATACATTGTGTTTCTCACAGGCTCTGACTTGCCCTCTCTCCTCTAACGCAGGTCTGTCTGGAAAGGAATCGCTCAATAGTTCATGATGCTGTAAAGATTAAAAACCTGTTAAAAAAAGCCTTAACAATCAGCCTGCCCTCTTTGTGTAATTGTGTGTGATTTGTAAACACATCTTACTCCGACCCATTCATACTTTATGCATCGCTTAACCTGGTTTGATATCTCGGTTGTTCCCCCGGCATACAAATGTATCAGCGGCACATGAGAGCGTCCGCCTTTTGTAAAGATTTCTTTTGAACACAGCGTGATTTCACTCCGAACATCTGTCATCAAAACAATACGCCTGTTGGGTTGCTGGGTGCGGTACAGTAGGGTTTTTCGCCCTTTTGGGTGCGATCCAGTGGGAGAGACGCGGAGCTACCTGGTAACAGGTGCGAGGCAGCGACTCGAGACGGTGGTGTGCCTTCCCGTCTGCCGCCTCTCACCTGTCCACAGCGGCTCTCCGCCCTCCTGTGGTCGTCTCAGAGCTGCTTCTTGAGAGACTTTCATCACCTCCTCCACTGGAGGAACATTAAACCCCTTTTGTGTGTCTAAATACTTTAGCCTCCCCATCACTCACAGTCAGAAATCTGAGAAAGGCCCAATCAACTTAGCGGGCCATTACCTCAGTCCTCCTCCTCGCTGCAGGGGTCATGGAGAATAAGCCTCTGAAGATGAGTGTAATACTGGTATTTTTGCGATGCCTTGCTCTGACATGCTCTATCTTGATGTGCTTGTACTGTATACTTACTGTGTGCATACAGATTTGATGCACTAGGAGTGAGTCTGAGCAACACGAAATACCTCTCTTATCATACATGCCTTTCTGGTAACCCTGGGATATTTATCAGAAAATGGATCAACTTTATTCCCACAAAATTGTGCAGCTCCGTTGTTGACAAACGTTTGAGTACACAGCGTTTCAGAACAATTCAGCAAATTTGGTTATCAAAATGCAAGAAGCCTTGGACTAATATTCAGAATGTCTTTAATTCACAGGCTGATTTCATCCTTGACACAGCGCGAGTGAGGATTACACACATTGCTTCGTTCTGTTAGTCATCAGAGTAATATTTGTCTTTGAGCCTGAGTGGAATCTCATTCTCCTCAGCGCGCCACCTCTCGCTCTGCTGTGCACTCCCTCTCCTCCGTTTCAGGTATAACACAGCTGTCACCACAAACAAACATAGCGACGCTAGCATCATACCCACACTGACTAACAGTATTAGTGGAGGAGATCTGGTGTCCTCCACCTCGCAGATGGGGGCCTTTGAGGGGGTTTGAACCAAGTCAGGTCTCCCTGTCCAGGTGGGCTCCCTGTCCAAGTGGCAGGGCTCCACACTCTCATTGACCAACAGATTCACCCAGACAGTGGTGTAAAGTGGGGCTGGTTTCCCCCCATCTCTGACCACAATGAACAGATGATGCATTCCCAGGTCCTTGTGTAGAAGTTGCTGAGCTACGGTGATGTTCCCTGACCTTGAATCCACCTGGAAGGGGCTTATGTTTTGCTCTGGCGCTGCAACAGTGTACGTAATCTCTGAATTCAGGCCCGAGTCCTCATCGATGGCATAGATCTTTGTTATCATGGTGCCTGTGATAGTTTCTGGAGAGATGGTCAGACATGAGGCGTTGCTGCTGGGAAGGATCACTTTCGGCTGGTTGTCATTGATGTCCTCCACAAAGATAGTTATTCTGGCAGTGGAAGTCAAAGCGGCCGGCAGTCCGTGATCGCTGGCCAGCAGGTAGAGTTCATAGCGGTCCTCTGTCTCGCGGTCCAAGTCGGTGGTGGTGCGCAGTGTCCCCTGAGTGTTATCCACAACAAAAGGTCCGCTGCTGTTTACAACACGCAACTCTGTGTTCCCGTTCTCCCCTTCGTCTGGGTCCGTCACCCCAAGCACCCCCACCCGGGCGAACGGTGGTACATTCTCAGGGATGAAAAAGATGAAGTGAGGGGTGAGAAAAGCAGGTGCATTGTCATTCTGGTCCAGAACACGAATGGATACTGTAGCAACTGACTCCAGGGGAGGAGAGCCGCTATCTCTAGCAAACACAGTGAGGCTGTGTACGCCCTGCTGTTCCCTATCCAGAGAGGCTGATACAGACAGTTGACCTGTCGTGGGGTCAATATTAAAGATGGCAGGTGTGTGTTCGTCCAGCCTGTAGGTCACCTTGCCGTTGTATCCACTGTCTGCATCTGAAGCTGAGACCAGTAGCAGCGTTGTCCCTGGCGGGTTGTTTTCCTCGACGTCCAACTCATAGTGAGAGTGGAGGAAATGTGGGGCATTATCATTGACATCTGCCACCATAACCCTGATCACACTCATGGGTTGTGCAATCACACTTCCATCAGTTGATCTGCGATACGCTACCAGAGAAATATTATGCTCACTTGTTGTCTCATAGTCTAGGGGCTCTGATGTGGAAAGCAGAAATTTGCCATTCTGCAGGCTCAAAGTGAAAGGCACTCCTGCGCTGTCGATGGCAAGAGATGAGCCTTTAAAGCTGTTGCCGCCCTTGAGCTCTAAAACGGCTAAGACAGTGGGGGGCTGGTTCTCTGGTAACACCATAGTCTGGTTTTGATGCTCTGCTATGAACCCGATCTTGATCGTCGGTTCTTGGTTCGCCTTGGGGAGCACGGATACGGTTACCTGAGTGTCTGCTGGGGGGCAGTGATGGCCAGTCGCTAGCACTTTCAACAGCAGCTCCTCTGAGTTGTCACTCTGAAGGTCCTGTGCTAGTCTGATGTGCCCAGTGAGGCTGTCGAGACTAAAGAGCTTCTTGGCCCGCTCTGAGACTTTGGGACTGAGGGAGTAAACGATGGCAGCATTCGGGCCTGAATCTGGGTCTGTGGCCCTGACCTGAGCAACCAGCGTGTTCTTGGAGGAGTCTCCAGGGATGGTGACTCTGCGGGGGCTGTCGGAGCTAAAGCTTGGACAGTTGTCATTAACATCTGTCACTGTGACTATTAAAGCCGCTGTGGCACTTAAAGGGTCTGAGCCGCAGTCGGTGGCCACCACCGTCATCCGATACAGGTCTCGTGTCTCCCTATCCAGAGCTGTTTGCACGACCAGCACAATGACATTCCCGTCTTCCTCGACTTTTAAACTGAAAACTCCACCAGAGTCTTCTAAGTGGTAATGCATCTGGCCATTAGGTCCAGCATCCCTGTCCTGAGCCTGGTCATCCAAAAAGAGACTGGTCCCCACAGTGACATCCTCAGACACCCTTAGGTGTATTTCACTATTTTCGAAATGAGGCGCATTGTCATTGATGTCTTCTATGATCACAGGAAACTGTATAAGGTCTCCTGAGGGCCCCACAAGGGCATTGTGTAGAATAATGCATTCCTCAGCTTTTGTCTCCTCAGGGCAGAGGGCCTCACGATCCATCTTTTGCTCAGTGGTGTAGAAATTGCCAGTGCTTTTGTCCATCCATACATACTCCTGGGTCAGGAGCTGGTACGGAGGTGGAAAGTGTTTACTAAGTGACCCGACCAGAATGCCCGGCTCCTGCTCCTCCGGGATGGAAAACCAGACAGAATCGCATATGATCTGCCTGAGATGGACCGCAACCAGCAGACTCTGACGGGGAGAAGAAACAAACTGTGAAAACCTTTTTAGAGCAGCAGTTGTGTTTGATTCTGGTTATCACGTGACAGACTCTTTTGTTGCACTTCAGACTGGCAGGTCATTGAGGTTTTTCCCTGGCGGTGATAAGGTTTAAACTACATGCCTCGTTGAGCTCTTTTAAAAAAGCAGGCAACTGCACAAAGAAGGTAATGTGATGCCCCTCGATTATCTTCAGCTGATTACACTCACACAAATAACACGCACACTGGAAGCAAATAACATAGCATGTATTTGTCATTTAAAAGAAAATTAAAAATCACATTTGAATATAATTGAGCATTTACACATATATGATCTGTATTTCGTCAAAAACATTTAAGATTCTCTGATTGTTTTCAAATTGCTTACAAAACCCTCTGAGTGCCTCTCCAGGTGATCTATCACATTCTCTGCATTTACATCATCATCATACTCATCTAAAAAAAAAAAAAATCGGATACGCTCAGATAGTAATCGTATACCATCGGAATGGAAAATCCTCGCATCGCTTTTGACTCACTGACCTGCAGTAGTCCAGCCCAGCTCATATTATCAGGAGTCCCATGGCCCATCGCCCTCACACATGTTACCCAAGTTCCCCAGCAGCAAGTGAGTGCCGAGGACAGAGGCAGCAACCTAAACCTGCACAGCTGAAGGCATAATTCATTACATGCCCCTCCTACAAACACTTACCTTGCGTGCCAGACTGACACAGGAGAAGGCAGAAGAACAACAGGTTTACCTGCATGAGTTCAGCAGATGTATTTGGAGCAACTGATGCGTTTCTAAAGAATAATACAATGAGTAAGCATCAGGCTTGTGTTAAGTACATATCTGTCCTGTAAACTATATGGGGCAGGATTAATGTGCTAATATCAATTGTGCTTACCCGTCAATTTTTTAATGGCACACCTGCCACCTGTTTGTTTAACCGCCTCATAATGTTTTAACTGCTTCTGACACATTTTTTTTTCTTCCCTCTGCAGCTGTTGTCTTCGGTTCCAGAGAGATCAGGTCTGTTTAAATAACATTAACGTTGCTCTTGCTGTATTCACATCTGAACACACTGTATATGGACTTGTAGTTCTTCTGTAGACGAAGGTTCAGCTGAACAACTCGAGTACATTTCGGAGGGTAATATTGTACTTTTGCACTGCATTACATTTATCTGACAGCTTCAGTTACATTAGATTTTAGATTGGAACAGTGTTGTAAAACATTTACATTATTATCCAACGCTCCTGTGTTAGTGACGTAAACAACACCAACACTTTCAGCTACAGTTAAAGGGCAATTAGTGGTTACTCTGTTCCCTCCTATCAATTTGGAGGATGAATTCAACAGGTTGCCAGTTCTTACATATTGCACCTTTTTTAAGCTGCAAAACAGTATGTTAAGCAAATAGAATTAAGGCACACTTGCGTCAACTATAACCTTACTTGCCAACCCTGTCGACAGCATGTAGTCTGCTGTCCTGCTGCGCCTCGTCCTCTTCAATGAGTGAGAGATGGACAAGAAAATGGCGAGGGGAAGGAATATTTAAACAAACTTCAGACCCTGGAGAGAACACTTTCCATTTCTCACATACATTTTTAAAGGAAAGGGGCTGTAAATTCTGCCACGTCAACTTTTCTGTCAGTCCCAATCAAAAGGGTGACAAACAGGGCAGTGGCATGCGCAGACTCTGAAGGGCAGTGGCACAAAATGAATAAATGAATGAAAAACGATGGATAATACTTTATGTCACATTTCTGGAAGTTTACATGAGAGGGTAAATTATGGTGTGTTTTACATCGTGGTATAACTAACTGGAGTAAAGGATCAGAGTATACTGCTTCTACTGCTGGTGAACATGCAAAGCTACTTCACAGAAAATTGCATAATAGGCTCATGGACTGAACAGCTGTTCTGTGGGAGTTTGAACAGAAATTGCCCGTGAGGGGCCTCTGTCGGCAGAGCAGAGTACTGCACCACTAACGGCACAATCATCACATTAAACATTTGTTTTAGACACATTTAGAGACCTCAGTTCTTTTTTTTGTTACACTTAAGTTACTTTTTTTTTGTATCATTCACACTCATGAATTTCAATCACAGCTATTCAGTTAATATATCTAAAATGTGCTAATATGTAAAAAGATTTTTTTTTAAAATCAGTTTTAGGATCATCAGACGATAAACCCTTTTTAGAAAGAGCGTTTAATTCTTCAGTAAAGCTTCACTCAAACTCAGAATGACTCTTTAAGGTCCTCAGTAAAATCCTATTGCAGCAAGCTGCTTGTGCCAAACACAGGAATAATCTCTCCTGAATTGTCCCCCTCAAAGAGTAACTTCTACAGTCTACACAAAGTCTTAATTTAAACTCATTGTGGGGTGGGGAAAAAAAGTGTAAAGTCTCAGTCTGAGTTGCATAACGGCTTATTTCGGTCTGTCTCATTTACGTATGGCTTTCCTTTTCAACTTTCCGCCCACTTTTTTTCCAGTTACAGCAGACCTCTGAGGTTTCTCTGACACACGATTGGCTGCTCCGCCGTGTGGCGGCGCCTTATAATAAACTGCAGCTGCTGTCAGCTTGTGACCGTTCAGACTCACACAGCAGCCGACCTGACCTGGTGGTATTTTATTTCACTGCTCTAACATGTCCTCAGACATTTCCACAGGTAAGTCCTGACTACAGCTCCAGACACTAAAGGATGATGGGCCTTTAACTGCTAACATTAGGCTTTAGGAGAGGCTGTAACCTTTATTTAACCTCTTAAAATACCGTCTTACTAAAATAATTTTTTTTTACATCCCATCATGGTAATACAAATTGGAGTGACACTGAAGGATGGAGCACTTTTCCATCTCTCTTTTTTTTTCATACTTACATTAAATTATATAAAATTCCCCCCTTTTTAGAAAAGTGGCTTTATTTCTTAAAGACTGTATTCTTACATAACATTAAATTTTTGGGTGCTTTCTATCAGAGCGATTTACTGTTAAAGCTCTGTCATATTTATCTTAGCCTAATGACATAATTGTGTGATGGTTAAACTGAAGTGTGTTCGTCCCAAACTGCCCAAAACACCGTTGCCTCATTTCAGACTAAAGCAGCCAAGTTTGACTTTAAATGTAATGTTTGTTTATCACTGTTCGCAGGTGCTTTTTACAGGCTGTTAGATGTTTCATATGCCTCATGGGCTATTGGGTTTATTTTCAAGTTATCTGATACAACCCACTGACATAAACTGCAGTTTTTTGTTTTTTTTTCCTGACTTTTAGCTTTTATTAAATTTCGTTCTCACCCAGAAGATATTTATGCCCTAAGTTATTTCTTCTTTTCAGATGTATCAAATATCTTTGAGTTGTTTTGTTTTAAATCACGTCGTTTTTCTACTGTTTTACTGAACTCGAGAGGATCTCAACATTTTCCTTCAGTGGAGTAATGTGGTTTCTCTCTCTGCTGTCACATTTTCCGCAGACTTGGAGCTCGAGCTGGGCGAGCTGCTGCAGGAGTTCCAGGATGTGGTGGAGGAGATGAAGGCTCCCTCTCAGAGCAGACCTCACGTGTACCAGCACATCCTGCAGGAGGCCAAGAGCCGCACAGGGCCGGGGGACGACAGCGGAGTCGAGGACTCGGATTACAGTGAGTGATTGTCACCGTAGAACAATGTTACTGTGAGGTAATATTTGCTGATTGTTCAGCGCGCTGGGAAAGAAAAGACATTATTTAGTGCATCATTTGCCAGTGGGTGAGGTTGTATGGAGTCCCCGCGGGTGCCCCTTTATCAGCCCAAACAACTGCAGCTTGACACTTTTAATTTGCATGAAATTAGCGGTACAAGAGGACACATCCCTGTACACTTCCATTAAAGTGGCTCTTTTGCTCATGACAATACGGTCTCTCCGTACTGCAATGAACTGCAATTATGGATAACCCATCTCCTGTAATTGTCTTTTTTTTGTTGTTGGAGCAGCCGTCATGCGTTTGTCGACAGTTATGAGATAAAAGAAGACGGTGTGTGTTTTTCTGTTCCCATGCGTCGTCATTATTGAAAGTATTTTGGCCCCCTAACGCTTCAAAAGCACTCAGGAGTCACCGACGGCGGACACGTGTTTACCTTCACTTTACCGCATGTTCTCATCATTATGTGCAACTGTTGTTGATCATTTGCATGTGCTGGCTTTTTCTGTTTATCATCTCCGCTCACTCCCTCCTCGCCCTCCCTCCCTCCAGGCAGCGAGGCTTCTTTGGGAAACAGTTTGAACACCAGCGAGGAGGAGCTCCACACAGCGGGGATAACGTTGGCACCGAAAGGTACTAGAGACTCCCATCAGCCGATCTCCATCCAGATAGCCCCTCGTTTCTTGCAGTGATCACTATCACTTCTGCTCTGATCACTATCACAGCCACACAAAAAGCCTCCTCTACATTAGGCCGGGGGGCTCTTTTGTTTTTACACAACAAAGCTCCTGCCACTGTGACTGCGATGTCTCAGCCCCCCTCCTCCTCCTTCCTCCCCCTCTCTCAAAGTCTCCTGCTGGGGTTATTTGTGCCCGATGTTTCACAGGGAGACTGGCTCAGGTGTGTGTGAATGACACAGACTGCTGTTACATCTGAATGGATGAAAACAAGGAGGTGACCAGGAGGTGTCATTCACTCTGTCTGTGTTTACACAGGATACCTTACAGGATAAGTTTACCCAAAAGTAAAACATTCTGTTATTATCTGATCACCATCAGGCCGGTGGAGAGTCAGTCACCGGCACTCTCCGACACAAGTGAAGTCAATGGAGAGTTGGTTTTAAACGTAAAAAGCATAAAATGGCTCCATACAGCTCGTCTCTGTGTAATTCTAGTCTCTGGAGGCCCTGAGATCCCAAATTGATTTTAAAAGATGTTATTTACACTCCTCTTAAACCAGAATCTTCTGCCAAGCTAAAAGCCTTAGTCTGAAGTGAGTGCAGGAACTCAAGGGTTTAAATAACATCTTTTCAAAGAGACACTTTTGGAGACTTGAATTACACCAGGTCAAGCTATATGGAGCCATTTTATGTTTTTTTTTCTTTACGTTTTTTTGAAGTACTTCACTTGTTTGGGAGAGCACTGCAACATTTTTGTGCTGTGAAGACCCCGAAATGTTTTGTGGGCCGCACCCAACGTTTCATCACCATGAATCTGAGAAGTTAATGACTGAATTATTTTGGGATGAACTTATCCTTTAACATATTTACACTTCAGATCCTGTTTGGATCCTTCAAGCTGTTGATGTGTCATCAGCTTTAAGTCAGTTTGTAGTAAAGAAGCTGAAAATGTACTTTTTGTCCGTCCCTATGCTGATTCGGGGACTTAGATTAGCTTTCAGCTTCTGGTCCAAAGGAAATACCATTGAACTGAGCTGCACCTCTCCACAAAAATGTTCCACTGCTGTCTATTTTTTTTTCTTCTTTCACAGTTTCTCAAATTCTTTCTCTCCTCTTTCTGCAGCCAAGCTGGGAGACACGAGTGAACTCGAGAGTTTCATCAACATGTTGGACCAGGAACTCGCAGGTATGTATTTAAGAGAATTTTACCCCATATTACTCAATCTGTTCTTTATCCGTTTTGCACTTAAGCTGACAAGCCAGCAGGCTGCAGTGTGTAATATTGGCGACGACACTGACAGAGTGCATGTTGCACACTGGTGGGGAAAAAAAGGGTGTGTAGTAGTAGGTACTTTGTTTCTACCTTGTATTGCTCCCACAGTTTATCTCTGAGCACCTCTTGTGTGTAAATGCCATGTCTGGGGACTCAGGTGGTCTATCTACACGACCTTTAGTGATAATGGCATACTTGAATACATGAGGACCATGATCCTGCTATCAGTGCTAAAGCAGTGGTGTTTCAGAGGCCCGTGAACACGTGCGTGGCCCTGAGCACAAACCACAAAGAGCAAAACATACATCCTCTGCTATCAGCGGTCTCGACGCAGAGAGAATTAATGTTACAAACTAATCGGAACTCCCCCTGTATCTCTACAAGGCTCACTTATTAGTCAGTGCATGTTTGTGTGCGTGTTAATGTGCCTGTGTGCTTGTTCTCTGAGCTTCTGCAGTTTTCTCATCCTCCTTTTCTTTTGCAGATATGTGAGGCCAGAGAGAGAGAGAGAAAAGCGAGCCACATAGACGGTGGGGGAGAAAACAGGCCGGGGGCGACACGGCCGGCTACTGCTGAGCAGATCTACACCAGAGCAGATCTGAGGGAGCAAAACGCTCCCCTGGCTGGGGGAAAAGGTTAACATCAGAAATTAAAAGGGCACTCCATTCCAAAATGCTAGAACACCCCAAGACCCCTGGCGACGCCGCGTCCAGCCGGCAAGACGACAATCCCCGCAGCATCAGATCCAAGACGTGTGACATATTCTCGGAACTAGACTCCCATCTGTCTGGGAAGAGGAGGAAAGCGCTGCAGAGACTATAGGAGGCACGTTTCAAATTCCCACAAATCCGAAAGCGCCCTCGATCCTCAGTGCCATCTTTATTTTTCAAGAAGGCTGATCTTTGTTTAGCTCAAAATTACAAATGGCACTTTATTTTTTTTTAACTGACGTGGATTCAAACTTATTCAGATCTGCTGTGTAAATCATTTGTGTACAGTTCTTGTTGATCTGTTTTGTTTTGTTTTTTAATTACATTGTTGTACAGATGAATGCACGTATAAATAAACCCGAATTTTGATCAAATGTCAGAATATATTTCATTTCTTCTGTTGATACATAGAGGAAGAGACTGCTGGCCCCATCTACACACACACACACACACACACACACACACACACACACACACTGTTGAAAGCCTTTCGCTTTTCTAAAAGAAGAAAATAATACTCCTGACAGTACTGACAACAAATTATATTCACCGTGCCAACACCCTCACTATCTCCTAAATTGACTGTTGCTACTGTCACACCACATGTCTCAGGAGCCTCTCTCCCATTCTTCTTTGTTTGTACCTATGCTTCCTGTATGTCTGCTCTGATTACGCTTTGAGTTTCACTTCTGCCGCCGAATCAGGAAACCCACAAATTTAGCTCAGGCGCCATGTGAAGACAGCTTAAAAGGGAAGTGCGTCAGTTGTGCTCTGAGAGACAATGCTCATTTAGACTTTGTGCTGTAATTCTCATGCGGGGGCTTCGACTCCGCTATAACTTATCCCCACCAATTTCTGAGCTGTGCACACAGGGAAGGAAATTGTTCTGGTTTGTAATAGAGCGTCTTAGCGGTGTCCTCGCTGTGACTTTTCCATCCCGTTTGTGTTAATATTCCGCTGTCATTTCGCCGCGGTAAAAGGTCTGCAGAGTGTAATCCACTTACAGGTGTCTCCTCCTTGTTGTCAAGAGGAACAGACGAGGTTGAGGTGGAAGCTGTGGTTGTAAAGTGTGATTTTTCACTCATGACTTGTGATTTTACATTGAGTGACATCTGCTGTAATCCAGCTGAAGTATGCAAAATTATTTTCAGCCTGCCGCAGAGCCGGAATGAGGAACAACAACTAACAATCTCTGACATATTTAGCTTGTTGTAATCGACACTCAGAGACTCGGGATGATGAAAGGTGAAGGGAAGGTTTTTTTTTTTTTCTCCCCTCCTGGAAACAGAGATGTCAGGGCCCAGCGGTTTATTGAATTCTCATTGAATTCGCCTTAAAAAAAAAAAAAAAAAAAAATCCTGGACAGCTGGTTGGCACGACCTGTCATCTATACCGCTGGCCTGGTGATTTATTATGGATAGACTGCTCGGGTGGAGCCACTTTTTGACATTGTGTCAGGGGCAGTGGCCAAAGGAAGGAAGGCTCAACCTTTAAGATATTGTTCCTTGTCTGTTTATGTCTCATTAAAAGACACTCTGTCCAGAAAGTTTACTGCTCTGAGCTCTGGCCAACTATTTAACCCTGGAGTTGGGAGCAGTAGGGACAGGAGCGTGCAGCGGTGAGAGCAAATGAGCTCAAAATTTGACATCACCGTAAAGCAGTGAGAAATAGTGAGTGCAGAAAAGAGACCAAAGGGGTTCAAACAGTGGAGGAACACACAGGGGTGCTGGCGTGGAGTAACCTGCTCCTCCTGTGTTGTCTGTACCACTTAGAGAAAGGCGCTGATGACTGATTGAGGCCACAGCTGTTCAGGATAGTGACAAACAATGTCTGCTCTGACAAGATGGGACTTCCCTAACGAGGGCCACATCCTGTTTTCAGAGACCGAAAACGAGGAATTGCAACAATGCAGGAAACGTGTCGGTGTACATGAAACTGAAAAAAGCGTTTGATTGGAATTCTCCTTTTGTGTTTCAGATCTGTGTACATGGCCTGGTACTTGACATGGCCGACACATGCGCCTGCTCTAATCCACGCTGTCATCGGCAGCTAATTATGCTGTATGATGTTTTTTTTTTTTTTTTATTGGATTGCTCTTCAGTGGGGATCTGATGTAATATATCAGTTTGTCTTCTGGGAACACCTCCCCATTGTTTAGCTTAATTACGGCACCGGGCGTTTGATTGGCAGCGCGGCAAAGCGAGAGGCCAATGTGTCAGCCGGTCGCCTTGTTTAGATAAGAGACGGAGTAAATGACGAATGAACCGAGTTCATTAACTGCTAAATTAAAACGAATTGATGTTATGATGAGACAGTGAATGGGCTTGAGAGATGAAGACATAATAAATATCATGTTGGACCCCTCTCGCCCCTCACCTATAGACTCGGGCATCTCGGCAATAAATGTCACATACACTTAAAATCTCGACACACAATGCTGGTTTGTTTTAAGCTAGTTAGTGGGCTAATGGAGACGTAATTGAGTATAGCAGAAAGGAGACACTTGTTATTATCAGACAATGAGTAAATGAAGCAGAGATATGGCCTGTGCAGCGAGGCTATTATGGCCACGACGAGAGCAGCATGCAGAGCACGCAGTCGTCTGTCATCTGCCTGATGAGAGACTGGAGCAGCGCCTCTCCCCGGAGAGCTCCCCCAAATGGTCCGGGCTAACAACGCTCTCCCAAGGAATTAGCAGGCTCAACCGCCCCCCCCGCCCCCCACACACACACGATCGACACAACACACACAAACACACACCATACTTTAGTGTGGAATTCAGCCTGGGTCTTACATAACTGAGGCCGGTCGCTGAGACTGGATGGAGGACTCGGATCACCGCTTTTTTTATTCTTGAAGAACGGAAAACCTGAACCATACAGGGAGCTTGGTGGTGTCGTGTCAGACCCACGCAGAGATACTGTGAAACCACTTAGTTTGAAACACTGATCCGATCTTCATCAGCAAGCAGTCTATGGCTTCGTGTTATAGCCATGCTGGCAGCTTCTCTCTCAGATGACAACGCCAGTGTGTCAGGTGGTTGCCTGGTCGTAGAGTGTCATGAAATGTATGTTAAAGTGAAACTCGTGCCAAAATGCAACCTAGGCTTTTTTTTTTGTGAATATGTATGAGTCAAACCTTCATGTAAAAGCATAATTACGACGAAAGAGGCACTTTTAAGATTGACCGTATATTCGTTTTCGGCTCTAAACTCATTTTCAATGGGAGTGCATGGGGCACTTTTATGCTAGCATCAAAATCGCTATTTTTAAAACACTAAGAAAGTTCGACACAACATGAAACTTTGCTCGTTATATCACCAGGGTCTCCACACATGAACACGAGCATTGAGAACATTTTTTGTGTACACAGAGTTTGCTAAAGAGAAAGTTTCTGAACAACTCACGTTAGCAGTAGCTTCTTCCTCTAGCCTTCGTCATGGCAGCCCAGACATACTCGGGGATTGACACATCTGGGTAGAGCGTATGTGGTTCAGTTGAGCTGTGTGTAAAAATACAGCCAACCTTTCTTCGAAATTATGCTTTTACGCAAAGGTTTGACTCATATACATTTCCAAAAATAGCCTAAGTTGCATTTTGGCGACACCTTTCTTTAAGATTTGAGGCTTGAGATTTTGCTTCCATAACATGCTTCTTTTATACTAGTGGAGAGAAAATGTCCAAAATACACATTTAAGTGTTCAGTAAAACTTAGATTGATATTCATTTATGCAAATTAATGCTTATTGAATTAGACAGCCCCCAAAAAAGGTGTAACAGAAAGCTGCTCGGTGCAACTATTTGTAGCAATGTTCATGTTTTAAACACTTATTTGGTGGACCTGTGTGAGCGGATTGTAGCACAATGTGAAAAATGGGACCCTCCCCTTCTCTATCAGTGGCTTATTACAAACCTGGGGATGACCTCTTCAAGTTGTTTAATGCTGCTGAAGGATTGGATCAGATTTTTTGTGACAGCCCAAAGAATGAGACTTTATGGTTGTACTCTTGTGCCTCATCTCAGGGCCTCTCTCCGCTCCGCTATCACAGAGCAACAGTAGCTAATGCTCATTTCACAAGTGGCGTGTGCTTACGTCAACTAATGGCTGGCTTCCGGCAAATCACACACAAAGCCCCTCTGTAAATAATCAATCCCTTAAGTGGTCCCCTGACATCTCATTTGGTGACACCATGGGGTTGATATTTGTGGTTGAATGAAATGTGTTGAGAAACTGTTGGATCTATTATCACTGTCATTATCATTCCAAGACCTTGGGTATCTGTCGTTTAGGGTTAGGGTTAGCTAATTACTACGATGGTAAACGTGGTGAGCATCATAGCTGCTGAACATCAGCATGTTTAGCGTCGTCATCGTGAGCGTGTTGGCATGCTGCTGTTAGCGTTGAGCCTCGCAGAGCCACTAGCACGGCTGTGTCACTTTGGTGTTGTTTCAACGTGCTACACTTTAGTGATATTTGTAAGTTAATTGAGGTGATCATCTTGATGATGCAAAATCAGCATTTTGTGTGTCTGTTAACTCATCATAATTAGGCACATTGGCCTATTTTTCCGCTCTGTTGACAAAAACCACCGATGTAAACAAACCTTTCACAGCGTCAGAAAACATTAATAACTCATAACGCTCTGTGGGTCTCAAAGTGAAACAGATCCACAAATCTCGACTCATTCAGGAGGAAAGATAAATCACTGCTCACTCATTTTAAAGTCATTAGTTCAATGGAAACATTTTATGGCTTTCTTGGAATTTCGAGGTTGCTATGACGTTAAACCCCAGTCTCTACCTATGATTATGTCATTTCCTGTTTTGCTCTCCAGACTGCCTGGACCTCATTGTATGGAGCAGGAAACTAGTGGGATTATTTTCACAGGAGCTCATTCCCAAAGAATGTGACTCATCCAGCCTTCCCTGGACTTGAAATGAGCCATTACATCACTGCTGACTGGGGATTTCTTGACACCACTTCACCCTTCCTCTTTTAACTCAGACAGGCAGTTTACAAGAATTCATTGCCGGAGCTGCGGCGAACAACATGAAACATATCAGAGAGCTCAAATGTAGTCATAATATTCCTGCATTATGAAAACAAACCTCTGTATTTTGAATAATGTTCAATTTAAGCACTAGTTATATATTGAACACCGGTGAGAAAAAGGGAGTAGACATGATGTGGCTGCTTGCATGGAAGTGACAGTGAACATAGTTTGAGCAAATGCCATGGGCTACCTAGTGGGCAGGAATGTTCTTTATTGTAACGTAGCAGTGTAGTAAGTTGTCAGTCACACAGGGAGGTCTCTTAGTGCGTCTTCACAGCTGTGAAAATGTTTCCAGTGTGTTAGAGCGGATAGAAACAAAAAAATGTGTTAAATTTTTAAGATCCAAGACAAGTTGAGAGTCTCCTGTGGTACCTGTGGAGTGTCTGGCTGTTGGATTTTCACGGGGTGTGAATCATTTTTGTTATGTACCATGCCACCATGTTAGAAACACTGGACGCGTTATTATGGATCCCGCTTGTCTTGCTAAGAGCAGCATCACTCTGCTTCTGATTGGTTACTTTTGTTGGCTGAATTGGTGAGATTTGGGCATGCAGGGTAAGATTGTTTGGGGTTAGGGTAAGGATATCAGGGTGAGCTAATCAGAGGCAGATTTCGGCCAATCAGAGTCAGAGTAGAGCTAATCAGAGGCAGAGAAGGGCCAATCAGAGGCAGAGTTCGACCAATCAGAGGCAGAGTAGAGCTAATCAGAGGAAGAGAAGGGCCAATCAGAGGCAGAGTAGGGCTAATCAGAGGAAGAGAAGGGCCAGTAATGCAGGGATGTTTGGATCTAACCCCAATGTCCCCACCTAAGGCCTTAAACCCGGAGCCCTGACAGACTAAGCTAATGTCACCTGGTAACTGAGTGATCAAGTCCACAAGTGGATGTAATGGAATGGGACAGAACTTTGTGACATTTTACTTTACCTTGTAGCTTTTGGAGTTTTTTTTTTTTTTTTTTAAATTTTACATTTTAAAACATACAGCCTTAAAATAACAGGGGAAACACTTTCAGTCAGATGTTTCGGGAAAGCTCCTGGGATAACATGTCAGATAAATAAATAAAATGTTTGCTGATGGGCTGATGAAAGCATGATCCGGATTATAACGTTTTGGTGGTGACTCTGGTAACCCATGGTTACCCTGTGTTTAATGGTCAATGCTATAATTCCCTTTCGGCAAAGTCGGCAGAAATGCTCACACATGGAAAGTGGCCGTACCAGGCTTTAAAATGTCTTGCACAACACAGTCGTTCAGCCGTCTCTAGACTCTGGCAGATTTACCAGGAAAACTTCAAAGTCTGTGAGTCTGTGAGTGTGGACATTGGGGTCGGGCCAGAGAGAGCCCCACATGCACACGTGGACGTCCCAGCTACCAAAACACAGAATGTTATTCTCTGCTCAGGACAGAGTAAGTCCACTATATCTTCATAAAGCACATTGTTATGTTTTGTTTGCTATATTAATATTTCATCTTTGCAGCGGGGTGTGTAAAAAATACATTTCTCAACAATTTGTTTAAACACAGAGGGCATGTTGACCCGAATTGTGAGATCTGGCGGCATTCAATTCCATCAGCTAAACTACTGCATCTTTAATAAGAGTTTAGTGAAAGTTTCATGAGATCAAACATTCATTAAACTTTATGATTAAATATTAACTGTAGCCGGGTCTATTTGTGGGGAAATTGCTGCACAAACATCAATTAAATTTGTCAGGAAACTCTGAGAATTCACAGGACTAACATTTAGGCATCACTGACAAATGAGTGGCTCTGCCTCTCGGGGTAAAAATAGGCTTAACTTCAAAGGAATATTTCCAGTATTTCACAGAAAAAAAAAAAGTTTCAGATTTTTTTTTTACGGAGTAAGCTCAGATATTAAGGTCAAAACTCGCACTGTATTTGATCTGAAAGATCTGTGAAAAGCCTGGTAGCCTGGATTAGCACCCAAGATCAAATTGGTGCCACTGAAAGTCATTGTAATGTGATCTAAGTGATAAGCTACTTTCAGGAAGTCCTCTGGGAGCCCTCTGTAGTCTGCACCGGAGCAGCACGGGCCAGCCAGTTCAGACACCAAAGGTCCACTGACGCAACCTTCCCCTGCCACCAGTAACCCACATCTGAGAAAGGCATTAGTGGACTGCCATCTGATGGTGAACTCCAGCTGATGCAACTCAGCGATAGCGCCGGCTCTGGCCTCGGCTGGGCGAGGAACGACTTTGCAAAAAAAAAAAAAAAAACAGCTTTGAATTTGCGCGATAATGCTGTGAATAACGAGAGCAGCCACAGAAGGACTGAAACATCCCAGAAGTTGTGAATCTTGCCATCAAAACTTGTTCTCCCGTCCCCGGCCATCAGAACCGGACCAACTAGAAGAAATGAGTCTTCAAGCCGCTTCTTGTGGTAACAAGGCGTTCTGGACAGGAAACAGGATAGATTCTGTGTTGGGGCTTAAAATGTGCTTGTTTCCCGCTGTTGTTACTTTCCTCACACACACTGGGAGCATGCAGACTTTAGTCTCAGCAGCCTCAGTGGTATCTCCGGGCCATCTATCTTACAGAGGGCAGATCATTATGTAGTCGACAGGCGGCTTTAGGCCGAGGGGCAGGTGGGACCGCTTGTACTGGATGAACTATGGGCTGCTACTGTTCTTTACAGGACCTCCATAAAAACCAAACCACCCCCTTTTACTGCTGAATAGTCCATTACACTTGTTCCACTCTTGCACTTTGCTGCACACCAAAAGCTGCATTTAAAGGACCAGATCAGTGGTATTTCATCTTTTTATTTTTTAACAAACAAATCCCATTAAAAGACAAAAAAAAAACGAAAAAAAACCCCACAGCACTGAATTTATCCTGCTAACAAGTGCTGCCTGTGTGGCCACAGCTTGCAGCATATGCCTCTGTGCCACAGGACTCCGTTGTCATCCAAAAACCATTAAAAGCACATGAAACAGCCATACCATTGGGTGATACTCCAGTTTATTTTGAAAAACCAAAAAAAAACAAAAAACAAAACAAATCAAAAAACAACTCAGCAGCATATTTCTCTGGACGTCTGCTCCACGTTGGGCATGCGCCACTGAGCATGCTGGGGGGGGGGCTCCTTTGCTTTGCTAGTTTGACGAGCGATGAGGACAAAAAGCTGCCTGGTGTTGGTTGTAATTAAAGAATATGTCACCCAGTGCACCAGTCAGCCTCTTGTTTGGCTCTTTTCTGTATTTGCAATGGTTTTTTGATGACAGTGAATTAAGTTGCACAGAGGCACGCGCCACAGCTGGCTGCAGCTTCATGGCAGCGCTCGTTGGATGAGTTCATTGATGGCGGGGGTTTGTTTGGGGGATTTATCGATAACAATGAAAAAAAAAAGATAAAATATGCTAAAATATGCCGGCCTCATCCTTCAACACAGAAGTTGTGTGATTTTTTTTTTTTTTCATTTTTTTTGTCGTCGGAGGAACAGAGCACTCAAGAACAACACTTACAAAGATGCTCTCTCGGATTGCGATGCTCTCTCTAGGATCATTTTGTAGGGATGAAAAATATACAAAAACAACGTTATCAGCGCCAGAACTTCTTGGCCGGCATGCCCGGCCGGAAAACCGGATGTCATGCGCTGTATTCATGAGAGGCACAATAAGATACAGAAAGAATAGATATTTTTATTTTTGATTACTCCAGTTTGCGCGATTATAAATACATTCTATGGACATAAACATAGAAGTAACAGGGCATCTTTAGTAATCTGTACATTGACACTGAAATAACAGAGATGCGTTTGGGCTCATAGACCAGCGATTTCCTAGCTGCTAGTGACAAACGTGTTACAGTGTATGGGTTTGATGCCACCATAAAAGCTCCATTGTTTGCAGTGAGGGGAAACCTGAAACATATGCCAGTGATTTGCCCGTGCTCTGTGGGCACAAAAGGAAACTGTCAAGGGTGCGTTTTTCACATGGAAATAATAGATTATTGATGTTTTGACAAAATGCAGAATGATTTCCCTTTGGAGAAAAACAGGCTATCTGAATTTAAACTACGCAAGTTTTTGGTTCAGTGACTGTTTCTTCTCTGCTTCCCAATAAGTAATCTTAATTAGCTCCTTAGTCCGCAGAGAAACATAGTAAATCAAGGTAATTAGACCTTAAATGGTAGGAAATGAGTGAGCAGTCCAGATTATGGCACTTGCAAAGTAGAAGAAAGAGAAAATGGGCAAGTCATGTCTCTGTGCAGCGGAGGTAGAGCTGCTCTGATTGCATTTTTGTGTGAGGGAGGATGAAAAAAAAAACAAACAAACAAAAAAAACCCTGCATGAGATGAGTGAGATGCAGGAAGAGAGAAATGAGGGTGAGACGAAATATAGGTAACAACATGCTCAAAGCGGGAGAAATAAAATTCTCGATACCCGCACGCATGCAAGCACACACGCACACACACAAACACCTGCAGCTCTCTCCCAACGGGTGGCACTGTGTAATTTGGCACATCCATTTTCTAGGCTGGGTTTGTCTTCAGTGCTGTTGAGGCAGTCACAAACCCTCATCGGGGTATTCCAGCCGATCCTTGAATGATGTCACTGTCGAAACACGCTCACTGAAGTGCAAACAAATCTCGACAGTGGAAAAGTGTCTGGCTCATAACTGTCCCATTTTTTTTCCCCCTACTGGTGGTGAGTCTTTTCACAGGAAGTTCAGACTGACATCGCTGAGCCTTCAGGTGCCTGATTGCTGAAGGGAGTTTGACCCCGTTTTCTCTCTCTAGCCGCACCACGCCACTGGTCTTCCCCTTTGGTCCGGCCCTTAATTATGTAGCTTTTGACGGGGCCATGTATCCCGAACCGTCTCCCCGAGGCCACCAGGACTACCCCTGCCAATACTCGGCGACATCTGCTCTGCTTTAACCGCATATGGGAAAATTACATGGCGAAAAACAAGTTGCCCTCCCATGACATTTCTTCCCTTTGATAGTTCACTCTCAGCTCCACTACTCAATTTTAGCCCAGCGCCACTGTAAAGTGTGTGTGCCGGAGCCAATGGAAACTGACCTGCCACCACTGCAGACGGGTCAGACGAGGGGCTGTCTACTCTGATTCGGGTCCTGTTTTAAATGGTCAATTCGCCCAAATTACTGAAAAACAAAAACCCATAATTTGATGCAGAAGTCTTCCAGGTGTACATCGAGCACTTACTTGAAAATGTTCAGCAGTTCTCAGCAGCATCTCATCAGCGAGTGGCCTTTAAAGGGTAACTCCACTAACTTTACACATTCGAGTGTCTTGGGGAGGACTACTGCATGTATGAAAAAAAGCATTACAAAGCCCTTTGTGACTCCAGAGGAAGCTGCATGTAACCTGATTAATTGCCTCCAGTGATGTTGTTCAGTTGCTAAATTGCATTGTGGGTAATGTAGGTGGAAATTTTTGAAACGGAAGAAGAAAAAAAAAAAGGAAACGTCTCTGGTTCTACCATATCGATTTTGGTAATTTTTCATATAACAGACCCTTGTTCAAAAGCTGGCATCTACATTACCCACAATGCACTGTAACCACTGAGTGACATCACTGGAGATTCCTCTGGAGCCTCAAACAGTTTTTTTCCACACTTGCAGCAGTAACTCCCCAAGACCTGTAAACACACTTTAATGTGTAAAATTGGTGGAGCTTTCATGAATGGAATAATGGACAAAGTGTCGTTTGTGGTGCTAACAGTATTACAAAACTTTTCAGTTGAACTTTTCAGCAAACGGTTGCATATTTGAACATCCAGCAGAAACGGAGCAACGTGAGCGTTTATTTTGGAGTCCGGTTTCTGGCTATCTGGTGAAAGCTGGTCTGATTTTCATTTCATGCTAACTGCTCAATATTTTCACCAGATTTAGTCTCCAATTTGGTCTGTCGGCCACTGGCTGCTCAGTGAATAAGAGCTTATTACAGTACAAAACTACCTGCTGCATCGTAAATGAACTCTGAGAGCAGTGTCTGATACTTTATACTTTATACTACTCTACAACATTTTGGAGGCTAATATTGGACTTTTTTTCTCCACTGCATTTGTTTGATTAGTGAGTTACTTTGCACGCTGCATCAGGACAAAATAATTACTCATTTCTATAATCAGAAAAATGCTAACTGGATCTGACAATCAGAAAAGCCTATAATCAGTCAACTAACACTATACAGTCCAAACATACATGTAAATATGTGTATTAATTACTTTTACTTTTGTTATTTGAGGAAATGTCAATTAGATACTTGGGTGCTATGCATGTGGATGACTTTCACTTTTACAAAGTCACATTTTTGAACTGTACTTTTACTCAAGTTTGACTGTTGGGTTGTTATTGCAACACTGTCTGTGGGTTCATGAGCGAATGAACCACACATGAATGGTCATCTCAGCCATGCTAGCAGAAAAACACTGATTAAAGCAGCTTTACAGAATACAGTAATACAATACGGAGACCTTGCAATGAACTGTTTTTTTTTCCCCAAAGAATAGTCCCTAAAAACTCTTGATTGTGTTGCGTGCCTTATCCGGTCCAAGGACATGAGGAGGAGTTCTTTTATTTTAATAAAAAAAAAAAAAAAAAAAAAAAAAAAGAGGTCGTGGCATTTTATTTATTTATTAATTTTTTTAAATGTCAGATTTCACAGCTGTGAGCACCACAAATAAAACTCTAATTCCTTCCACTGTACTGATGAGACCACAGAAAGAGACACATTTCTGAAAAACCTTGGAGAATAATATCAGAACTTTCTGAATGGTTAAATGCCAAAACAGGTCAGCTAAAATGCATTTTTAAGTAATTATGGTGAATCAAACACTTCCGGGAGACATTCCAACAGGAACAGCTCAGACCTATTTAGTAAAAAATATTTTTTTTTCTTATCAAAAATGCTGTCACCCCTGCCATGTCACAATGTTTGTTCATATGATGCCAGAAAACAATGCGCCACTGATATTATTGCTCCCGAAACAAGTCTGACTATCGACTGTTTAGTCTGCTCTGAGCGCAAGCACAGACGTTATTGGATGTTTCTGTGTGCGCGAGACGTCTTCAGGTAGAAAGCAGCTGCTCGTGGCTGCGGCTCAGCTGAAGACGGTGGCTGATTGGGAGGTTGGTGCCGTATAAGGCAAGATGAGCGAAAACAAGATGACTCACATAGATCAGTCTGCGAGCAATTTCCCTCATATAACCCCTTCTCTCTCTCTCTCTCTCTCTCCTGCTGCTGGCAGGATCGGTGATGAGCTGACCAGACTGTGCGTCTCGCTCTGCTGCGTCTCCAATCATTAAATACCAGGGAAACTTGTAATGGAATACTTCATAAAAATGTCGAGGTCCATGTGCATGAAGTGAAAAAAAAAACAAAAAAACAAAAAAATGCAACAATGATGTGGGAACACTAGTCAGGTCGGATCACTACACTTTTCTGTAATGCGGGAGACAATCTGTGCCACGCCAAGACCCTTAATGAAATTTGTCAGTTTTAGTCGCTGAATCAATAACTCCAGTTTTCTTCCCCGCAAATAACATAGTATAATAGGACGCAATGTGAGTACATCAAGGCAATCTTCTCACAATCTCCCATTGCTGCAGCACTACTTTGCATGAATTACAGTAAAATCTGGAGTTATGCACGCAGATAGGCCCCAAGCTGTTAGCCTGTTTTTCTCAAAGGTTTCAACGAGAGAAGATGGAGAGAGAGAGGCTGAGGAGGGGAGAGAGAGAGAGAGAGAGAGAGAGAGAGAGAGAGAGAGAGAGAGAGAGAGAGAGAGAGAGAGAGAGGAAATGGGAGGTGGAGAGGAAGTCCTGGGGGGAGAGCTGCACTTGCTGCAAGAATATTTCTTTTTTAAATCATTCAAGATGGAAATAATAAAAAAGTCATAAAAAAGGGAGGAAAAGAACTTTGATCAAGAGAGGAAAAAAGTTTTGTGAAACTTTATATTCTTCATTTTTGACAGTTTTAATTTGGCACATGGCACAATCAGCATGTATGCATCTGGTATACATAAATAAATATTAAATATTTTATACATAAATATACATATAGAGCTCTTATAAAGACACCTAGAGCGGTCTTGGCTTAGGATGTTTCGAATGACGACAACAATACATAGAGATTATTCGCGTTGGTGCTTTGTAGTCTGAACAGTGTTTTCATTGCTTTGTAAGTGGGAGCGATATCTCCATAGAAGCCCTATACATATATGTATGTATGCCCATATTTATATATATATTCGAAGAAATACAAGTGTGCACTGAAGTAGGTTTATTCAGTGCAAACAGGCCACTGTCTGCTTTTGAAGAGGAACTCTTACAAAGTCAATGGAATCATGTCAGTTAGTTCAGTTGAATCTTTAGCTATTTTTTTTTTCTCTTACACGTAAAATAATAGATTTATTTTTGTAATCTTTAAGCAAAATTAGACATATATAACTTTTGAAAATAACAAAAGTGCTATTTCGCAAAGACAGACACCCAGAGACGCAGCAGAAACACTACTGGTGGTGAACCAAAATCAACAACATGAGAAAGTACTCAGCCCCCAACCCCCCCTCCCCGCCCCAAAACCACATTATAAGACCTACAAACAAAAAAACAGGTGCACGGACACACACACACACACACACACACACACACACACACACACACACACACACAGGCACATACACACTCTCCCACACGCTCTCACTCGCGCTCTTACACTCATTCGCTCACCACTCTTTGCTTTTGCAAGTTCCGACAATGTGTCTCTTCCTTCGCCTCAGCCTCATAACCGCGCTTTTGCACGCTAGGAACGAGAAGTCATTTTCACATGCACACAAACACACCGGTGCTCTAAGCAGCATGTGTACGTGCACACTTTGTGGAGATAATATCAGATAGCTTAACAGATAAATTGGCTGTAAAAGATGCACTTTTTTTCTTAACAAAACAATCACAGTAACATAGTATTTTATCTCCGCCTTCTCATCTCCTGGCAGGAGCTGTCCCAGACAAATTATTTCTATACGAGATAAAAAAAAAAAAAAAAAATGATAATACCATTTTTGTGTTTGCTGTTTTGTTGGTACGCAACAGAAAGAAATAAAAATGAGCGGCCCGAACTGGTTTAAAATCTCTACATCTGCATATCCTCTAGGTTCCCATCCTGGATTCAGTCTCTCATCTTTGAGTCTCATCGGCCTGTAACGCACCCCACTTGGAATAGTCTCAGGGAATGGAAATAATGACAAAATAAGAACAAGCTTTGTAAGGCATTGAAACGTAAAACAAAAACAAAGAAGCAATTAAAAACATTTTGCGAATACTGACGTAGAGGCCATTGTTCGAGATGCGTCTCCCGCAGGAAGGAGGGATGGGAAATAAAAAGCACTTCTCTTTGTTTTTGTTATGAATTCAAGAAAAAAAGTGTTGATATCTCCTCAGTCTGCTTAAAAAGGCTTTTAAAATGATTATTTTAGAAAAGAACACTGCAGAAAGACCCCCTCCCCCCCGACCAGGAGAAGGGAAGCAGTTTGATTTTGGCAGCTCTGCACAACTTGACATCCATAGAGAGCTCTCAGCAACTCTCCTCGTAGTAAAAGTCTAGTTAAATCTCTTCACGTTTTAATCCCACTCATGCCCTTCCCCTCCCCTCCCCTCCCCTCCCCCTCGCAGCCCTCCCCCTCCCTGTGATATTTATAAAACACAATCCTCTCCTCCGTTCGTTCATCCTCCTGCTCCTCCTCCTCCACCGCTGCCGCCACCGCCTCCTCCTCCTCCTCCGCCTGCGCTGGCTGCCCCTGGCCTCCTTAAAGCTATACGCGGGTGGTTGAGTGGGAGTGCGGCAGGCCGGTGGAGTTGAAGCCGGTTGTGAAAGTGTTGTAGGGGTGCAGGTTGGGCATGCCCACCAGGGAATTGGGGATCATGGTGATGGTGTTGGGGGTCATGAGGGGAATGTCGTCCGGAGAGCGCCGCAGAGTGAGCGTGTAGTCGGGCAGCGAGGCCAGGCGTAGGGCCCCCTCGTTGCTGTTCCCCGCCTCGCACTCATGGTGCGTCTGGTTCATCTGCAGCGACATGATCTCCTCCTCGGGCGCGTGGTGGCCAATGTCGTTGGAGGTGGTTTGGCGCTGTGGGCTGGGCTGCCCGTGGCCGGAGTCCTGCCGCCGCTTGTCCTTGCGGTAGTAGAGGGCTGCGAAAGCCAGCACATTGAGGAACAGCAGCGAGGCTCCCACCGCGATTGTGACGCTGAGCTCTGTTGAGTAATCCCGTGGGTTCTCCACCACCAGCGGCCCCGTCTCCTCGTCGTCGCTCCAAGAGTCTTTGTCCTCGCTGTTGTACGCTGGGGACATGGGAGGCCGCTTGGTGTTGAATGGCCAGTTGGTTTTCCCGTTGGGCCTCTTGGTGGACAGGGTGTTCTGGGTGGTCTCTGGCGGGGGCACTTTGGTGGTGGTGGAGGTGTAGTGGAACATGTCGTGGAGGTTGTACAGGTGCGGCACAAGGTGTTTCCAGAAGGCCACTTTGGTGGCGCGGTAGTGGTCGCGCACGCGTGGCTTCAGGCCGATGTGCAGGTACAGCTGGTCCTGGGGGTTGTACTTGGACCAGGCGACCTCCTCAAAGCGGTTGGCCTTGGTGTGGATGAACTTGGTGTCCTGGGGAACCGGTTTGTTGGGATCGCTGCAGACAGAGCGGAGACAGAGCGTTAAAAGAGATTCTAACACGACATTTAATTATTCATGCGCTAACATTCACGTGGGGATAGGAAGCACAAAAAGACTAAAAGACGAAAAACACAACAGCGGCAGAGTCGCAGCTCATATTTTGGCGTGAGAAGGGTTCGGATGCTGCAGGAGAATTCATTAATCTTATCCACAACAGCATGAGCACAGACCGACACACTGCAGTTAATAATTGATCTAGGTGTGTGTGTGTGTGGTGTCTGGTTCACTGTAGCTGCATCGGCTGAAAGTGATTTCTCCTGTCAATGTATTCCCCTCATCCACCTACATTTTCATTTGCACAGCGAGGTCTCCGTGCAGCTCGCCCCGGCCCTCTCCCCTCCCAGCCACCTCTGTGTGGGGGTGATATGCCTGTCTGTCTCACCCTCACATCACCTATCAACCCAGATGTTGTTCTTAATTCAGTTCTGATGCAGCCCCCCCCCCAAAAAAAAAAAAAAAAATGGGGCAGAGGCTTTTAAAGTAAACACATATGAATAAGTCAGCAGGCTTTAGGGCTCGCGTCAGGAGGCATCTTGTTGTTGATAATCCAATGCTGGTGGAGCCCCTCCGCTAATTGCTCTGGGAAGGCAGCACAGTGTGCACTGGCATCCAGCGTACTGATGCAAAGTGGACCATATTAATCAAGACACTAAGAGGAAACTGCAGCACCACACGCGTATGTGTGTGTGTGAAAGTGCCTGGATATGAGGATGTTTGTGTGCGAGACTGAAAAGCGAGAAACAAAAGGCGCGCGTGTGTGTGTGAGACGGAGAGAAGGAGGGATATATATTTAGATTCTGGATGCAGTTCCTTGTTTGATCTACAGAGTTCACTGTTCCGCCTTTCAGTTTTCAACACGTTGCCTCAACACCGGACGGCCAACCATTTCAATTACAGTGAAGGTATTGATTTATTGAATGAATTAACATATAGCAATCTCCCACAGTCACACTCCTTGTTGCCGTACGATGTCAGGGGTGGGAGTTCTGCCGGCTCACGCTTTTGCTCTCGGTCCTGATGAAATGACTTTCCCTGAAAGAACCCGGGGAACGGCGCCGCGGCCTTGAAAACGCAATAATTGATGTCGGTGTAGAAGAGTTAAAAACCGTGTTGTATCAAGGCGGCGACAACGCTGCGCGACATTTTCTCTAAATGTCACCAAATATCCCTTTGTGGGGTTCGATTGTGATGCCAGTGGCGGAGACAAAGTTCACATTTAGGGATGTGGCGCGCTACAGTGTTTTTCTGGCACCCGCTGAAAAAAAAAAAAGGAAAAAAACCTCCAAACACAAGCCAAGAGAATTAAAAGCCGTGCCAGAAGAATTCACCCTCCATCCTCTCTACTGTTCGTTGCTCTGCTGTCAATTTTTCTTTTTCAGGTCAATGCTTCTGGGAGAGGTGAGAGAGAGAGAGAGAGAGAGAGAGACAGAGAGAGAGAGAGAGAGAGAGAGAGAGAGAGAGAGGGGGGTGAAGCAAATTGAGATGGCTGGAGCTGAATCCCTGGACTTGGGCCGGTGTCAGCAGAGCAGCCCGTAAATAACCTCTTTTATTAGGCCCGTAATGATCCCCAATGAATATTGACAGCCAGACTATGATGACTTTGTAGCTGAATATCAGTAATTAAGTTTCAAAGGAGTGGGTGGTGGAGGTAAGGTCATATTGATCTTCCCCCCGTGCGCAACATGCCAGAGAACAGGACGTCGATGGAGCAGCCGGAGACGTGGATGTCTGCAGCCTGCGTGCTGCATGAATCCTCCGGGCAGGTCTCGTGCGTGCGGGGCACATTTCCCCTCCCTCCCTTCCCTCTCTCACACACACGTATACAAGTACATACACGCACATGACAACAATGGCGGAGCTCGGAGCAATCTCGGTCTAATGGGAATTCCCAGCATTTCCATAACACCGCTCTCTCCGGGAGGGTCAATTTGTCGAGTCGCGATGAAAATATTGAAAAAGGTAACTTGGGATAAGTCTCACAACACAAATCGGCGTTGAGCGAGAGGGAGCTAGAGGGAGCGGTGGTGTCGAGCGGTTAGAAAAAGCTCTTCGGTGGCTGGCTCGCTGGCTGGTTCAGTGCAAGTGAAGATGAATAATTTAAGGAACACAAAGAAATCAATGTGGCATCTTTAGTTAATTTGATTTGCCGCATTAGAGAACAACCGGCTGCCTTATCTAATTACACACACATATGCTCGGGTAATTGTTGCAAAGTCAATAGTAAACAGGCTACATTCCTTTGAACAATCTCTACCTCTGCTGCTCAACTTTAGGCTGCACGCTGGCTTTGAAGTGCTGCTCTGAGCTGTGGAGTCAGAGGGAGCGATCTGAGCTCGGCGTGTTTCGCTCTGCTCGATGTGGTGAGGGCTACTAGGTTAGCCTGCTTCTATTTGTACCGGGCTGCACGGGCGCCGCGTGATGCAATGGAGTCAGATCGACTTTACAATGTTTTCCTGAGCGCTCTGCTGCTGTGTTTTCCATCTGAACATGGTAGAAGTAGAGCTGTAATCGTTGCTGAAGTTTTCTGCAGGTGGTTCACCTGAAAACACCTGTATACAACATAATCCAACCCAACGGCAGGATAAAGAACACAGAGTGAAGCTGATGTTGAAAAAAACTATAGGTATCGCATGGATGTCATTTTGTGCTGGGATAGACTGATTGTTGGGTCAGACATTCAGCATCTTTGCGATTGTCTGTTGTCTTTTTTGTTGCATTACAGGTAAAATAAATTAATTCAAAATGCCCTCATCATCCTCCTCAGAGGCCAAATAATAATAGAGCATTATAAAGCAGAATATTCCAACCTCCAATTACCTTGTAACGTAAGTTATTAAATGAAAGCAGTGGGTAAAAAGTACAGCATTTGCATCCAAAATTTGGAAGAGAAGAATTAAGTAGCAGTAAAAAGTACCTCAAAAATTCATTACTTGAACTAATCAGACTGCACTTGGTCACTGGTTCCGATGGAGAAATGGGATTAGTCAAATGGACATTTAGAACTAAAATCAGCATTAAGCGTGCTTTACTCGTCGCTCAAAATGTAACTCTGAAAATCAGAATGTAAAAGTAACATTATGAACTTCAAATTAAAACTATTTCAGAACTTGAACTTGACCGCTGCAATAACAGAAGCTCTCCAACATATTATTATAAGTGATTCATCAAAGTGAAATGTTTTAAACGTTTTATTTAATCAACTTTCTTAACAATGAATATAATTTATGATGCTGTTAGACTGCTGCGCCTCTCTGTTAATGCAGGTGTGTGCCTCCCTTGAGCGAGTGAAGTGCAAACAGTTTAGCGACTGCAGTGAAAAGTGTTGCTTTTGAAAGGCTGAACTCCAGCAAATGGACTGAATCAGAATGGGATTTTTGGGGGGAAATCATTAACATCTATTTTTTCTTCGATACATTTCGACTTTTGGACTCTGGAGCTGTTGAAAGTGTTTGGATCACAGGGAAACTGTTCAGCTTTGATGGTACTAAACTCTCCCGCATCCTCCATCAGCGGTGCCGGTGGGCAGGCGGCACAATACCACTACAGCAGCTGTTTTTACTGCTGAATCGGCCCTGAAAATAATCTACTACTCAATCTCAATCTTCAATTCCTTCTTCTCCTTGTATGTTTGTGAGGATAAAATAACATGAAAAGCACAATATGTGATTCTGTTTAAAACAACTGCAATGCTGAGAACCAAAAAAATTGTTGCTTTCAGATAAAGTTTGAACCTTGTTCTACCTTAATCTCCGCCGTGTGTGAACAGAGACATTTTGTTTTGGCTCCGTGCTCTTATTAGTTTGTATGTGGAACAATGTAATGACTATGAAGTCAGCTGAGACCAGTCACAGCTGAATACTCTGAGATACAGACGGAAACAAAATAGAATTAAATAGGCTGGAAAGAGAGACTTGGTGATCAGATAGGAACAGTCTGCTGATCTCAACGGGGCTCAAGACTTTTAGAAGTCACTGCACGGTGAGGAATTATCACCAGAGATCAAAAACAATGGGGACACTTTTTAGTAAGGGGTTTCAAGTCAAACACTTAAGTAAGGCTTAACTGAGGCGGCCTCATGACGGTTTAACGCATAAACTAAAGCAGGATGTATCATGAATTCCTGTTTCTCACTATTACAAATTAATAAACTTATTATGACTTGGACAGATCATCAGTTAAGAAATATTAATTTGCATTTGCTTCATATCATTAATTGATAAGCGACCAGATTGCCTGGATACCTCTCGCATAAAAGGTTATTTCAGTACGTGCTCAGCCTCAACACCGATGCTATTTTTGACAGAATTAGAATCCGGCGCGACAAAACGTGACCCAAGTCCAAATCTGTGATTCAGTACGTGCGAGATAATTTGGGTTTTAGTGCATCTTCCTCTACCATGCTGCACTCCATGAATATACAGCATAAATAAAACCCCCCTCAGGTTGTAATCGTGTCAAAAGCCTGACAGGGCCACGCAACGTTTTTTTTGCGTCCCGGGCCACGTTTAAAGTCCACCTTCTCAGCCAATGTCCTCATCGTGTCTCACGTCTCAGCTCCTAACAGCTGTTTGAACACACCGTTTCAAGTGATTTCACAATTTACAATAACTGTATTAAAGGAGACAAAGTTTCACTGGCGGTGAACATACCAAATGTTACAGATACAGTAAACAGCAACTAATAAAGGCCGCTTCTTTGTCGCCTGTGTAAAAAATACCCAGACTCCCTAAATAATTTCAACATTTTCAGAGTTGGGATACATTTTATGACCTTGTGAAACGCTGACCACGGCATTCTTTCCTTTTTGAGCCGACAAATATTTTACATGAAGGTATTTCTTTCCTTGTGTAAAAATCCTGGTATCTGTTTGTTCCAGTGATGTACGTGTGTATCTGCATATAAAGCAGGGCCGTGGCATCCGGTCCCAGGTGGTCACTGGAGACAAGTTAATACCAGGTTTGAGCTGACGGGCTTACAGCTGTCCACCTGTAATCGGATCACGAGAACAGACGGCAATACCAGGTCTGAGTACCCTCACAGATACACGAAGCGTTTGCAAATGTGCGGTCCTGAAATCAAGAACTTTAGAAGAAAAACACCAAATTTAATTTTGTCATTGTAACTTGATCATTTTCTGTTTTTAGCATCAGGCAGTAAATGTCACATCCTGCATTGAATCATACAACAAATTATCATAAGGCATAAGAAAAAGTATATGATTTGGATTGTTGTTACCAAACAACTACTTACTGAATGTTATCTCAACCTGCTAAAATAACAAGCTAAACTAAAGAAGAACGTGGGAGGGGTGATCCAAAAAAGGCTGTATTTCTGTGCCTGTTCATTTATTCTGCCCGAATAGCCTCGAATTAAAGCTGACAGTCGAACCTCTTGGTCATCGTATCATTTTACATTCAAACATTATAACAGCGCGGCGATAAAAGCGCCGAACACTGCGTCCTTGTCCAAACACTTCCCGAGCTCGCCGTATGTGTTCAGCTCTACAGCAAACGCCTCGTCGCGACTTGTATGAACAGCCCCGGCGTAATGTGATGTTTGTGGCCTGTTGGGCTCTCACAGCTCCCCTGCATTAGCTGATAGCCTGCCTCCTGTCAGACCTCCCACTTAATCCGGATGGTCATTGGAGCTGTGGCTGGACTCCCAGGCAGAGCAGAGGGATTATTACACCCATAAAAGCAGGCGTTTTAATGGCCTTTCAGATTTCCTCTGATGTGTTCATATGGCATTGCCGCTATAAACCATCGCCTTCATCTCCTCCTCAACCCACCCCCTTTTCCTCCTCCCCTCATGATGACCCGCTGACCCCCGCTAACCTTGCTCTGCCAGGCGTGTTTAAGTGCTCCCTTGTGTTTGTATCCGTGATTGACTGGGAGTATGCGTGTGTGTGTGTCTTCATCTCCTGTCCATCAGCCCGTGTACCTGTGTGTCTCGGTGTGTGTTGGCGCATTACGGCGTGATGACCTATGGGGGCCAAACACGTGCGCCACTTGAACAGAAGACACGTCAAATCTCACAAAGCAGTAGCTGCTTTGTAGCGGCGATGACAAGCCTCTCCAGGCTGATGAAAGACAAAGTGTTAAACTGCTCCTCTATAAGATGCTGCGCCCACTGGATGACAGACACGACTCTACCGACACATGTGACAGAGCGGGGCTCGAGCGCATTACCTATTCCAAGCCCTATCTGCGAGCACTGATGTAAAAGGTAGATAAGGGGGCAGAATGAATATCATTTTCTTTCTTTTTTTCATTTCCCATGTACCTCCTTCCCCTTTTCATCCTGATGTAATTTGAAGCGCTTGAATGATCATAGACCTAGCCATCACCAAATCTGAAAAGACACGTTTAGGTGCCCTAAGGCAGAAGACAGGAATCTATTTTCACTACACTCAAGGTCTCTGGATCCAGAGCTGAGTAGAGCTGCTCGCTATAAAACAAGGAACACGCATTAATTCCGCAGCACTGATGCTCCTTTTGCTAAGCTGCTAAAATATGCAAAGTTGAAGCCTTGTGTTGTTCTTTTTTTTTTTCCCCTTTCCTCCAGTTATTGTTGTTACTGTTGTGTAACAAATTCATCCCCTGCAGCTGTTTATCCACGTACCAGGTGACACAAAGTGAGCAGCTAATTGTCACTTTTAACTCCAACATATGGTTCCCGACACATTTCCCTTTTTTAGCTCCGTGTAAATCTTTTATAAACGCACTCAATCTAATTTTGTTTGCCGACTTTGTCTGTGGGGGTGGGGGTGGGGTGGGGGGCAAAATCCACGCTGAGCAGGGCAAATTATCAGGCTGTGCTCTTTTTACCCTTCATGTGGTCTCACGCCGGGGCACGGGGCTGAGTGATGCGTGGCTCATATCTAATGGCAGCCTTCGGTTCAGCGGGCTAAGTGATGCAGGGCGAGGCGCTGTGACTTTGGGGCGTGCAGGAGTGTTGGAGGACACAGCTCTCAGACCACTCCTTATTATGGACGCTATTGATTTGTTTGATTAGATGAGTGGCAGGAAACAAAGCAACCCCCCCCCCCCAACACATTCCTCGCGCTCTCCCTCTTTTTTTAGCCCATTAGTAGCTTTCTCCCACCTCTAGACTGTTTTCAGTGTTTATCTCCCGTTTTAATCCGACAACCACTCACTTGCTGACGTACACATGCAGATCCACTTCCTCTTCCCCTCCTCCTCTTCCTCCTCTCTCGCCGTCCTCCTCTCATTACATTCAGTGCACAGCATGGACACCGATCAATTGCATCCAAGCCCCTTAACAAGCCACGCCACTTCCTTACCTTCTCTAATGCAAATCAGGATATTGGCTACAAATCTCCTATCAAGTGAGTGCCTATTTAATGGAGTAGGTAGGTTGCTGTCCAGGCCCACAATGGACAGTGTCCACGGACTCCTGGTGCAGGTTGGGTCGGCCCTTACAAAGGAAACTGAGGGGGAATAATCCGGAGAAAGGACAAGGAGGGGGGTAAGGGATGAGTGATGTAACTACGAGACAGCTGGGGTAGAAAAAAAAGGCTGAAGCGGTGCGTGAATGAGGTCAGACGGGAGAAACAGTTGATGTATATGTGCTGTTAAACCTACAGAGGGGGAGCTGTTCGATTGACAAGTGGGAGGAAGACAAAAAAAACAAAAAAAAACAAACCAGGTTGTAAATCAAAGCGCTGGCTGTTAAATCACACTGTAGACACACTGTAGTTCTCCTATCTACATTTGTTTGGTCGGCAGCAGTTGCCACTAAAGATAAAGCAATCAATACTGCATATTTTAGCTCAAGTTGCGAATGTAAAACATCAGTAGATGTTCCTTTTTTTTTTGATAGAATAATGGGGGGGTATGATGACGGAGGAGCAGCAGCAGAGGAGGAGAATGAGGGAAGAAATTCAACACATGACAGCGCTCTGCTCTTTAACTACCTTGCAAGACCCAGCGCAGCATGCGGCGCAGCACACACGCGGAAATGAGCACCAGCCAGCAGGAAAACAAAACAAGAGACGGGAAGATTGGACCAACGTATTTATAGCCCCTAATGATATATAATGATTGATCTTCGCTGGGCTTTTCATCATTCTGTCCTTTCTGAAGTGTCTTTTCGGGCAGGATTTTTTTTTTTTTTTTTTTGCGTATGGCCGCGCCGCTGTGCTTGCATTTGTGGTCGGCGCGGGAGTATGTGGCAAGAAAGTTTCGCACAAACTGTTCAGAAGAAACTGTGTTATGTGAAAATGTTTCACTCGTCAATGGCTGGTAAATGGTCTTGCATTTTTACAGCGCTTTTCCAGTCTGCTGACCACTCAAAGTGCTTCACAACACTTGCCACATTCAGCCATTCACACATTGATGGCGGAGGCTGCCACGCAAGGCAGCCAACTGCTCATCGGGAGCAATTTGGGGTTCAGTATCTTGCTCAAGGACACTTCCACGCGCTGCTTGGGGGAGCCGGGATTCGAACCAGCGACCTTCAGATTACTGGACGACCCGCTGTACCTCCTGAGCTGCAGCCGTTAAAACAAATACTGCAGCCAGGAAAATTAACCCTGAGTTGAGTAAATCCCCTGGCTTCTAAAACTCTGAGGAAAGAACAGCCTCATAGTATAAAACACACACACACACACACACACACACACTAAGAAGATTTGACAGCGTGCACTCTCTGTATGCTTTTATGCTTCACCGACTCTGATGGAGGAAACAAAAAAAAAAAAAAAAAAAGCGCATGGGCTCAGGATTTGCCCTGTAAAGATGACACATGAGAGCCGGGGACAGGAAGGGCTTTGGGGTGAGCGCTGCTATGATACACGCTGTTGACATGCAGCCCAAGTGTCTCAACATCGTGTCCCACATGTTTCTATAGCCGATTTGGAGAGGGGGCATGAAGTGCAATCTGGGTTAGTTCATTACCAACATCTGGGAGGGGAGCGAGAGCTGCTTTACAGATATAGGGAAGACGGCTGTTGGATGGCCCACCAAGGCAAAGGGAATTCAACTGCGCCTTAATTAAAAGGATGCCCTCTTGAGCCAGATTGGGTTGGGTGGTGCTGAAGGAGAGATCTATATCCCCTAGTGAAGTCTAAATGAGGAGGATGAACTTAAGAATCTGTGGGAAATATCTCATATCCTCAACCCCCTACCCCCCTCAGAGGAGCTGATGGTAGAATCCTTTACTTGGGCTGCGGTACAATTACCCTTTGGAGCATTTTTTATCATCCTAGCATCTAATCCCGGGATTTATACCATCTGAGTGCCTAATTTCAGTCTGCATGTAATCCTCTAGACTAGAGTTACACCAAGGCCGACACAGCATAGTGTAGATACTGCCCTTAATGTGGTGAGCGCAGATCTGCAGTGTTGGGATTCTGTGTCAAACATAAACAAAACAGTGATGATTTGTTAATCCTTTACTGAAGTATTCCGGTGAGATTAAATATTTCATATTTTACATCGTCAACTTAATTGGTTCTTGTAAATATATTATTTATATAAATTTGATGCCAGCAACTGGTTTCAAACGAGTTGGGACAGTAGCAACAAACACTGGGACCACTAAACCTGTCTTGAAAGGCTCAGTTGCTCACAAGCAGGAAAGCATGTCCTCTGAAAAGGATATTGCTACACGGGCACTTTCGTAAAACCGTTGTCACTTACTTTGCACATTATTGTGTTTTTATGTTTTACACAGTGTCCAAACCTTTCAGTAAACAAAGTTGTAGAACAGCCTATCCTCTCACTGCTCTGCTCCCGGTCTCAATCAATCAGTGACGCGGAAACCTACAAAACTGACACAGGGTCAGCAGTAAAGTGCAATTTGTTGTTCTCGACTTCTGCTGCTCGCCAGGGTGAAGGCCAGGTTACGGTTACGGCAGGCCCAGTGCCCATGGCAGTGTGTTTAATCCGAGAAGTTGTAGGTAAAACGGGCAGGCTGTCGTCATCTATCAGAATTAATTTCAGCGACATTAAAAAGATCCAAGTAAAGAGCGATTCAGTACATAAGCGTGCATTTTTAGCTTGAGGCCCCAAACTTTTCTCATTAAAATTGAACACATCCTCCGTCAAATTTTTTTTTCTTGAAAGGACAAGTTAGAAAATCCATCTGTATCTACAAATTGCAGCTTTGTATGTGTTGACACAAGATGGCTGCCAGGCAGAGGAGACAGCTGTTTAGCCCAAGCATCACTGATGGACCTCGGTGCTTTCCTTGAGGAGCCAAGGCAGCAGTCCATCTGCACTCGTCTGCCATTAGCAGTTCAAGGCTGTAGCAGAGCCAGAAGACTGGATGTAAATGCCACCTGATTGGACAGCAGATGATTTAGTGACAGATAAAAAAACAGAACAAGATTTCAGACTGCTTCCAGTTCAGGATGGGATCAATATCTCTCTGGTAACGGGGATTATCAAATTAAATTTCAGCTGTTAGAAATGATTACTAGTAGTCATACAAAATGGCCAGGCATAGAGATGGGTGGGGGTGAAACGGAGCATTGTGGGGAGCGGGAGTCACCCAGGGCACGGGTGATCGACTCGGTCTACGCTGGGGGAATCGATACCGCTGAGGGCAAGAGTTTGATATGTCTGCCTGATAAGTCTCTGTGTCTTTTGGGCCTCGGAATAATAGAGCATAGATAGTATTTCCAGCGACACACACACACACACACACACACGCACGCACGCACGCACACACACACACAAACGCGCATGCGCGCACGCACGCACGCACGCACACACACAAACACACACACACACACACACACACCAGTATACAGAAAGACGGGCGGCCATGCACACATACTCAACCCAAACACTCAGCCAAGCACAAAAAGCACAGCACACACTCTGGGGGAACATTTAATCTTCCTCAGATTCAATATGTCTCTGGTTTTCAGACTGGGACGCAGGAAGTTCAGGCAAAAAACACCTCTGAAAAAATGTCTTTGTTGAAAAATGCCTTTTCTGTCCCATCCTATTCATTGCAGAGCTTCCTTTTATCCCACAGCTTCTTTTCTGTAGCACCGAGGCCTTTTAACAGGACTCAGATAGGATTTCTCTCTGTGATTTTCTGTTAATAAAAAAAAGTTTGTCAGAGTGTGATTGTTGCTTTTCGTAATTGGTGAGTACTTGCTGTTAAATGCATTTGAAAGACACATGCGTAATACGTGTGGATATGTCATGTTCCTTCTATTATTAGACCATAAGAAACAGATACTTGTCTGATCTATACTGGGCTCAGAGAGGGATACTGACAGTTGGTGCTAATCGGTTCAGACTGGTTCGTGATTGGCTCGAATCAGAACACCGTTAAGATCCACACATTTAACAGCTAATATCATGTGTATAACAGTCCTTGTGTGTAACAGGGGCGATGTTAGCAATCCAATAGGATGACATGCCCTATATTTACACTGTTGATGCTCCGGCCGGTCATCTTCTCTTAGCTTGAGTTAGCAACCTGCTTCAATGCCCAGAATAATGCAACAAGTCGACCTCAAGTCAAAGTAACACTCGATATTAGGCTGGGCTCAAAACAAGTACCAGCCCCTTGCCAAATGCTGGTAAAATATTAACACTGACTAGCAGTGGTGGTGTTTGTGGACAAAAAAGCAGGGGTGAAAAAAAATAGGGCACCAGCAGGCATGAAGTCGTGATACACTTCAACAAACAAAACATTACAGACTTGCACAGCTCACATCTTGCCTTTCCCTGCTCTTAATGTGTGCCATAGGACCTTTAAATGCTTCCTTGCAATTGATGAGTTTGTAGAACAGCTACCAGCCCTCCACACATGTGGAGGAGATGGCTTGTTGTTTTATGTCCCCCAACCACACGGCCTAGGCCATTAACAGTATACCGTGATCTTGCTGCGAAATGAAATAAAACAGAAAACATAAATAAACAGTGGTGCGCCGAGTTCTAAATACGGAGGAGTACTAATAAGTATCCAAACCTGACGATAAAACAATAAAAATACATGACAGTCATTTTACTCACCCAGTCTTGGCAAAGTTGGTCCAGTAGGTCATGACCACAGCACTGAGCATGACATCATTCTTTGAGAAGTTACAGGGGAAAAGATCCGTTGGGCCAATCATAGGAATTCCAAATACATAGGGCACCTCGTCCCCGTGGGCGGCGTCTGACCAGGCTGGCTTCATCAGGCTCTGGCAGTGGTGGTAGAAGGCGTAGAAGTAGGTGGGTGAGCCGTAACGAGCGTGAAGATCAGCTGTCACCACCGACGGCTCCACCCACTGGTGGTCGGTGAACAGAGCCACCAGCGTCTTACGCCTGGTCTCTGGATTGTCTCTGTCTGCCCAGTCTGTGTACATGAACTTGATGGTCTCCCTCAGTGTGTCCTTGCCCTCCGGGTACCCGTACAGACTGTCCACAAAGTCTGACACGGAGAAGTCAAAGTCATTCCCAGACACGCCGTCCTCTGAATCCACCACGTTCTCCACGAACCGCAGCCCCTCGCCCTGGTTGACCCCCAGCATGATGTCGTAGTTGAGGAACTCACCCTGCTCCATCAGGATCTCGGGGTCGTCTGGGATGACATCGCCATCGATTACGGGTCCAAAGGCCACGTGGTACCTCGCTGGTTGTATGTCCTGCTCCACCAGCTCCCTGGAGCTCTTCTTCCTCAGACAGTCCACCATGTCTAGGGTGTCTAGGACGTTACAGCCCACCTTCTCCGCCAGGAGGCGTGTATACTTGACCGGCTGGTAGTTCACCGCCCAGCTGGAGAGGGCTGACCCGCTCTGAATTATGGCTCTATGGAACAGACCTGCACAAGGACACAGGAGGAAGACGTGATATTTAGTATGTCACTATTACGGAGGATAATTCAGTTATGTGTTGTAATACATGAGAGTTTTTAATTTTGTTGCTGCCATGATCAAAAGGGGACTGTCGGCCGATAAGAATTACAATGGCTGGCCAGACAGAACAAGTCCTTGTTGCCACACGGAACAATAATGGAATCATGGCGGCGATAATGACTGTGCAGATGGCCTGGTCTCACAGACAGCTCGCAGACAGAGGAGGGAATCAGCGCTCTGTCTGTCATCTTCTCTTCTTCTATCCATCTCTATATTTTCTCTCGCTAATCATCTTTGTATGTTTGTCACGGGCAGAGGGTGCCAATATGGCTAAGTCTGGCAACACCAGACTATACGATCCCTTTAACACATGCACTGCGACCCTGAACTCATTGAGGCAATAACCCGGAGGAGCTTTATATGAGAATGCAGATTTCTGAATCGGCTGAACTTGACCTTATCTAGACTTTACCCGGCTATGCTGATACAGGTCATATAATATCCACATAATGATAGATATCACAATATAGCCCATTTTCTGTAAAATTAGATGAACATATTTGTAGGTGGTGAAGAAGATTAGTGTTGTTCTGAGCCTGTTGTAGGGACCGTTCTCTGGCATAACTTGCAAAATACAGTTTTCTGGTCATTGTCAAGACATCTCATTCCCAAACAACGTCCATGCAGAGGAAGCAGCCCCCCTTTTATGTACAACATGGCTCCAGAGAGTCCAGAACTGATTTTCCGGAACTTGTTTCAGAAGTTCACATAAGAAAATAGCTCAGCATATCCAAAAATCCCTTTCCTTGTATGAAACTAAAAGAACCCGATGCACATGCACTCCTTCTGTTAATGTACTTATCAAGGTAGATTACATTGGTTGAACCTCAAACACTGCAATTATAGACACAGATGTTCCTTTTTTTTTTTTGCAGTCATTACACACACACGCACACACGCAGTTAATCACACAGTACCTCTGCTTCAGTTAAAAGTCGCCTATTTTACCTGAAAGATCACTAAATTCTACAGGAGTTGGTGGGTGGATTGCTATAAATAAAAATCCACTCCCACTCCCTACATTAACAGAAGGAATGGAGCCGCACATATTCACCCGGCGATACAATGCAACATGGTGGTGCACAATAAAAGAGGGCCAAGCAGAACAGAACACCACGGCCTCCTGCCTGTAGCATCCAGAAATAGAGACAACAGACCATCTATTACGTGAATCTAAATAGGAGTTTGCCGTTCGTGTGTGGGTAAGCTTTAAAGGGGGTGGAGGGGGGTTCAGAAACCCAGGCGAACAAATCTACAGTCCCATGGGGCGCTTTCACAAATCAAATTACATTTTTAGTTGCAGTGCAGAGGAAGGGAATATAAAATGGCTTTTCACCACAAGGAACAGATCCCATATAACAAACATCATTTCCTCAAAAATAATTGAATTGCGTCCCCTTTGAAAAATGTCTCCTGACAGACAGTGGAGTGAAGGTGAAGTGACATCCTCTCTGTCTTGGGTAGGCTTCCGTCACATCACCGATGTTGCCTCGCAGTCTCCGTCTTGACAGCACCACTCATGCGTCCCCCTGATACGGTTTTGGGGATCACAATTGCTGTTTTTACGAATCTCAGGGAAAATCAGAGCTGAAGCTCTCACAACTTGACCACGCTGCTTCATTGCTCATGGCACTTCCGCTGCCGGAGTCAAGGAATACAACTGAACTCGTGATACCGAGAGCAAATGAAATGCTCTTGTAATGGCACGCGCACACAAAAAAAAACGTCATTAGACGATTCCACATTTAAGCCACAAAGACTAGCGGGGTAAATATACCGGCACGCAGACTCAGTTTGTGATATTTCAGCATCAGTGTGGGTGGCTTTGTGTTTATGAGGTAAACAGCAGACTTAAGTGCCAGATATATCACTTTGGTAGTCTTAATCAGAGGCGGCGGGGGGCTTATTTCTTCTTGGCAAAGATGAAGTGTTTATTTACAGAGCTATTTACATTTATTTGTTCGCAAGTAGTAAGTAGAATTAATGTGTCTGGGTGAGTGAACTGTGAAATGTCTCTGTGCTAAGTGTGTGTACTGGTATAAGCCACAGTTTGAACAAAGATTTGGGGTCTGTTAGCAGTAAAGATTTCAAATCATGTCTGAATTTATGTTCTTGAAAAAAAAAGAAGAAGAAGAAGAAAAAAAAAGAAGCTTCTGCATCAGCTCTTCATGGCCCTGCCCTGTCGTTGCCCTTCAAGCTGTCCTGTGGCTGTGCGTCTCTGCAGGACGGAGGCCTGTGCCGTGTCCCAGGGAGCGGAAGCAGATGTCGAGGGTATCACCCACTTGAAAGCATTAGAGGGGCAGCCGCAAGATGAAAGATGGCCGCTTGGAAGCTGGGAGGGGGGGCTGGGGCTTAATCCTGCCATCCCCTCCTTTTCCCTTCCTCCTCCTCCTCCTCTTTCCCTCCCTTCCCCTCCCCTCACTCTTTAGTGGTATTGCCTCTCCTCACATCTCAACTCAGATTGCGCTGTGCAAACAGAGCCAGTCATGGTGCAGCGAGTCCGTCCTGAATCCCAAATGCCGCCAGCCACGCCACAGCCACTTTCTGAACGTCTTTGATCAGAAGTTGCTGAATGTAAAACGCTTGCCAGCGGAGCGGCTCCCCCGATTGCCAAGGAGATTTGACAGACATACGTATATCAAATCCTTTTGCCGTAATTGAGGAGAGCGACTTGAATTCAACCAGGCTCGGTCTCCCTGTCTGTCTGCATAACTCGCAGATGGCCGACTGCTGAGGAGGCCAGAGCCAGGTCGACAACATTAGATTTATCTCCCGCTTCGGTTGATGAAAGGGAGGAAGAGTGACTGGGGCTCTACTATTGTTTGTCGAGAAACATATAAATCCAGCGCACATGGGCTGTCACCGGACCGATAAATATGTATTAGAGCCGTGTGTGATGAGCCCCGCTGTGGTAGGAAGCTCACTGGGGAAGGTCAGAGAGAGAGAGGGGAGAGAGGAGCGCAAGCTCTATCGCCCACTGAGGGAATCCACTAATTATCCACACTGGGAGGTGTACGTGTGTGTCTGCGTGCGTGTGTGTGTGCGGGTGTATTTGTGCTGACTTTGATTGATAAGACGCGGAGATGATGAATAGACCGACAGACGACAGGCTTCATCGTGATGGGGGTTAACCATTTGTGGCATTTGTTTTGTCTTCAGTCTCTACTCCGTTGGCTAGCGTGCAGCCGACGATTACTCAACATCCCGGCGAATTAAACACAAAGGGCGTGACGCAGCGCCGTCAACACGTGTGTCACAATCCTATCTAGCATGTTTTACTTTGCAAAAAAGCAACAGATAGCCCTGAAATGATCTGCCCGTGGTTGACATGCTAGAACCCGACACCCAAACTGTGAGCAGATCCATCAAACCATAGTGTTGCTGGCAGATTGAGGTCACGCTGAATTATGACTGGAGCTCCGAGGTAATCAGTCATCGGGTCCCCGCTAAAATGCTGTTGCGTCGCTCTTCAGCCGCCTCTGCGCTGCGGTTTGCCGACCTCGACCGCGCTGCCCCCTCACTAGACACCCGTTAAATGGGCATGTGGTTCAGGCCCTGGATTGCTGGAGTGGCTTGTAGAGATAATTCACAGCTGATAGCAAATAAAAAAAAAAAAGAAAAAAAAAAAAAAGAAGAAGCTTGACCTTGGGGAGTGTGATGACCACTGAATAGGTTAGAGAGCCACACTTAACACAAACCCACAGGCCTCCAACAAAACACACACAAGTTCGGGCCATGTTTTGACAACAGGAATACAGACAAGAGGGTCATATTAACGAGCCCGACCGCTGTGTCACTGGACAGAGAGCGCCATGACGTGGCCGCGCTTTGGATCACCGCTGATGTATTACGTGGCAACTTTGGGCATGTGTGAGCGATCAGCCCGCGTTAATGGACAAGGATGTTCTGTCGGCGGTGCTGCCAGTAAGCGCCATAAATGACTGTACTTTGTAATCTGGAACAGCTGGCAAAACTCACTGAAGCATCAGCAGTGAGTTTTATCAGCCTGGCCCTGAGATAAATGCGACCGTAAAGTGCATCCTGCAAAACCACGACAACCTCAACAATGTCATCCAAATTTACAACGTGAAGAAGAATTAACAAAAGACAACAACGGCGCTGGCGCGACGTCTGTCGGGTGACCTTGAGAGTTTGGATTGGCTGAGCCTTCTTTTATAGGTCAGTGATTCATTCTCTTAACTTGACTTTAAGAGCTAATAGGGGTGAAAAATATGTAAAGCAGCGCAAATCTTATCAGAATTCTTCTCAGACACATGAAAGCAATCGCAAGAGAGGAATAACTTGGCCACAGGGACGTGTCTTTCTCTCGCCCCCCCCCCTTCTCTTAACTCCTACTAGATCTTGTACTTGCTTTTTTTTTTTTTGCCCTCGCCTTCAATCTTTCCTCCGCTCTGTTTTTCCGTCTCTCTCCATCTCACTCTCCCCGTCTCGTTTTTTTTCTGAGGGACCATGCTGAGTCCCTCCCTGCTGATTATTAGACATGAGCCTGCGTTCAGTGGAGCCTGAATCCTCTGAGCCATCTTACCTCCACCATCTCCTCACTGTAAGCAAATCTCCAAAGACCCGAGGACTGAGCAGAGCCCCCTCTGTTGCAAACATTTCTTTCCGTCTACAGACAAACTAGGCTAGCACTCAGTTGGACACACTCAATAAATGTTGCTCTGCCTCTCTTGCTGCATTTCACTCGGGCTCGTATTTTCTTTCCGACTCTGTGCAGTTTTTTTCCCCCTGCGTTCTTTCTTAACTCTCATCCCTTCCGGGAATGCACATTGTCTATCTTCATCATATCAGGAAAAAAATAACAAAGTGGTTCAATCCCACCTGAAAGATTTAAAAACAGCTGGAAGATGAATACTGGCAAAATTTGCCTAATTGTACATCCTTGGCCACTTCATAACGCAGGGTTAAAGCTGCTGTCTCCATGGCTACAGCCTACAGTACCACAGGCTGCATCCACTTAAACACAAGTGCCTCTGGTCTGATCATGCATTAGTCCATGGATAATTTCACATTGGTCTGGCAGCCCTGAAACAATACCTACATTGTGCTTTTTCTGTTCCATTACAGTTCCCGTCGAGTGTCGAACACGTCAACCTCTATAGAATGAAGGAATCTGAAAAATACACTTCCTGGATTCCCTCAGGTTACAGGGAGATACTGTAAGTTCAGGCATCCATGCAGTGTGTGTGTGTGTGTGAGAGAGAGAGAGAGAGCACGAGCATTAATCCAAGCAAGACTGCTATTTGCAGTACTTGTTTGCTTAAGTAATAGGAATGAAACATGACACAAAATGGCCCAAATGGGACTTACTTACTTCGGATCCGTTGCATGCATGATTTGTTTTTCTTGCTCTTTTTATGGCTGCAACTGTTCTTGTTACCTGGCTTCACATGTTCCCTCTAAACCGGATTTGCTCTGGAATGATTTCATAACAGATGATCCAACAGGACAGCTGCCAAAGAAAATGCATCTTCCTCCCAGAAACCGACTGTTTTGTTTTGCATGGATCAGGACACAAAAGCGAACGCTTGCCTAATTCCTACAAAACTTAAGTCTGTCTTACATCCCGGGAGGTGTTGTAGCAATAGTCAAGTGGAGTGCAGCGGACTTTGAAAACAGAAGCACTGGCCTGCTCCTGTTTTCATCATGTCCACACAGAGGCAGTGTCTGAGGGGCCAGTGTTTTCATCTATCAGTGTGAGACATGCTTCATGCCAGCCCTATATAATGTTGTTTGAAGCTGTTGGTCTTCTGCTCCAGCCTCTGTAGAGACTGCCTGCTTGCCTGCAGGCTGTGGCTTAGGCCAGATAAAGAGTTTGATCCATGAGGGTGGATGGAGGGAAGGGGAAGGGGAAGGGAGGGAGTGGGAAAGCAGAACAGAGGAGAGACAGAAAAGAGGGTAAATGACAAAAAAAAAAAAGCATGGGAGAGGAAGGAAAGGTGTGAGCGAAGGAGAGCATAGGAAATGGGAAATAGCGGGAAGCAGAAATGGAGGAGGCGAGGAGGATAAAAATGACCCCATTGACAGGCTGTACCCAGGTTCCAGGATCGATGTGCATCTGAGCCCGGCGAGTGTGATATCTCCTACTAATCACGACGTGACGTCCACTGGTCAATACTGAACACTCCAGGCCTCATCATCACGCGCTGGCCTCCCTCCGTCTGCACGCACAGCTCAGCGGGGCCACTGCTCCTCCTTGAACTAATCAATTTGGCTGCTAATCACAGGCATGCACGCCACACCTGAGTCAAACGGTAATTGTAGACTAATTCACCAAATGTATTTTGGGAAGAAACGGGAGTGGGGTTTAATACATGGAGACATTTCAGATAAGCACTTGTTGTCATCCGGAGTAGAGAAGATTAAACTGCATTTTAAAACACGTCTCTGTGATTGTCTAAACTTTTTTTTTTTCCGCCGCGCCTGTGTCGCATTGTCCAATATTGTAAATTGGATCGGCTCTCTTCGGTAGGATAACTCTGCTTTTTATTCGAAAATCCTATGTGATCCAGTTACGGTGCCTACAGACAGAAGCATAAGCGCAAATAGACATGCACCCACTCACTTGATACTGGCTTAAAAAAAACATCCTATGATGACACTTAAATAAAGGTCGGGGCAGCAGTTAAGTACTTTGCTGTTGCTGCTGGTAAAGTGTGTGGACGTGTGTCTCTGACGGATGATGAGCAATCACAGGGCACAGGTAGACTCTCTTCTCTTTATCTGGCAATGGACGAAGTCGAGGGAAAAGCTATGAAAAGATACATTGGTATCAGGACAGAAAAGTTTCAACAAAACAAAAAGAAGAGGATCCTTCAGCAACTTTCTATTATTCTTGATCTGATATGCACTTAAACCAAGGCGAGAAAATATACTTTGCCGCACCTCCTTTTCATTCAGCTGTTTCTGTATTTTTTTTGGGACATTATCTGTGCATTCTCATGACTACGCTCGCTTGCAAGCACACACACCGAATTGATTTCAGTCCTCCTCTTCTGCTGCAGCCTCTGTGCCACACCAAGAGAAACAGAGAGCCTGCACGCTGAATTTTTCCATTTGCACCCATGCATGTGTCACTAATGCTGCAGCCTCTGAAAAGCAGAGAATACTATCTCCGTGTCCTTCTACTGCTAGCTCTCTTTGTGCTGTGGCATTCGGGGCGGCATCCAGCGAGCTCACTCCACACTGCTACTGCAGTGCCTAGATTGGCCTGATAGCTGTGTATGCACAACAACAACACGCACTGTCAGCGAGCCTTGACTAGGCGTCGATGTGGAAATGGGAAGAATAATGAGTTATTACAGGGTTATCTGTGTGTATCTCCATGTCATGACTGTGTAAGCGGCTCTGCTAATCTCATTAGATGGGACAAGTTGTTAAAGATGTTTTCTGATTTCCTCTCTCTTCTCCAACTGCGTCCACAAATAGATTTCAGATCAGTATGCTGAGAGGAAATGATTAGCGCCTTTAGCTCCTGCAGAAACTGGTTTTCATGGGAGGACTGCGCGAGTGGCTGCTGTGTAGTAACAGTGCAAACATCTGACTCCTGTTGTTTCTAAATATATGCACCATGTTTTACACCCCATCTGCATTGTACAGCAGCCCCAAAGCCTAGTTCAGTTTTATATATGCAGCAGACGGTGACAGGCAGAGACAAAGAGTGCACTCACTTCAAGGAAGCGCAGCTCCATAAGTACAAATCAGATGTAAAATATGTCTACCATGGGAGGGTCAAAGACATAAGTCACACACAAATATGACAATTCAGCCATGAAATGTGGAAGGATGGGAAGCTTCTATTCTTGGCGACATCTTGCCTGTGACAGCCAGATGGGATGGCTGAAACTCATTTTTGGGCCAAGGAAAGCCACGGCGAGGGCGCAGTTGCATTTGTGACAAATTATCGCAAGGGGTGTACACCCCCCTGGGGGGAATCAGAGGGATTCAGAGCAGAGAAGGAAAGAGAGTGACAGCGAGTGATGGAATGGCGAGGGGGGGGGGGGGGGATAGGAAGAGAGAGAGAGAGAGAGAGAGAGAGAGAGAGAGAGAGAGAGAGAGAGAGAGAGAGAGAGAGACCTCTGTCTGAGTGCCTATGTCTTGCAGAAACAAATTAGCTGTGAGCTGTAGGGGTACGGAAGGTGAAAGTGAGATGGATACGCACATGCTGGCTAAAAGCACGAGGTGGGTGGAAGCTTACTGCTTACCCCGGCCCTTTTCACAGTCTTCCAGCACAGCAGATCACTAGCTTACAAGCCTTTGAGTCTGGTTCAGAAAAGGATACGTCCCTGATTACATCTGAGTGTGGCTTACAGGCAAACAATGTGCATAAACACACACACACACACACACACACGCACACACACACACACACACACACACGCACGCACACACACACATCATAAAGATGCAGGCTTAGCTGCACATGTGCATCCTCTAAATATCAATTGTTTCTCCAGGGAAGTCCAAATCCTACTCGAGCTGCACACAAAATACCTTCAGGCAACATGTAATATATGTACGGCATACAATCCACCCACATAAACGCTACCAGCGTGCATGCACACTCATACACATGTGCACCGACACACACGTACACACATGCACACACACACACACATAATTCAGGAAGCTCATTAGGCACCACACATGGAGCACCTAGTAGGCAGCAACCTTTTTTTTTCTCTGACCAAGAACATCAACAACTCTTTTAATCTAAACCACCATTAATGAAGCAGAACCAGAGGAGACGTTAGAAAAAAAATACTCCCCTGGATGCGCTGTAATTCCTGCGCTCCCATTGTAATTATAGTGCTCTTCCTATTAGAAAGAGCCCCCCTGTTACCGATGCCTTTTAGGGTCAGTGGTCACACCAGCTGCAGCAGCAGCGGCGTCCGAGCCGATTAACTATTGTACCAGGCATGAGTGTGTCAGGCTGGGCGCTGGCTCCAGCAGCGTAAACATATTCTTCTAGCTGTGCCTATGTCACTCTGTGTGTTCCTCTCTCACAGCGTCTGACACCACTGTTCCCCTCCTCTGCCCATTGTGCCAGTAGCCCTGCAGCCAGAAGCCACACAAGCTCTGTCTAATTCAAGGCGGCACACCATGCAAACAGCGGACCAAAATAGGATGGATATGTGTCGCCCTCGCCTCGCCCTCATTCTCGGGCACACATTAAAGATTGAGAGCGAAAACTCCGGGAATGGGATGGCGCTTCGGAACGTGATCCCGGCACCTGAATGCAGAATTACCTGCAAAGAGGGGAAGGTTGCTGTGTTTGTGCATTCATTGAGTGTGTGTGCGTGCATCCACTTGTGTGTGTGTGTGTGTGTGGCCCAGTGGAGATATGGCAGTCACAAAAGCCCATCCCTGGAGAGCATTGTGTCCGCCTTCAATGCCTCATGTTTCATACAGTAAACTCCCATTGAGTCAATTACTGTGTGAGTCTTTAGCCACCATAACCACTTACTGTAAGTGGACGTCACGACAATTGGGTTATGACATGTCCTGCTGTATGTCCACTGGCAACAGGGATTCCCTGCAAATCTACTCGCACAAATCAAGTCAACTGGAAACCCGAACAATTAAGAGCAATTTGTGGGCCTGAACTCGGCATTCAACCACCGAGCATCGATCGGCTGCGAAACTCATCCGAATCAATCCTCTCGAATGTGTTTTTATTTTGATTAGAAATACGGGGAGGCGCTGAGATGTTGACTTTAGTAATGGAGATTAAAAATGTGTTGACCAAAGTGTTCATCAAACTGCGATCCGTCATCTCCGGCCCCGCTGAAACAAAAGTGTGCTGACTACACATTTGTCCGCGCCGCAAACTAGAAAATTCATCTTAGCAAGACAAACAGACAGACGTATGGATGAAGTGAGCGCCGGCATCTATTCTCATTGTGTCACATGTAGGGGAGGAAGGGTGGGTGGGTGAGGGGGTGGGGGGGTCAAGGGAGGATAAGAGAGGAGGGGAAAGAAAAGAGAAGAGAAGAAGACTCTTAAAATTCCTCAGTGGGTGCTATTGTCCCTGGAGAGTATTCAAAGCATGCAAAGGCTCTCTGCATAGGAAAATGGCCCTCCGCATGCTAACTGTGACTTTGCATTCATTGTGAGGAAGACACAGGCATCTCAATGCATTAGGTGACTCATGCAAACCATTTCATCTCCAATATGCGCTGTTCTCCGGCTCAATACAAAGGGCTGCAAAATGATTTGAGAGCGTGATTTGGTCGAATTAAATTTCTTACTGCCAACAGATTTTTTTATATGAGTTAGAAATATACCTCAGATTCATCACCGGAATCGAAGGGAATTGTTTTTCCTGCTGATGTAGATTCGTCAGACGTACTCAGCAACAATTTGATTTCTATTGAGTTCCAAGACAATGAGAGAAACCTCAAATGCCATCGTATGTGTTTATTGGGCTTTGGGCAGTTTTTATTTCACCTGACAGTTCAGGCCCATGCAGCGGCGAAACGGCTACATTCTGTGCTAGTCCGCGGCTAAGAAGCTTCGGATAGCTTGCGGAACAGTTTGCTCAAAGCATTTTCATTTAACTGTATTTTGCGCAGCTCTGCCACCCCTCTATAGGGTCATATTGGCTTATGATGCGCTGCAACTGTGAGTAAATATAAGCCTGTGTATTAGATTTGGGGCCTGAGATGAAATCTAATTTCTGTGAGCTATGTGAGAGAGATTGCTTGCTGATACACATCCAAGGCCACATCTGGCAGGCCCTATCAAATATACATGAACCTCAGGAGATCATGATATGGCTGCACTCCCATTATTTCTTCTAGTCCACAACACATTCGTGTTCCTCGTACGGTGTTTGACGCCGACGCTGACATTTACTTTGATATTTACCAACTTCGTGCAGATCTACACGCCATGGCATCTGTCTTCTGCCTCTTCGTTCGCCAACCTCTTGGTTACCGTCTGATCTCATGAGGGTACCACTTAAGAACTGAATATTGTAATGAAGGCAATAAAGCATGGAGATGACTTGGCTGATATTGAGAAGTGACAGTTAATTTGAGTCATTGGTGGCGCCAGCTGATAACAGATTGATAGTGTCACCAACCGTAATGGACAAGTAATTAATATCTACTGCATGGACTCCATTTGGAACACTAATTTATGATATTGAGTTTCAGGTGAAACAAAAAAAAGGGGAATGACAGAAAACATCTCAATGTCTGGCGCTGTGTCAACCTCATTTCAGTCCAGTCGGCCCTAATAACAAGGACTATATACATTCTCCTCTCACAGTGGCACTCTAGCCGTTTTCAATTTTGGCAAGTGCAGAATGCAGTGTATTTTTACCTCCGGTCCTTTCTGTCAAGCTCTGAAAAGGCCAAATGGGTAGTGGTGGACAGTTTCTTCAGCACCTCAATACCCAAAATTGTGTTGGCTGCTTACAGTGGAGTGGTGGTGCAGGGAGTAAAACGCAGAGTGACAGGCCGAGGTCCCGGCACAAGGGCAGAGAGCTGTGAGCTGAGCTGTGGCGAGGAGCAGCGCGTCCCCGCCCCGGCAGCCTCATTCACTATTTATTTGTGGGTCTGTATATGTGCGCTTGTATTGCTATCTTTGTGTGGAAGAATGCCCACTTTAAACCCCTGGGTGAGGACAAGTCTGCTTTGTGAGGACATTTGGGCTTTGTAAAGACATTCAGGCCAGACGTTAAAAAACTATCAAAGGCCTGTCTGAGAGTTAATATTTGGTTTTGAGGGTTGGGTATTTTAGTTGTAATTGCTCGGTCAAGGGCCTAGGGGATGTATTGTGTCAATGAGGTTCCTAAGAAGTAACATTTTTTCAAGTGTTGTGAGGACTTTCGTGTTTCATGGGGACATCATGGCATGTCCACAAAGGGCTGTTTAAATGTTAAGATTTAGTCAGCTAAGGTAAGACAAAGATTTAGGTTAGGGTGAGGCTATTCAGGGTAGGCATGTAGTTCTGATGGTTAAGGTTGGGTTAACACGTGTTAGGTTTAGTCTACGGGATGCACTATGCCAACAAGGGCCTTCACAAGTAGCACAATACAAACAAGCACGTCTGTGTCTATGTGTGAGAAAGATAGCATGCTGCTAGCAAGCGTCACTCTCTTTGCCTATGGTGTGTGGGTCCTTGTGCACGTACACGTGTCTGCATTCTGGTGAACTTTGTGGAGCTGCGCGACTGCCTCGCCGAGGAAAGAAAAGCATTCAGCGGTTGCCTTTCTGCTTCAGCGGTCACACTTCAGATTATCAGTCTTATACATTCAAACCCGGCTGTATTCAGCGGAGGAGGGAAAGTGAAATAGCGGAGAAGAAAACATCAGGCTTGTGTGAGCGAGTGCACAGGTTCCTTTTCTCATGTTTTGTCCTCTTTTCCATGGTAACATGCCTTTCACTGCAATCTGTCTGTTTCCATATCTTCCCCCATATTCTCCTCTCTCTGTTTTGTCTCCTCCTGCCAGTGCCAGTAGGCACACAGCTGTAGCCACAGAAAATCCCCCTGGAGAGGGTGAGTATGTGGACCTACATGTACACATGCCTCTGTGTGTGTTTGCATGTGTGTGGAGCTGAGCTGAGCGTGGAGGGGAATATTTACGCAGGCCAACCTTTAACGACAGTCAGTCCCACGGGCCTGGACCTGCCATAGCCAGGGCCGTGGGTGTGCTGTGTGTTCAGAATGTGTATGCTGTTGTTTGTGCGGTATCGATGTGAGTCTGCGGAGATGAGTTATGTGTGTGTACGGGCGTGTGTGCGAGACTGAGCGCGCTCGTCTATCAGTTGGGCCGCATGCTGGCACGCTCCAGTTTCTCAATGTCAAGCTAACACATATTCAACAGCAACTAACGTCACAGCACTTGACACATATCTCACCCACAGACATTCTTTTCCTGCACACATTCAGAGTGGCATCGGTAAGCCTATTGCCATTACTATAGAATGTGTCAATGTCGGCTTCCATCAGCGCACAAAGAAGTGACTCACAGGTCGAAGCTGTAGCGCACAGATTAGAAACTTATATCTTCCCGTGGTCCTCAAATTTCAAATATTAATACGAATGAATTACAAACCATTATTACAAGCTCTCTACTGTCTCCTCTCTGACCATCTGAGGTTGAATATAACATTTTTCAGAGTTAAAAAAATAGTTAGATTTACCAGTTATAACTATGTTCTTTCTTTTTGGCAACCATGTGATTATACACTCGTGTCCAAAGCACATAAGACACCCACATGTGTTTGTAATTGTGAAAGTAATTTCTTTGCAAATTCACATAGAAGACACTTTGATGTGAGACAGTATGGGGAAGGCCAGGTGCAAATAATACAATTAATGATTCCATTTAGCTGATTTGGCTTCTGAGTCCTCATATTGTGCACGCTCGCGCACCATCACAACTTACTGGGGCACTTAAATATAACAGATCCATCGTTAATGTTACGAGTAACACCTGCGCCTTCTGCCAAAACGGCACGTTAAAAAAAGTTCTGCTGTGGAAAGGGGCCGTTGCAGGTTGTTGATTTTCTTATTACTAAGATCTAGAACAGAGATGTTTGCTCATTTTGTCCCAGTTTTTAATGAACACGTACCAAGCTCTTTGATTACATGGTGGAAAATATTAAGAAATCACCTTTATTTTCTATCAATACAAACAAAAACAACAGAAAAACCCAACCCTATTTGGCCTCTTGATGACATAATGAAAAGTCAACTTTTTAACCAGCACTAAAAAGTTTGAGATGCAATGAGGTCTTTTTTCTTGGAATTGCCGTGTTGGTGGTTAATGGCCTAAACACAAGAAAATGTTTTACTTGTTTGTTTATTATTTTATAATCAGAAAATCACACTGAATTTTGGTTTATGACACATCGCACATTCAAACCCAGTCTTACTGACTGTCTTTCTCGCTCCCTCCCTCTCACTGGTGCAGAAAAGAACAGATGCAGTCAGGACGTAAAATGCCTGGATCCCTTGGCTGCCATCAGTGCTGATGATTACATATAAGCATGCAAGAAATAGTTTCGGGTTGGTGAAAGTTTATTCCTGACTTTGGTCATAGCAAATATGACAACAAGACACAAGAAGAAAAAAAAAAATAAAATCAAGGTCCACCTATCACCCTTTTCAACCAAAGTACAGCGGATATCAACGGATCCATTTCCATGACAACCACGCAAACTCCAGCTGCGCCTCAATTCAGGGGAAACATCCTTCGGGGGGCTGCATTTTAAGACCAAATGTATCACCGCATCGCAAGAAGGCAGAGCCACTTCGAGATTTACTTCAAATGCAGCCCCCGCTTTACGTGCCGTGAAGGTTCGAAACTAGAGGCATGAATCTTAACCATCTTCACAATTCAATACGATTACGATTCAGCTGTCAATGTTCCAAAAAGCAAAATGATTCTCCGTGCATCTCTCTGTGTAGGGGCATCCTAAATGATCTATCTCACACGGCAACTTTTTCATCATTTAATTTCCCCTTTTATTCAGAAAGCTCAACAACAACAACAACAACATTTATTCATCTGCAGTGTCTTAAATGTTTGTTATAATCTACAGTGACTTTCTTTTCACAGAGCAGCTTGAAGGTAAGGAATTTATCGACTCTGCTGCACGTATCTTTCTAAGTTGGACAGCAAAGTGATTATTTGTGGCTGCAGACATTAGCTTCGCATGAAAATGGCAAATGAGAGGCAGAAGTCGCACTCAGGGTGGGTCTCGTCCAGTTTGTGCTTCCCAGAAAGGACATAAAACACAACATGTGCCCCGAGATGTCTGTTTTTTTTATCACTTGCAGATGATCTCTGCCTCCCTCCAACATCCCTCCTACACAAGTAATCAAGTAATGTTAGCCTAATGTCCGCCCACAATCAAAGCATGGGAGCAACGTTGTGACATAACTTTATCGTCCATCTGTGGCCAGACAATCAACAATCAGCATGAGCTGCCGACTCTCGATCATGCTCCGTCTCTGCATCGATGCAGAATCTTCCACACTGCGATGCGTCTCATAATGGAGAAATGTCCACACCTCTTGTTTAGACTGTTGCAATCCTCACATTTTTTCAACAATGACAGACACACCGAGTGAAACAGCAGCTGAATACACTTTTCAATATTTGTATGGGGTTTCAAGTCTCTCAAATAGCTAACCATACAATTACATCATCAACACAACATGGGACTTAAGTACTGTAAAGGTTGTGAGGCAACAGGAGCAGCAGAGGTAAGATCTGCTGATGTATATATAAACCAGACCATCTCATTGAACACCACTCAGTCCAGCTTTCATTGTCTCGGACAGGCTACACTTTCCTAGACCTTCGCCCCCAAATTGAGACACAATTTCCATCTGCATGTGAAAGCTCCGGGAAAAGCTAGTGAGCTGATCTTGACTCAGCATAGTTTTGTCCCAAACAAGTAGACTTAACAAAACTATGTATCTTCAGTGATGTGATTTAAATGTCAAACATATGTTTAAAATAGAAGTCATCACACTTCATCAAACTGTCAAGTTGATATTTTTTGTGACAGAGTACGTCGTCAAAGCTGACAAACCATTTACTAAAAAACAAAGCCTGACAGAAATGTCTAATTTTGGGCAAATCTAGCAAATTAAATACCTGATAAATGAATGCACTTCATCATGTTAATGCAAAAATTACATCAAAATTCGGTTTGACAGAAACATTCCTGCTTATTGATTTGCAACGTTGCCCCCAGTCAAATAACAGTATGACAGTTTGTCTCACAGTATAAATCATTACGTTCCCCAACAGCCATTCAAAGGATTCAAGGTATAAATCTGCCGTTTAACATTCCTCAAAAGGCAAAAGGAAGCACTGTCTTACCATTATCATGGTCTTCTTACATTAGGCGATGTGGTATTATTATTCACAGGTGAGAATATTATGTATTCTGTGTACACCATTCTGAGTTCATTTCCACATGACAGCGGCATCTTTAGCTGCTGTCATTGACAGTAAATAGCTCGGAGCATATCAGTTCTACCACACACTGTCTCCCCCCCATGTCGTCCTGTCACTGCGCACTGTTCCTGCCTTTCTGCGAGGGGAACGTCGGCAACTGGCCTAGTGCTGATTCAATGAAGTACTTCCATGGTAACATGTTTCCCTGTTTGAATTCTAATCAAACATTGGCCACCCTTTTTCAGCCAGGGATGTGTTTTTGGCTCTGATCAGTAGCTGTTCCCATGAACACCATCAGATATTCACAGTGCCATCTCTGATGTCACAGTTTTCCCTCCTCCTAGCCAGCTTCATCAGTTTTGACACAGAGGAAAAGACGTGCGCTTTTGGGCTCCTGACAAATTACGGCAGCACAATCCACAGCGTTTGCATTATTTAACATCACGCCGCTTGGGGGACATTTGCAAAAAATATTGAAATAAATACAGATTCTACACACCAAACTAACCCCTTCTCTTTCTTAGGGCTCACAGCAGAAGACATCATCTGTCTGTCCTCTGGGATTTTTCGCTTGTTTCTTCCAGTGTCTCTGCATGTGCTGTGCATGTTTTGTCATCACAGAGGCCGGTGGTCGTCTCAGAGGAGGAATCAGATACCCGCACACCCAACTTCTTTCCCAGGAGGTCAGGATGAGCGGTCAAGATGGGCTGGATAGGTAGTTGTTCCACAGAGGGAAGGTATTATTCCATACCGCTCTTTAATAGAGACCAGAGGGAGAGGAGGAGTAGCGGAGGCTGGTAGGGTTGAAGCGCAGTGGCGCTGTTTCCCATCGAGTCTCCCTCCTCTCTCCTAATGAGCATTCTATTAGCAGCTAGGGGACGGATTTAGGCAGTTAGGCATACGGAGAAGGCTGGCTAACAATGCAAGTGGTTAACTAAACAGCTGTTCTCTCTCTGCTGCCACCTCCCATCTCCGGCTAATGAAGCCCTCACCGATGAGCAGGAGTCCCGGGACATGCCTGAGAACAGCCACAGACATCCAGGCAGGGGATATCAGTCACTCACAGGCCTCATAAAGAAGCCTGTGCAGAGGATAGCTTCACCGATACGACAACCAAGGCTCCAATTAGATAGTGGCTCTGAGGGGAACCCTAAGAATAGCACACTGGGCGAGTGCAGACAGTTTTTTTAGGGAGCATTCCGTGCCGCTCTGTGTTTGGGAACTGAACACTCCTTTGCATTGTTTCGAGCGGAAAACGGTTGAGGCCATGATGCCTTTTTTTAAAAATTTTTTTTTATAATGGATGATGAACAGATCGCTGTGATGATTTCGGTGAAATGTTGCATTGCTACATTTCATTATCCTCTACAGTGTGAGTAGTGCTCACAGTGGTGCGCATCGATCAAGATTAGCGGCATGCCATATGGGTTTGTCAACACGTGAAATACTGCGGAGGATGCGTGCTCTCCAAACAGCCTTCACTTAAACAAGGAGAAATGTTTCAGGCCCGACACATATTTTCACTTGGTAAGAACCTGATACCGCATTATGTTTGGCTGGCAGAGAGCAGCGCTTGCTCAAGTTAAATACTGAGTCGGTCAGAGGCTTGACTGTCTTTCCAGGCCACCTTGAAAATGTCACACGGTTGAAGATTTGTCTTGCATGTATCATTTTAAAATCTTTTGAATAATCGCATTGCGTGTTCACAATAAGGTTCTGTTCTGAGCCCGCATCAAAGCTCGAGCGGGAGAATATGACAGTCTACACTTACATTTTGCAGCAATTAGCCAGGTGTGAAAGCTTAGGTGTGAGAACAGGCAGAGTTCCACGTACTATGCAATTTCTTTTCTGCTCATTCTTCACACAACCACGTCTGCCAGTGTGTTGAATACTAAACTGCTCATCACGAACAGCTTTGAGGTAAAACTTTGCTTTTAGTGTTTGCTTTAATCTGCGAGTGTTAGCTCATGGATATCGCACTGTAAGAGTCGCACTGGGAGTTTTGTTTTACTCCTACGTTCATGCTCTCACTTTTCATCTAACAGACAGGAGCCTCGCTGGTTTTCTGATCGGCTTCATTGCTGTGCTTTGTCAGCAATGACGTCCTCAGCCCTTCCTGCAGCTACTTCACAATAAAAGCCTTCAGGGGGCAAAACCAATTTTGTAGGCAAAACAGCTCCTCTTGTTGCTTGACTTGCTGCATACGTGCCGACTATCGTTCGGTTTTCTGCTGGGACCAAAACACCTTGAGGCCCAACCAAAGGTATCAAATATTAAAACCTGACACCCAGATGAAGACTTATTTAGTGGTTATACCATCTTAAAGATGTTTTGGGAGATGGTGGGCTTCTGTTTACTGGAAGGTAGAAAGTGTTCCAAAATAAAGGGAATAACTCTGGAAATCAACAGCTGCTTATAAACACAGATAATTAATACAAAATGACATCATTCTTTCCAGGAAACTTCTGAGGAAATAATCTACCCAAAAACTGAAGTGTTGCTGTGTTATCTCTCAACATGAAGGTTTAAATGCTTTTTTTTTTTTTTTACATGCTGCAAGAAATAATACTCTGGTGGATGCTGATTTTTTTTTCTTTGTTTTTTTCATTGGGCTTGAAAAAAAAAAAAAAAGTATTTTTGACTGTAAAATGTTCTCCCACCAGGTCACAAAGAACCTTGATATTCCCGGATAAAAAAATACAAGGACCTGACCTGTTTTTTTTTCAATAGTTTGCTACGGCCTCTATTTGCCAAAATCTGAAATTCTTAGGTGCTGCACATGGAGGGCACTGAGGTGTCCTTTTGGATTGTTTTTTCGATGGTTTTGTTTTGGTAAGCAGCTGCGCCAAGTATTGAAGTTTAGCTTTAAGGTTAGCCACTGTGGGCTCATCTGGTAATATTGTTAAGGCAGTAACAGCTGGGTCTTGTCAGGACATTTCTTTGTGGGAAGATAATCGTGAGATCTCTACATAACAAGAAGAAAAACAGTACACAAATCTCCAGCAGAAGGGATGCACAGGTTCATTATTGTTCCTGTATGACTACATGTCAGACAGCCTCTTACCCTTCCTCTGGTGAGCCAGTTTGCAAATGGTGTGAGTGATTCAACGTCACATGATTCAATGGGCTGTACAAGCAACTGAGATTAGATTCAATTTGTAGCATGCAAATACTAATTCAATTTAAAGTCCAAAGTTCCAAATTGCATTTTTGTCATCTTTATTCTTTAGCTTTAAGCCACAGGTAGCCTCTCTCCCCAGATATCAAGCATGTATGAACATTGTAACTTGATGTAGAAATTCCTATACGTGAGAGGAAATCATCTCAAAGTGGTGAAATACCGCACTGGTTATATTGTTCCTCTGACAGTTGGGTTCGATTTGGTGAGTCCCCCTCTTTTATCACTGAAAAGGATCTATAGCTTATGCTACCTCTCTAAGCTAAAAATCTATTACAGCCTTGCGGGCCCTAGAGCAAAAGATTTAGTCTTTTTGTCAGGTTGCACATTGTTGGCCCTTTATAGTAGAGGTTTCTGCTTGTCAGCATGTTTGCTGAAGTTCCTCTCATTGGGGATTTCATTGTGCTCAGACTATGCAAATTTCACAGCTAAGGCTAATGCATTTGCACTGCCCAGAATTGAACGTCTTGGTAGGCAGGATACAGCTTGTGACTGCACGTGGCTCTGTTCTTACACACTCACACACACACACACACACACACACACACACACACACACACACACACACACGGACAGCTAAACACTTACAGCACATTATGTCAGTGATAGGGATCCAGATGGTATACATGAAATTCCTTTTCCTATATCACACTGTTATAGACTCGCACCAGTTTAGTCCCACAGCAAAGTAATTGGAGTGATGTTTTTCCTATGCGACACTTCTTATCACACATTGAAAAAACAATTTTCCATCCAAATCATTCTGTCTGCAAGCACAGGAGTAGCAAGCGGGCTCTGTGTAAACAGAATGATATATTCCTGGATGCCTATAATCATGCAGTAAACAAGTTTTTTTTTCCTCTCCGTGCAGATGAAGCATCTATGCCAAAATTAAGTGGGCGCAAGTCATACATTTCCTATTTCAAAATAATTTAGAAGTCTCAAAAACAGTCTGACACACCTAGTAATGTTCCCTTCCTGCTGCAAAAATGTATATAAATCACATGTTACGCAAGGCGGTTAAATTGATGAGGAGGGCGACGGTGCTGCGAAGCGTGCCGCGGCTTCGTAGCAGCTCCACAGTACCCTCCTGTTATTCATGCGGAGGCACTGAGCACTCTTCTCGCGGCAGAGATAAACAGATGTATGGACACCGAAGGAGTGACCTAGCTAGCCGCAGAGGTGAGCTGTCAGCAACAACAAGCAAACGCGGAGTGCTCGTGGTCATCACTAAAGGGCAAAGTTCAGCTAATTACACCGCGGTTGTTCATCTGGCCGACAAACGCGGAAACAACAGTCTATTTAACAGCACATCCAGCCAGTCGCGTTGCCTCGTGTTGAATGCCTAATGAATGAACACTTACACAATTGGGAGTGGGGGAAAAAAAGAAAGCAGCGGCGAAGACAAAAAAAAAAAGAGCGAACAGACATTGCAGAAGCAAAGATGGATGGACATAATGAAATGTGAAAATAGCAAACGGGATACGAGCGAGTGGTGGGAGAGAAACTGGGCCAATATGTGTGGAACAACAGGGAACGGAGGGGAGAAGGCGAGAGATGGAGAAGGTGTGAGAGGAGGAGGGAGGTCAGCAGAGATGTGGAGATGGGCGGAGGGGGAGGAGGAGGAGGGGGGTGGGGGGAGATGAGCCCCCAGTGCTCAGCTGTCAGTGCTTCCTCTGCAGGTGGGGCAGGAGGAGTGCCAAGTCCCTACTCTCCCACTCACACAGACACCCATGCATCACTCTATAATGGATGCTTTACACTGGTGCCAGAGAGAGAAAGACTGAGGGAGAGCGAGAGGGAGACATGGTGAGAAGACGAAAGAGAGACATGGGCGGGAGGGTGGGGAACTGGAAAAAGAAAGAAGCTGCTATGAGGAACAGGGAAAAAGGGGAGCTGAAGAAAATGCCTCGGAGATTAAGGAGGCTAAAGTCAAGGCAGGGAATGTAGCAGGGAAACAGATAGGCAGGCAGACAGATACCTCCATCAAGTCATTAGACCAATCAAGAGAGGAAACAGACGAGACAGTCTGGGAGCAATATGATGCAGCTATTGGTTTAATTGATCTAAAGCCTAACATGATCAAAGAACGGCCGGGCACAGCCGGGAGCTGCAGCCACCGATCCCCCCCCTTCCACTGTCACTGTCCATTAGGAGGTGTATGAATGTGCCCTCGACAAAGATTTATCAAGAATGATTCATAGAGGGGATCTACCTGAACTAATGACTCGCCAGCGTCTTCACCGGGGATTGCGGGTCATCAACAGATGACATATTCTGTAGTCGCCTCGTTCATCAGCTGCGATTAGATTCCAAAAGCAATCTCAGCCATGCATCAACAGATGGGTCTCATTGTATTTTCTCCGAGAATATTGCTGAGACAGCCCGTGTGTGCCACATGTCGCTCAAGCTGCCGAGGCCTATTCATACAGTTGTGGATCTGGGCCTGCAGGTATATGCAATGCTCTGAGCTATTACCTTGGTTGATGGAGGCATGGATTTACTAAAGTACTCAATTATCCCCTGCTTCTTTCTCTGACCTGCTGCTCGGCTCTTTAACACCTATAACTCCATGCTTTATAGGCTCAACTACCTGCTGCAAGCAGGGACAGACTGATGGCTGGACTACCTGAATGAACTGCCTCCACCGTTTTCAGGCCATTTGTCAATTCTTCATTCCTCTGCTCTCTTCTGGCTAGGGATAGGTAAAGCTGCCTGCCGCTGATGGACAGCCCAACTGGATATTATTTTCCAGAGTGTTACCTCAAACCAGCTATCTGACCTCAGTGGAATCATCTTTACCCTAATAGCCCCCCTCCCGCCACGCGTTATGCTGCAGAGCCCCCTTTTTTCTCCTGCTCGACACAACTTTGGCTTCGTTTTTCTCTTTGCATCGGTCAGTAGCGGAAAAAAAACAAAAAAACAAAAAACTATTTGCTGCCTGAATTAGGCCATTTCCAATTTTCTTGTGAGTTCCAAACAGAGCAATACCTCTTAGCTGCAGAACAATCCTCCATCTTTGTTTTGCGAAAAATAAAGCAATTTTGCTCCGCTAAACAAAGTCAAATACACTGTCGTTCAAAGAGCGCCTGAAAAATGTTGCATAGGCCACTTGTTAAAAGCAGTTTGCCTTCTCCGCACAATGACGGCCACACTATATGGCAGACAACAAAGCAGAGTAGTCAGCGTAAATAAATACAAGCTTTCTCTCTCCGCAGAGATGGCATCCCCCTGGTTTAATTATCGCTCTTGTCAATCGAGGCGGAGGAATACGGCACCTGACAAGGCGCGTCCCCATTCTCTCATCTCGCATAGGCCTTTTTCACACCCTGAGATGCACAGACACCCTTCAGCAAACAGCCAAATCAAACCTGGAGATGCAGGCATTCTGTTGCCCCAAACACCCAGGTAACTTTACAGTGTCGACTTGCTGAATGCCTTTGACACCTCAGAAATGGGGCCTATTCAACTTCGACAATTGTCGCTGGTTTTTCTCAAGCACGAGGCATTTGCACAACAATGGCAGCTGCATCGAGTATGAATAAAATCCCAGGGATGTGGTTTTGCAGCTATCTTTCCCGGTGACTCCAATTCATATTCCACTACTTGCAAGGTGCCTCTATTTGATGCTGAAACTCCACAAGCGATGGATCCTGGCTCCTACAGGATGCCTGAGCACACATAAATGCAGTTGATGCTGAGCGTGGATGGATCGCACCTCCAGATCTGTACTGTAAGAGCTCAGCACAGGGACATTATGGAGTGGGGGTGTGCAGGCCTGAAGGCCATTCCACAAGAGAGCCTCCCATGGGTCTCATTTCAGAGAGGAAACCCACACATGTTATTTTCAAAAGGTCATAGCGAGATGTAACAGCATAGTTAGAGTGGTGATGTAGTGTAACACTCACACACTCTTCATCTATATGGCCCGTTGGCCTCCATCTTCACTCTGTAAGATAAGTTAATTTGGAGCAGCGTTTACATTAGCCTCAGATAACATGTCGATACCTTTAAATGCAGCAAATGAATGAGTACACAAGTTGTCCAGGCTCAGCAGTTCCTCATAATTCCCAGCAGCCTCACTACAATAGTGTTTGTGTTGTTCCCTCTGAGGACGACTACAGGCCTGCCTGTACATGGTAAATGATTGTCAGAGCAGAGGTTAGGTGCTTGTGGCAACACAGCCTTTGAATCCCACGACGGCAGCACTGTATCAGCGAGACTGACGGAGGCAGATTGATTCTAGGTCCAATAAACATTGTTGTCACTCTTCCTCTATAGGTCTGCACATTAAATACATGCCAGAAACAGCACAGTAGTCATTTGCACTGATTTGTGCAGGGAAATCACCAGACGGCCAGTATAGGACCTTGTTTTCTAACCTGCCACGTGGAGTCTTGTAAGTGGAGTCACTCACAAAGCTGTGAAACATTAAGGGACTGAAATATAATTACTATAATGATGGAGAATAATTCCTCACTCTATGTCAGATGTAGTCTGGAAAAGAAAGTCTGACATGTGTTAAACGCTTAAACCGACAATTATTCTAGATAATGACTAAGATGTTGAACGTATTCTTGATCAAGTGATTAATCATCAGATAACAAAAAAATACAGACCAAAGCCCAAGTTGACTCCCAACCAACAGTTCAAAACACACAAACATCAGATTTACTGTCATAGAAACAAACAAAGCAAATGTGTTTATCTGGAACCAGTTTTTGCAGAGTGAAACTATCTATTGATTATCAAATTAGTTGCTGGTTGGTTTTCAATCACGTGACTACAACAGACAGCTCTACATCAATTAACAAAACCAGCATTACAAAGTCAAAAACGCAATAATAAAAGAATAAGAAGAGATATAAAGCTAACAGCCATGGATGATTAAAGCAATAAAATGTTTAAATGCAACAGGTACACTCAAAGAGAGTCGTGTAAGTGCAGTGTCAAGATTCAAGTACAGTGACAGTGCAGACACAGGAAGACCTTACAATAAAAATAGGTCTTTAAAAGTGATTTAAAGAAAGTGATGCAGCCTATTAAAGTTCCTCAGGCAGGTCATTGCAAAATACTGTACTATTACTGTAGTGTACTATTGCTATTACTGTACTACTACATGCTAAATCTACTGCATCAGTACTATATAAGAAACTGGGGAGAAAACAACAGCAGTAACTCGAACCCGAAAAACAGAGTCAAATACACACAACATGTCTTCAGTTGGCAACTCCTGAATACGCTCCATCAGACTTGCTATGTCTGATCCTTTAACACGCTTTCTTATGGCGGGTTGATTTGTTTAGTTGAGCACATTTTTGATTTATTAAGATTTTAATTCGCAAACTTATCAATATGACTTTATTCAGGGTGTAGCCCACGTCTAAACCCATGATTTAGTATGTTAGAAATCGTTATTTAAATGTATTTATTTTCCTCCTAAATGTGACGAATATCACATTATTTATCAAATCAAGCTGACTATTCACTTTCCAAACAGTCCAAGTGTATCCATCATATCACATTTGCATTATCTGTGTGTAGCATCAGGAATAAGAGTGACACCATATTAGGAGTATACTGTCACATTCATTAGGATGTGGGTGTCATTTTAGTTTAGGTTATTAAGGCTCTTCTCTGACAGCCATTTTGCCTCGACGTGATTCACTGACCGAACATACTTGACCATAAAGGACGTGGCAGCTTCTGTGTCCCCCTGTAATCATTATATCACAGTCCAGCCGCTCGAACGGAGGCTCTAGTTTCTCACCCAATCGGCTGAAGGAAATTGTACAGTGATACATCAACTCCTATGACTTCCGAGTCACATCCTTTCCACGACTGCATGAATCATAAATTCCAGTGAGAAAATCCACAGCGAGTAGTTTTCGCTATGAAGAGCGGCCATTAATATAGTTAATATTTCAGATTTGATTGGAGAAAAATGTCCCGCCACGCCATTTGACTTTTCCAATCTACCTGATCCTAAATTTCTACACATCCCGTGATGCACTCCTTCACTTAATCACCTCCGATGCTATCCTTCACACCAAATGGATTCAAAAACTTGTTACCCTTCGCCAAAAAAAGCCGAGCACCTGTCACACTGCCCTCTTAATACTCATGGTCCAAGGGGTTTCAGAGTTTGCTTGGCGATGTCTTGTGTTAAAAAGCCTTGGTAGTCATTGCACTGCTGTAATAAAACCCAAGCGTTTAACATGCACATTTATGGTCCTCAATAACCCAGAAGTCTTAATAAAAATGAAAGCTGACATTGGCATGAAGGATCCTCCACACTAGCTGTCTTTAATGTCTAAGACGTTCCATTAAAAGGGGAGCACTTCCTCAGAAGCGGAGCTTTTATCCTGATTGCTTACAGGAAGAGAGGGAAAAAAATGAAACCAAACGACCTTCAGCGGCTCCACAACCAGCCCTTTCTTCATGTGCGCTCGGTGCATAGACGCGCCAGTATCCACATACTATGTGGACAGCTGTTGTAGACACATGTGCACTGGTTTACAGCATGTTTTTGTGAAATAAGAAACAGATATATTGACTCCCTTCTACAGGGAGATAATATGCACAAATACACGTGTCTGAGTCACTGGCTACTTGGTATTCTGCTCATGTGCAGAGAAGCCAGTTGACTTTTTATATCATACTGATTATTATTAGGAGATAGGGAAAAAGCCAAATCTACATGTTCAATTAGTGCCTGTGTGATGCTTCCAGATAGATAATACAAGGGACTGGCTAATGTCCTTGCTTCTGAACTTCCTGAGCCGTTTTTCTGTTTGAAGCTGGAGAAAAAGAAGATGTGGACAGAGATTTCCCTCCGTGGGAACACAACTGTTGAGCTACATTTAATAAGCCGGTCAAAAACACTCTCCTGCCGAGAGAGAGCACACTTTTAATGACCATTCTGCTTCCAAAGTCTCAGATGTGCAGCTAGATTGCTCGCCACATAGCAGACAAGGCAGCAGCCATCTTATTAATAGCAACGCACCACACACGCTGCAGACTAGGGAGCAGACACCCAGAGAGGGAGCAAGGAAGAGAGATGCACACACTGGCACATGGAGGGAAAGCGTGTGTCCCTCGCATGCTTTTACTGTCTGTGAAGGCAGGGAGACAGATGGGTGCAGTGAGGAGGAGATTAGATGGAGGAGGCAGGGCAGGGACCGGGGTCTAAAAAATCCAGCCCTCACGAGAGGACGTCCAGGCCAGCCTCCACTCAGGCCAGAAGGCACAGGGAGGGTGGGGGTGGGGGTGGGGGGGGCGTGTTTGTGATGGATGTACCCTGTGGTGACTGGAGCCCTCGGCACGCCCACATGGAGACGACACCAAGGCCAGGCCAGAGGAGCAGGCAATCAAAGAGAGAGGCCGGAGGGCCGGGATGATATAGGAGGATCCAGCTTATTAAATAGGCTTCAGGAGGAGCATGGAGCGTCTGAAGTAAGTTGTCACTCTGCCACCAACAGGCATAAAGGAGCCCCTGTTAGATGGAAAGTCTATGCACTGTAGGCAGTGATGACAGACTGTGTACAGTAAGAGTGGGAATACTGTCATTAAATACACCGACACACCAGGGAAGCTCCAGAGCCAGTGTGTCATCGCAGATTTACTTTTTCTTTTTTCTTTTTCTTTTTTTACCTGTGCCTCGTTATCCTGCATCGGAGCCGCAGGTGAAGGGGAATGTTTGTGTGCACACGTAGACGTGATCCTATGTGATGTTATCATATCCTACCTCATGCGACTCGTGAATTCACACACACCACATTCGATGTGACACCGCTGCCTACTTTTCTGCAGATAAAGCAGCAGTTTGTTGCCTGTGAGTGAAGGTGGGCAATCTGGCGAAACACAATATCACAATCTATTTAATGGCAAACACGATCCCCATCCTAAATGGCATTCTTTTCTCTCAGTTTTGAAAGGTCAGGTTGACTTTAGCCAGAGTTAAACTAGCCAATACGATATCACATGAAAGTCAGTTCTGGACAAAACTCATGTAGCATTGTTTAAAATAGATCACCTATGGCCTCACACGACAGGAGTGTTAAAATCCTCAGCATCACAAACATTAAGAGTCTTCACAGATTCTATAATCTAATTTAGAGAATTCCTTACATGCAAACACAACAAGATTTTAAATCAATGGCACATCCAACACTGAAAGATGTTATTAAGATTATCGTGCCGGAGGGAACAACACAGCATCTTACGTGTTCTCTTTCACGTGATCTCATGGGGAAGCAGATGTAAACAAAATGGAGACTGACGCTATAATTAAGTGTTAAGAGCAAAGCACGTTTCAGGGAGAAAAAAAAGAAAAGAAACTAGTCTGGATGAGAAAGTGGTTGGGGGGACGTGTTTAACATGTCAGTGTAAGTATCTGTCAACAGCAGTATGCTAGCTAGTGTTAGCCTCAAGGACGATAATGTTTATCATTGCTCTCCAACACCATCAGGATGCCTTCCTCCTCAGCTGTTGGGAAAAAAACTTGTGTAATGACAATTGTACACATTCAGATTTACATCCTAAATATGAATCATACTTCTCGGGGTGGCTGAGACAGATCTGTAAGCATCTCGGGAGGTTTAAGAGTGGATCTGTACACCCCTCAGATTGCCATGTAATCTGGACCAAACATCTGCACCGACCAACGTTCCAGACCAGATTGTCAAGAGGGGAGACTCGGAATCTGTGTGCCAAGCCTAAGGTAGAGCATGTGAAGACATTCAATAAAGAAAATTCAATAGTTGTGTGAAGTTGGGACAGAAGTAAGACGACATGAAATCAGGGCAATTATTTTACTTGCAAATGAACCTGTGTATTATTGATTTTAGACAAATCCATCAGTTGTTCATCTTCAAATATCTTGTTCTATCACACATTAGAGAGAGTGAAAGTTTGGGATTTTTCTCAAAAACCTAAAAACTCAAAACTCTAAACCTATAAATTGATTATCAAAACAGCTGGAGATTAATTTAACAGTTGACAACTAATTTATCAATCTCTGCATTTCTACAATGAATCTGCAATCCCTACAATACGCCAGAAAGTTATACTGTGGATACTTTTGAGACCAAACAGGATCTAAAGAATGTCAGATCACCCATCGCTTGCTGACAGTCTTGTTTGGTGACTTGATTTCCATTCAGAGAGCGAAGTATGAAACTAAATAAAAGGCGCACTTCCTAAGACGCAACAGTCTGCTCATCTGGACAGGAAATAAGCATACAAATCCATCACTGAAGGCCACCTGAAGCCAGGTGTGCTCTTGCATCAGTGTATAATTCATTTGATTATAGATTTTTACTTCAATTTTTCCCACTATTTTGATCCAGACCCTCTAAATCCTGTCTTGTTTATTGCGTTGTCCTAGCAACAAGGACATCCTACCAGTTTGCACTTCAGCGGTTAAGAGAGGAGGAGGAGGAGGAGGAGGAGGAGGAAGAGGAGGAGGGGGAGCAGCGGATGTTCTGAAAGCAGGTGCAAGAAGACATTTCTTCACTTGGATTTCCTGTCACATCCTGCAGCCCACTCCAGTCCTAAACTTTATATAATTACAACAATCTGTGCTCCGAGAGAGACTGTGTGAAATCTGATTGCCATTGGTAACATTCGCAGCAAGAGTCCCTGCGTGATAGAAGGCTTCCTGTTTCAATTTCCTTGGATCCCTCAAGTTTTACTGGCTCCCCCCTTTTTTTTTTCATCCCATCAGTGGGGCATACATTTCCATTCAGGGGAAAAAACAGACCCGGTAATATCCAATTTACTAGGAGGCAGAGGAGATGGTTTCACTGGCAGTATAATAACATGCTACATGGAGCGTGGCATTATGGAGTATGAATAAAAAAGGCATTTACGGTAAAAATTCAATCCAAAAGCAGTCATCATTCATCGGAGGAAATCAAGGCAATTAGTAACACTTTAATGCAAATTGGAGAACGCAAAACACATCACAAATCCCTGCCACTGCGCCGGGGACCAAAGGAAAAAGGGAGCTCAAATGACCTCTTTCAGGTTCCTGCATGTTGGAGGGGTTTACTCTGCCTAGTGACGAGTAGCAGGAATGTGTGTGTGTGTGTGTGTGTGTGTGTGTGTGTTAGTGCCAGTGGCAGGTTAGCTTTTCCTGACCACAGTCTTGCCTTGGACCGATCCTCCATTTAATGCAAGAGTGATTTCTTTAATGTAATTCGCTCTCGTCTAATGTACACTAAAAGCCCCCGCGTTATATTTCCGACCACGTGTGTCAAAACGCGACATGTTTGTGGCTTGTTAATATGTTCACGAGCAGGCGCCGTGAGCGTGCTTGAATGTAAAGATTCCTCGTTCGGAATACCGCCGCCACAATGAGCGAACACATAAACATCGCTTACGCCTCAATATCCTGATAGCCTGTCATGTCCACAGCACCGCTATCAATTAAACGCTAAAACAAACAGCCAGCTTTTAAAAGGGACGGACAAATACGTGACTGAGTGTAACAACTCCAGGTTAAGAGTTGGATGATGCAGACTCTGCAGGGTGCAATTCTCCTCCTGCGAGAACTTACCGAAGAGCAGCGAGGCTCCATCTTAATTCAATGATGCATTAGGGAAGCATGTGTATGGGGGGGTGTTTATCGCATGTCCAGGTTGAAGCGGGAATGCTGCATTTAGGATTAAAGACATGGCCAGTAACATGGGCAGTAAATCATCATGAAGTAGCACTACGGTAGCCAGCAGATAAACAACATTGCTTACAGTGCTCGTGTGTGTGTGTGTGTGTGTGTGTGTGTATGTGTGTATGTGTGTCATTCTGCATGACTGTGGCTGCCTCTGAAAAGCTCTCCCCTGGTACGCCATGTCCCTTTTTATCTCCCTTACAAAGACGCATTATACCTACATGTTTATTTCTGACATGGAGTGAGATGCTAACAAAACAGGAGCAGGAGAGTACGTCAAGACCCACATGGGGTTCGAAAATCCACCGTGGAGTTTCAATTTCCAGACGGGAATGAACATCGTAATCATTGAAATGCAAACACCTGCTCCTTAAAGCATTTGTTATGCTGTATAGTACAGTAGAATACATTACTCAATAATTCGCTAGCTGCATCGCCGGTTTCTAATATCAAGCAGCCTACACACCGGCAGGCCTGAGCTCCACAGCTGTAACACCCACCCGCCCTCCCTCTCCGTCTCGCTCTCCCTCCCCCTCCCCCTCGCTCTCCCTGCTGTGCTGTACCTTCAGAGTGGTGGGAGAGGGTGAGCAGGCTGACGCAGGAGGCTCCGATGCCAGAACCGAACACAGTGATGCGGTTGGAGTCTCCTCCGAAGAAGCCGATGTTCTCGCTGATCCACCTTAAAGCCTGGATCTGGTCCAGGAGCCCGTAGTTCCCTTTAGCAGCCTGGTCGCCCGTGCTGAGGAAGCCTGCAAACACACAGAGAAAACTAAGAACCCAGAAATAAATCACATTATCGCACACACTTAAGGGCGCACTTGACCAAAATAAAAATGGACTGCAGCTTGGCAAGTGCACGGCTATCTATTTCCCATCTACGCCGGCAGGATAAAAGGTTATCTGCAATGGCTGACCCCACCCCGATTTGTCCAGAGCAACCATCACGCCAGGTGACAGCAGCGGTGAAATCATGACTTATTGGATGACACGGCTGTTGGTAAAATAGGAGCGCGTGTGACCACATGTCATCTGCACCTTATGGGAAATCAATGGCACGTCTCCCCGGGTGAACACCCATCATCAGATATATCGAGCAGTCCTGATGAAAACCTTACGAATCTATGAAAACTCGGCAGGCAGCGAGAGAGAGAGAGAGCGAGTGCGAGAGAGAGAGGGAGAGAGATGATAATAAGATTGACAATAATTTTGATGCTTTAAAACCCTCCATATGGACGGCGACCTCATTACATCCCCCTATCAGAGTGACCACCTTCCTCTGACATATTTCGATTCTCGCTCTAAACATTCACAAATAGGCACTTTCCGTTCACATTCCCCTCCGTGTCTGTGTAATCTGCTGTATGATGTCGGAGTTGGACAGTGGGTCTCTCTCGGGTACATCAGAGCTCGTGTTAGCACACCACCCTCTCCCAGCTGCTCTCCGGGGTCTGAGCCCCGCTGAATGATGGGTAATCGAGAGGCGTGGGAGAAGATCAAAGGCAAGCAATCCCTGAAGTCCCCACGGTGGACTCAGTGTCCATCAAACCCCTGAGTGTACATGTGAGGTGACAGCTAGGAGACATGTGTGGAAAGCACCCCCCCACCACCTCTCTTTAGTGGCAACACTGCCACACTTTTCACAAGCAATAAATGTGTTGGCGGTGGATGCTTACAAGCCCGCAGTGATGGTCCTTCAGCATTGTTTCTAACATCTATTTCATGGTCTATGCCTCCATATAATGATGAGCTCTGTGTGTTTAAGTCCTAAGGGTGGGAAAGGGAATATATATGAAGGGAAAAAAAAAACAAAACAAGATGAAAAGATCAGATCTGTGTTTTTTTTTTTTGGACTCAGGTCAACACAGCGACGCTCTCTTCAGATGAACATGGATTAGAAAGCAGCTGCTCCAGGCTCATTAGCCGTTTATGGTATGTGCGTACGAGAAGGACGCATGTCTGCCAATCCCCATTCTCTCTCTCTCTGTGTGAATCAGAGACTGGAGGGCACAGCCTCATACCCCACCCCCAACAGCGCACCCGCCTCGCCCAGAGTGCCTGTTGGCAGCAACAAAGAGGGTGGGCAGGGGAAAGGCCAGGCATGATCATCGATAGGGAGAGAGGCGGCAGCACAGGAGGCAAAGCAGGAGACAAATGGATCAACAGATGGTCTCCTTCAGACGCATCCCTGAGGATGACAGAGCAGCAGGGCACATGCAGAGAGAGAGTGAAAGAGACAGGCAGAGGAACAGAGACGGACACAGACAGAGAGAGGAGAGAGGGGGACTCGACGATTCAAGAGCTTTTTCCCTTTCCTTTCTCTCCCCTGGCTCCTCCTCATGCTCCGTCATAACTAAAGGACAACAGCTTCTACAACCCTCTCCCGGGTGCCGTGGAGAGGGAGAGAGAGAGCGAGGAGACGTGACTCTCCCAGAATAACCCCTCATTCCGTGGATTGGTTCACACTTCACCAAGTGTACGTCGGCTGGGTTACCAAATGTCAGCAGGCTGGCATGTGAAAGGATTCTGCTCGACTGTTAGCCTAATTGAAGAGATATAGTAAACATTATCTGTTTGGCCATTGTAATATGAGGAATTACTAAATGACAGAAATGCAAATCACGCGAGCCGGATCCCCAGCTGGCGGAATAAAGCGCCGCTCGATGCTCTGGTCTTTTGTGACTTCTTGTTTTAGCCGTGTTGATTCTGCTGCATCTATAAATGAAGCTGGTCATTAAAATGTAGAGGTGCAATGCAATATCTCAGACAACAAGACGCGCTGCAGGCACCATTTAAAAATACATCTAATATAGCTGCTGGTTATGTTTTAATTGGAAAGGTGACGGAAAGTATTTTCTTTGGAAAACAATTAAGATAGCAAAGTAATTGTTTTCATGCATGGCAATTTCTATTTTTACATTTCTAGCGGACTGTTGTTTGTGCTCCGGAGGTATTTTTTATGCTTCATGGCTGCTTCCTCACCTATAGTACGCCTCACCCGCCAGACTTTCAGCGTCTATTGTTTGATTCACCCACATTTCCGAACCTCCTTACTCACACACACACACGCACACACAAGAATCGGCGGTGGATTTCCAGATCTAGCAGATGATCACCGTCTCATCAGCGCTGCGTGGGCCGTGGCCGCACATGAGCTGTGATGTGCAGTGCACTATCTGTTCACAGATAACTCCTACTCAGGACCTTGGGATTCTGAGCTGCGGCTCAGCGCTTCTGAACTGTTTGGTCAGGCTGGTTACGTGCTTGACTGCGCCACTCAGCCCCCCCTGTTCAACTGAGGTTTTAAATGCACACAAGGCGCCGCTTTACAATAAGCATTTAATCATAAACCTTAATCGCATTATATCCATCTTTGTATGGCTACTTGAATTCAGATTAATATGCAAATCCTCTTTTAAATGCTCTGACCAATTAACTAACAAAAAAGTATACACAATTAGTGTCCCGAGTCACGTTAATTCAACAGATGTAAAATAATAATCAAACTGTAAATAGTTCCAGCTGATCTGCTAGTTTGAAAGTTAAGTGCACACAAATTAATTTGTACTCATTTAATTTCCTCTGTCGTGTTATTAATCTCGCCTCGTGACTTCTGTAACAAACTGTAGATTAAACGTGTGAAGTTTTATTCAATCCACTCTCAGTTAACTGAAGCAAAGCCCGAGACTTATACCTGCAGGCTGACCACTGAAGTCTTACAAGGACAGCCTAATGTGTTTTTCTCTTAAAAAACAAGACGTTGTTTTGTGTATCAAGCAAAAAAACGCTTCAGTGGAAAATGTTTTGGTGACTTTAGACAAAGAAAAAATGCCCTGAAGTTGAGCGACACTGGAGAATAGGAATAACATGAACTGAGTGAACTTTGTTTAAAGGAGCCGTAAAAAAAAAAAACAAGACCTTCCCTGCCACTCTCAGTTGCCTACACAAGCCTGTGGACGATTTGTTGAAGTTGTTTAACGCTGCTGGACCATGGATTTCTTTGTGACTGACTCGGATTTTCTGCGACAGTCCAAAGGATGTGACTTTATGCACATTCTCGAGGGCCTCGTTTCAGTGCCTCGCTACGCTACGCTAACAGAGGGCAACAGTAGCTAACTTAAGTATATAACGATTAAAAGTGGAGTCCACGAACACAAACTAACGAGCATTCCACAGGGCCCCGTTAACATGACCATCTCAAATCCTGTAACGCCCAAATGTGAAATGTATTTAATAAGATCTGTTGAGAAAACGGCGTATATAAGCACCACATGCCAACCAGTAACATCCCAAATTGTCTTGGAACAATGATTGCCAAAAAATTGAATTTAACCTGTCGACACACGTCAGCCGGGTGAGACATGAAATTTGCATGAGAATCCACCACAAACGAACTGTATGAGTTAATAACAGTGATTCTGTGCTCTTTCTCTGCATGTTAGAGCTGTAATTTGTCCAGCCTGATTACATGATGTGTTTTTGTTTCGCGTCTCAAAGCCGTTCTTCCTTGACAGTGATGTGGTGCACTTCAGCTCCATGAAGAGCTGGTATTTTCTCCTTGTGGCAGCAGCGGAGTCAGAGAACCAGCGCTGATCGCAGCCGGAGTGGCGGCGATGGCTGTGGTCCGGGAGAGGTCACATTGCACCTGTCACCTTGCATCGTCCTTGCCGGACAAAAACACTACAGTGTGCGTGTACAACAGCTCCCCCACCCCCCTACCAGGAACTTAGCCGACCTTGTCACCTTAACATGACCAGAGGGTCAGTTAATGTATACGGCCTGACAGCGCCGGCTCTCTGCGGTGTTTCGGCTTCGAGCGAGTGTGCCGGAAGCAGAACATGAGCTGCAGACACTGATGCTCAGAGACCGGGAGATCACCACTCAAATCCAGCACTTTCCCCTTTTTCACACACCAGCCGCCATCACCTGAATGTCAGTGAGAGTGAGTTTATTTTTTCCAAAAGAAAAAAAAAAAAGCGCAGAGCGTGATGCCACATAATGCATTTCTTCGCCTTGATCGTATTTTATCAATAAGCAGGCCCTGCTATCTCGGTCCACAGCGAGCGTCTCCGCTTCCCTCCTGAGCCGCGGCAGTGATTTCCTTTAGCCATGCCTCTCAGCATTGATATTGCTGTATTGATTATGATTTAAATGTCTGTTTCCTATACGGTGGGCTATAACTCACGGTGTAGCGGAAAGAGGTGATGATAATGATCGCTCCGACCCCAGACATCTCTCTTAGCCTGGTCTCCCTGGATAATGGAATGTGTGTAAAGTAATGGCGGAGGGCAAGAAGGGGGTGAGGAAGGGTGAGGGGGAGGGCAAAAAGCTTGTTATTGAGCTGATGAGAGAGCTTACACAGGGACAGATGGAGGGAACGGATAGGGAGGAGTAGAGGAAAAGAGAGGAGGAGAAGGAGGATGGGAATAACAGCGGTGACGCAACTGAGGGAACGCTTTTTTTTTTTTTTTTTGGGCTTTCTGCTGGATTCGTTCTCGCGTCTACTTTGCCTTTTCCCTGTTCCTTTCTCCTCCTCATCCTCTCTCTCTTTGGGGGTGCCGGTTAACAAGGCCGTCTGTGTCCAAACGCCTTTGGTACTGCCCCCCCCTCCCCACCCTCACTCCCTGTCTCCCTCTTGCCCTCTCCCTCTATCTTTTCTCCCCCTCTTCTCTTCTCTGGGGAAATAAAGGCCCACACAGTCGCAGCCTTGACAGCCTCCCCTAAGAATCCCTTCACTACAAAAGAGCTCCAACTTCCCCCCAGCCAGGCCCGGGCTGAATGGGAGCCTCTGGGGGTGTGGATGAGAAGCCGAGGAGGGAAGAGGCCACCCTCCACACCAGCCACATAAAGGGCCTGTGTGTTAGGCTCACGATGAGCAAGGGACATACCCAGCGGTCCATCCTCTGCACAGGGAGTCATTCCCACAAGATTTTTTTAGGGGTAAAGATTTTATGCTTGCTGAAAAGACCCCCCCCCAAAAAAAAAAAAAAAAAGAAAAAGAAAAGGGAAAAGAAAGGAAAAAAGAAAACGGAATGAAGAGAGGGTGAAGGGAAGGGGGCAGGAGGGGGGCGTGGGCTTGGATGAAGGTGATTGCCACTTGGATCAGTGTACAGCTCCTGTTTACAGCTCGCTGCCCAGTAGCATGGCTGGAGTGAAGTCTGATCTGAGGGCAGGGGAGCGAGAAGGATAGAGAAACAGAGGGAGAGAAAGAGAGAGGGAGAAAGAGAAAGAGAGGAGGGCAGGCGAGCAACAAGAAAGCCTCTTTATGGCGGTCCGAACACTGAAGGCCATTTACCCAACACCACATCCTTGTTTCCGGTGGAAAAAAGGAAAAAAAAACCCCAAAACACACCTTTTGAATGACTAGTTCCATAAGACTGAATACGACATGACAGTGGAATCAAACCAGAAAATGGTGGAAAAAAGGAATTTATGTATGAGCCCCTGGTTCCTGTTGGGCTCATTATGAATCAATAATTAAAGAAAATATCAGACCGCCTTGAATGACAGCGAAGTCATCTGATCTATCGGGGGCCTGGCCGTCTTGACACTCAGCGAGTTCAAACTGAATGATAACATGCTCGCCCGTCTGAAGCTCTCCGCTGAAAACGTGAACAGACCGGGTTAATGGAAAACTAAATATTAGACTCAGTTGCACACACACACATAGAAGGACGAACCAACACTGCTGAAAGGTGGCTGGATAGTCTGATGCATGATGCTAAAAATCATGCATACTGTGCTGCTGTATACAGCCTGAGCCACTCAAATGGAAAATGTGGTTTGTGTGCAACAAAGCACTGACAGAAAAAAAAAAAAAAAAAAAGCGGCGAAATGTCAAGAGGGAAAAATCTTTGCTGCACAAACACCAAAAGCTCATCTGACACATATCTGAGCCCCTGAAACCCGGATCTCTTACAGACAGACAAGGGGCCTGTTGTAGCAGACAGGGATGAAAAACAGATACAGTAAAAGTCAGCGCTGGTGGGGCACGTGGCAGCTGTTGGTCGTCCTGCATGTGACTCCGGGGCCGCTTAATCTGATTGTGTGATGTGTCCCGGTGGCCAGGCGACACAATTCAAGGGCTCTGGCGAACAGCAGCTCTGGCAGCAACTACAAATGAGCAGTTTGCATATGTATGACCCCTGGCATCTGAACGCCACTCAATCAATCACACATCGGCTATGGCGGCTGTCGGCTTTGGGCTTCGCTTCTCTCCCACCCGCCTTCCCTCCTTCGCCCGTCTCTCCCTTCGCTCGATCTCCCTGTCATGTTTCCTGTCTTCCCCTGCTCTCCGTGTCTTTCTCTGTTTTCCGTCTAAGCCTCCATTTTTTTTTCCTTCTCCTTCTCCTCCTCCTCCCCCACGCACACACGCCATCACCTCCTCTCTTCTCCGTATCTCTCGACATCTCCCCTCTCAGTGACTGGCGTAGACAGTGGGTTCTCAAAGACAGCGAAATGCTTTTACATTAAGGGGGAGCTTTGCATCTCACAGCTGGTGCGGAGGCGGGTCTGCATGCACCCACAGAGGGAGAGGAAGAGGCTGGTGTTGGAGAGTCACAACTGTGAGGTTAAGCAGCACTTTGGTTCCACTTGGAAGAACATGCACCGTGGGAAGACATTTCATGAACAATTTGCCTTACTTAAGACTGATATTTAACGGGTATATTCTTATTGAGTGCTCACCACCCTTTGTTCAAACAAAACAACACCATACGCAGGGTGCTTTGTCTCATTTTTTTTTGGGGGGGGGGGGGCTGTGGGCTGCACAAGTTCAAAGGCATGATGTGAAACATGACATCAAGCACCGGGTGATGTAATCTGAGGGCGTGGTGAGAAAGTTTAACCACCATCCAGCTCCGGGAGGACAGGGGCAGTGTGCAGCGATGAGCAGCGATACCGTGTTGGAGATCAGAGCCCAGCTTATCAAAGCACATCAGTGGAGCAGAGCAGGAGAGAAAGGTCATCATTTAGACGATCTTCAAAGCCAAGCTCCTCAGGTTGGAGTTGCTCTGATAGCTACGGCCATAATGAGCTTAGTTTTGGGTTGACCCCTTCCTCATGAGAACTTGTGAAATAAGCCCATTCTACCGATTTTCTTCTCAATATTGTAAGTCCTGTCTTCTTATATTCATTTGCTGGTAAAAAACAAAAACAAAAAACCTTGCCAACTTCGGTTGTAAATCAACGGCAGCAATTTAAAGGAACATCTGTTTTCCTGAGGTTTCGCACCATAGAGTGTACTGTATGAGTGATGTTTCATTTGTCTTCCGAAAGGGTATAATATTTTTGGCTACAAAACGTTGCACGGCTGCCAGTGGGGTTGTGTTCTGGCTCCAGATTTATAAGAAGCAAGGATTTGTATGGAAACATGCCTTTTTGATTCTGCTGTGATATAGTGAAAGACAAAGTTTGGACCTGCTCCACTTTCATTGAGATCGTCTGCAATGCATATGCCAGTGTTTGTGTACGATACACCAGACAATAATGAGTGCTCAAAAAAGGCAGGATGGCTCTGGTGATGTTCTATATTTTTCTTATTGTCAACAAATCTCATGAAAAACCGACGATAAATTGGTCCCACTGAAGTATTGTCTGTGGAGCCAAAGCCTGATGAAGCTTATTCCTCTGTGCCACGGTGCTCCATTGTTGTCCAAAAACTATTAAAAACATAAATCAGTCGCTATGTTCCACTGGATGACAGGGTCCCTCACCCTGATAAACACCGACACACCCTCCTGCTGACTTTGATGCCAGCGCACCAAATCTGTGGCTGAAAAAAAGACCCCTCTGTAACATTTGCTAGAAAGTACATGTACCTGTGACCAGTATGAAAAGATTTACATCTTCAGGAGGAATTACTGGGCTTTGGGTTATTGCCACAGACAGTGATGTCGACAGTACTGACAGACAGTCGTTTTATGGGATTTCTTGCAAAAAATGAAAATAAAAAAGTGGAAAAGACAGAGCATCATCTTTCAAATTACTCAAAAGACAGCAGTGACAGAGCAAAATGTTATCACTGTAGAGCTGAAACAATTATTCGATGCAGTAATTAATCCACTAGTATAAAATACAGTCCCGAGCTGCAGCTTCTAGTTTGTGAGGGTTTACCCTGTTCCTTCTCCTTCAGAGCTTGCTGGCTGCAAACATCACACACTGACACAGTTCATACATGGTTCAGGACAGGAAGGCTCTACAGCGTGTGATTAAAACCCACCCGGAACATAATTTACCCATCTACGTAGCATCAGCAACATCGGCGAAGTGAGATGTCCGCACAGACCCCAAAGGATACTAAAAGACGACACCCACGCCAGGCACAGTCTGTTCGCCCTGCTGCCATCTGGCAAAATATACAGAAGTATCTGCTAACGTGCCACCAGACAAAGGAAGAGCTTCATCCCCCGGGCCGCCAGACTCCTCAATTTGTCTTCCACCGCTCCACTCTATAAAATCATTTGCTTTGTTTTTGTTGTTTCTGTGACGACGCTTAAAGGGACTCAAACTCATTTTCATGTTGCAACCCTGGCATTGTGAAATGATAAATAAAAGTTCATTTGCTAGATCTATGAAATTGCCAGACCGGCTGTTAGTGTAAGATACAAACTACTGCTGTACCGTCTAATGTTCTCTTTTTGTTTGTTAATAATGAAACAAATAAAATAAAAGATAAATAAATGAACCTTGAACCTTATTAAATAGAAAACTAAATCGTTTCAAATTTTAGCCTGTTGGCAAGTGTATCACAATTTTCTTGTGTTTTTCAAGCAATTAATCATGAAAATAATTGGCAGATTAATTGACAGTGTGAATATGAGTTTGCAGTAAGTTGCGGCTCTGAATCGTTGCACAATGATTTACGTGGAGAAAATCCATCTAACACGACAAATCTTTTCAGGCGCCTATGGCTCAGTGTATTGTTATTGGAAAGTCGCTGGTTCGATTCCCCTGGTCTGCATGTTGAAGTGGGCAAGATATTGAACCTAAACTGCTCCCGATGTGCCGGTCGCCATTAGTGTATGAATTAATGTAAGTCTCTTTGGACAAAAGCGTCTGATAAATGTATTTTATGCTGCATATTGTAAGAATATTCCCCCATCTTAATCATAGTGAATCATCTAATGCTAGTAGCAAGCGCAACTCAGATGAAATATTAGCAGCTGCTTAGTATTTATCTTTAAACCCAACAGAATTACAAAGCAACTAATTTGATGTGACGGTTGAAGATTTACAGCAGCCTAAATATAAATAACCTACGTAAGGCACGTGTTTCTTCTCTTCTCTAGTAAGATGATGTCACTTATATTATTATTATTATGCTATATCATTAAATTTGAACCAAGATTCAATACAATCTGACAGAAGAGCTAGAATCAATAAACCCTGTACGCTACCTAATCCCACCGAAGAGCAAGGACAGTTTGCGTTTGGAACAATTAGGAAGTTTGTGTGTGTGACTGGTCGGGGCCCTGGGCTTCAGCCATGTGTGGGGAGCGGGTGTGGGTGTGCAGCCACTATGTGCATAAGTGAAGAGGAGGGCTTCCAACAGAGCGTGTGCGAGTATTTGTTTGTCTGTGGGTGTGCATGTGTGGAGCCGCGGCAGTGTGCGAGCGCTCCGAGGATGGGGGAAGGTGGGGGGGGGTGGTGGTGGTGGTGGTGGTGTGTGTATGCAGTGCGGTGAGGGAGGTATGGATATTAATCACCAGGAGGAGCATGGTTCTGTGGTGCCGGGCGGAGATGGATGGGGTGTGAGTGCAGTGATGTCACCCTGACAAATGGACCGGCCATGTTGGCTGAGACTCGCACATCGCCTCTCATTTCAATTAGTTCCTCACACAACAACCCACCTAACCCACAATCTGCAGGTTGCACACGCAAAAACACATACACTTTGGCCACGGATGCACCCACCCACGCCCCCCCACCCCACAGTGCCCCAGCCCATAGCACCAGCTTCTAACAAGATGCACTGATCTGTAAGGATACAGTGGAGCTCCTTTAATCAATCTAACTCAATTATGACAGCACTTTTGCTTTCAATCCCAACAGCCGCTCACTCATTACCATTCATATTATCAGCCAAGCGCACTGACTAGGTCTACGGCCAGCACACTCGCCAGTGGGAACTGGCAGAGAGTCGGGGTGTGTTTACGAACTAAAGACTGGGCACTGCCCGTGTGTTTCCCCACAATATCAATTTGATGAAGTGCCGGAACGATGGCAATGTGAGCTTTCGCTTGGGCCAATGGTAATAGCATGCATTTACTCTCTGATGTGGAAAAAAAGGTATAAGGTCTGTACCCAGCTATCACTGTGAGCAGCAGCACTGACGAACCGGGTGCTGCTATAAAAGGTCTGACCTCCGCACTAGCTGTTTGAGCTGTTTATAGCAGTGTTCTTAAAAGCCTGACACCGCTAACTAACTGAGCCAAGGCTGATTCTGAAGTATCTGTCACTTTGAAATGAAGTGTTCAACCCTGTTTTCAAAGGTCTGACGCCATTAACTGGAGGGAGTAAGCCTCGTTTCAAACTCCTGCCCATCTCCAGCGAACTTTGACACTGGAGGACTTCCCCACACTGCAGACTTTCTTCCTCCTAGCCCTCAATGTTTAAGTACCCCTCAATCACCATCTTACTTCTCCCACACCTTCCTCCCTCCTCCTCCTCCCACATCTGATGGCTTTCTCTCTTATGCTGCGATTTCCTCCTCCTCTTCGAACCAGGAGGATGGTGCAAGAGGATCGCTTTGGTGTAAGCAAGGGCAGGCAGGGCGATGTGAGGCTGAACTGGGGCTACGAGGTGCACAGTGGAGCGCTAAGTTGGGGATTTGATCGGAGCCTCCTGGGAGCTCCGGCTCCAGTTCCAGCTTAACATCAGTGGTGGGTATCTCTTTATCTGCCCATGAAAGCACCAGGAGGTTAATACCCATCCTATAGAGAGGAGTAAAAGGAGGTTTCCATTGTGCCACAGAATTAATTAGACCCTTCCGCATGTACATTTAGCACATTAAAGCTACTTTCAAGGTTCTTCAAAATCTGAAGCATAAAAAAAACAAAACAAAAAAACAACAAAGCCTGTTTAAGTTCCGTAATTGCAGATGCTGACGCAGATGCGGCAGTCCCTCTGTGAAATGTGATCAAGAGCACATTGTTATTCATTATACAATCAAAAGAAGACATATTACTGGAGTGCCACTTACTCTAAGAAGAGCAATCAAAGTGGGTGAATATGAATCAGTGGTTATGTGGTTTGTAGACAACGCTCACCAACGCTGAACATATTTGATATTTTGATACTGGCAGTTGGATGCCTCATAGAAAGTGGAACCGCCAGGTTTGTACGTATGCAGAATTTATTACCCTCTACCTTGCAAGGAAGACGCTTGGCTTGCATGGCTTCACATATTCCTTTGTTGATGAAACATGCCTGTTCTCTCACCCTGAGAACAGTGGGTAATGAAAAATGGATGGAAAGCTTTTGAAATAGTGTGTATGATTACCATAACACTTCTATAATAGAGGGAGTGTGCCTATCATGTATTGTTGCATGTTACACAAAGGCCATGCACTGTACAAAAGACGCTTGTACCCATGTCCTACAAAGGCTGGCAATATTTGCTTTATTTTTCTTCCCTTTTTCAATTGATGCTGGAGTCCTGTCTTCAGTAGGAGTCTCCGTATTCGAACAGCTGAAGTGATTCCCTTTTCATTTCACTTCGCCATTCTTCCTTTTAATCTAGCAGCACTAAAGAACTGGGTTCTAGCAACAACAAAAAGGTTACATCTCGCTTTCCGTTTCATCTCGGCCTCCTGCGATCCCCAGGGAGGTCTCTCTGTGCTCGTCTGCACTGCTTGGCGATGGGGAGACTGTGCCAGGGCTCTGTTTGTTTGGCTTTCTTCCCCCCTCCTCATCGCGCTGAAATCTGCCTGACAGTTCGGCAGCATGGCTCAGGCCCCACAGGAGCTACCGTCAGATAAAATGTCACCGTGGCTTTGTTCCATGCACCCTATAGGCTGGCCAGATGCACTGCGCACCTGAGAGCCCAATGGCCAAAGCACAGACAGGGCAGCTACCAGGCTTGTTCATTTTGCTGCACAAGCCGTGGCCACATTTTGTTAACTGCCTGCCTTTTATCTTCATTGACAAAATCAACTCTGATGGACAATTAGATTAGAGGATTTAACCCTACAGCTACAAGATTAAACCACAAATAAATCATATATGGTTGACTGACAGCACTAATTCACCGTCACTCCATGTTTGCAGGGGAATATGACTGGATGAGAGCCCGCTATCCTCGCCATCGTTTAACATAACAGCTCTCGAGCCTCAAACTCTTGACATATACAGTCAGACCTGATCCGTTTTCCTCTGAACGGCGGCAGCGGCAGCAGCACCGGCTCTTGTCTCTGAGCCTCGGATGACTCTTCTCACCGTTCCCCTAACGAGGCTCAAGCGAAAAAGCCGACTGGTCCTCTCACAGCCGAGCACTGGGGCGGTTGCCGCTGTCAGCTCCTGTTAGCTCAGCCCTCCTTTGGCTCACGTTTCAGAAAACACACTCATCCCAAAGGAGCTCATCCGTGCTCCTTCACCCAGCCCGACTCCCCCTCACCCCGCCCTCAATAAATGAATAAAAGAAGGAGCAGCTCTCGCAGGTAATGTGATTAAACACGACATCCCTGCTTTAAAGAGCGTGCTGACGGTGCAAAAATAAGACGGGACATTGTCGGAAGAAATTGTCGCCTCACTCGCACATGACCCCTCCCTCCTGCCCCGGCAGCTATACACTGGCCTTCTTCTCTATCAGCCGATCGCATCGCCACATACTCCATTTTTCCAAGGACATCTCCAAGTGTTATTAGATGAAAAATACTGCGCGCTCCAGATTACCGGGGTTGTCAGTCACCTAATTTGATGCTATCCCCACCAGATCTCTTCCCTTAATTGAGTTTCTTGTGCTTTATTTGGTAGCAGATGTTTATGAGTTAATATGTTTGAACCGCAGAGGCTGCGTGCTGCATGAGCCTATGGGGCTTATCTAGGGCACATGCTCATACTTTTCAAAACAGACATAGTGTAAACAATAACATGAGCAAAAAGACATTTGTTATGCACCGAGGACATAAATGAGTGTAACCAATTTCTGGCAAATGTGCAGAGGGAATTGTATTAGCATTTTAGAGAACAGAAAAAAAAAAATAAAAAAAAAATACAAGGATTCAACTGGTAAATTCTCGTGTTTTAGTTAACACGGTTGCTCTGTTATTGCAACGTTATCATCAAAGAAACTGAATCAGTGTGGTGGTTGATTTAATTTATTCTGTGGTGGACGTTTCCCCTGGTGAACGCTCTCCCTCTCTCTCTGTGTTTATGTCGCCGTCTTCCCCTCTCCCCCTCAGGCCTGCGAGGGCTGAGTAGAGCACGGGAAGGATGTATCGAACCACGACGTATGAATGGAGTGACAAGCCATCTCAGTCAGAGGGGAAACCACTCATTATACAGATTGCTTTGCGGTGTTTCTGCCTAGTCAAGGCCAATGTCACCTCTCCTCAGTCTGGTCGCAGCCTGAACGGGCATTGCTGCCTGTCACCCCCCCCCCCCCCCCCCCCCCACCAGCCCAGCGCGCTAAATCTCCGAGCTGACACACTTTGTTGTTAGCTCAGTATCTTTCAGAGTCGGTTTGCCTTGAGGTAACGAAGGGTGGATTACTGACCCAACGACAATGCCGATAATGGGAGGGGAAACAGACATGTCCTAATGGAAGGAGGGATTCTGAATCTTATTAGTGGGACATCTTGTTTCAGACAATGCTCCAGTGGCCCCCTCTGGCTCCGTGATAGCATCAGCAGCAAACGGCTAGCAGGTGCAGAGCAGAAATAAAGCCAATTGTGTTGATCGAATCATCCCCCGTTCTGCCGCCCCGCATCTATTCCTTCACTTGAGTGTCCACTAACAGGCTGTGCTATGGATAATTCTCTGTAATGTCTATTAATGCTCTCTACGGTACTATCAAAGACATATGCTGATGACAATACTTTCCTCTTGTCTTTGACAGGTTAACTACGTTGCAATAGCTCCCATGTTGGGAGACAGGTGGTTAACTGCTCTTCCTGTCTCTAGCCTGGAATAAGTGGAGTGTGTCGGGGCTCACTGTCAGTAACAACCATACCTGTGGCTGAAAACCCTGCAGCCTCGCTACCTGTAGCAGCCTGTGAGCTGGCGGCGGGTTTGTACCACACTGAGCTCCTGTGTTGAGCCTTATCTCTCCCCCAGCCCTGAGAACCCACCGTTCTGTCCTCAGGATTGGCGTGGGGAGCAGCCTTGAGTGGCAGACTCCCGCTCTAATTAAACCAGCCGAAGCATTAGTCCCGCTTGTGAGCAGTGTGAGAGTTTTCATAATTACCCGTGCAATTCATTCATTATTTAACTTAACGAGGTAGCTCAGTGGCCAAACACACAGCGGATTGTCGGCCTAATTTGGGAAAATGCCATAAAGATACTGCGTACCTGAGGTTTTTTTCGCCCCAGCCACCTGTAAAAGCTTCAGGATGATGAGGGATCAGCAATAATGACTGAATATTTGGTCTTATTAACTTTAAAAAGTGTCTGCTGGTGATGTAGGCAAACACAGAAAAGCACTTTTATTGCAATGTCTATTAAGTTCAAATGAAATGTAAGTATGACCTTTCTAAGCTCCTTAATTCAGCTAAATTGGCTCCAGAGGAGGCTAATTTAGCCTTTACAACATGGGGGGAAGTGGGCATTAGAGCAGCGGTGCCACCAGCAAATGGCAGTGGACCCTGACTTGTTTGCACAGAGAAATGTGTTAGCATTCTATCTCAAAAAGACCGGACTATCCCTGTACTTCTTTTTCCCTCTAAACAATTTATTCTCACCCAATTGCTGGCATTACCATTATAATTTTTGACCAGAGTGGGATTGTTAGTAAATGTAAAAAGGGTTTACATTAAAATGCAAATGCAGCGCATTAAAGCACACAGTCAGCATTTTATAATCCTGTATGAAAAATGTTACCTCACAGGAAGGGCACGCATTTAGATGCCAGAACGAGGCTACCAAATCATACCGGGCTGCACTCAGAACTCAGCCTGCTCTGGCTGGGGGAGATAATTGATACACAATTCATGTCTAGAATGATGGGGGCGGATGATCAAGTTAGACTGGTGTGATACAACCCGGCAAAATTATTGAGTCAGTAGATAATCTGTTTTGATGCCGCCCTTATAACACTTATGATAATTCATATTCGCGCTCATACATAACAGCTGGAGACGCTGATCACAGGCTCAGCTTGACTCATCCTGCCCATGCCCAGTTCATATTTCACGAAGAAAAATATAAAAGGTGAAACGCCCCTCCGTGTATTCTCGCTGGCGGGTGAAAACCTTGTAAATCCGCAGCTCTGGTGATGTCTCAAGTCAAAGAATTACACGCTTCCTGTATGAGTCAGGAACAACGGTGACACGCAACTTAGAATCTGAATTCAACTTACATGGTCTGACACTTTGAACAGTTAATATGATCTGTGTCATTGAATTTCTGCCACTCAGAGAGCTGTATCCATTTTAATCCCTGTCAAGCATTGTTAACTTGTTTACTGCTATATTAAGCAGCAGATCTGCTGCCACACAGAGAAGTATATCGCCCGTGGCAATTTACTTCCGATGAAAGCATTAAGCTCACAGCAGTGTTACAGAAACAATGAATTAAATTACACATGTGTTCTTGTGCAGCGGGTACTGTGCGGGGCCTTGTATTTTTTTGATTTCATCAAATATTTATGGAAGTCTGAGGTCTATTTTCCAGGAAATATTACTCACATTGGTCCATGCTGCTCTGCACATATGTGAAAAAATGGTAATGTTTACATTAGGTTTATCTTACTTGTGGCTGGGTTACTGCTCATGCATTTGTGTTCGCGGCACAGCTTGCTGTTGACTTAAGGACTACTGTCTTTGAGAGAGCAAGATTAGAATGTACAGTATGAAGTAAAAGCCTGAAAATCTATGACATTGTTGCGAGTGTAAAGCAGTTCAAACAAAGTGGCTTGCATGGTGTTTCCAGCGCGGGGGTATCGCATCACGAATCAGACACGAGCCAGAGTAAAGCCATTTCCTCACCCGCCGCTGCCGGGAAAACAGAATAGTATTATGGGACTTGTAACTGTGCTCCAGTGACCCAGAAACACATATTTCTAATTGTTCTAGCTGGCCTCTGGGGCTTCCTTCACAAAGCTATGACCTCTTTACAATCAGACCACAGCGCACGGCCCATCAGGACCCAAAGGAGAGCCCGCCTGCATATGATCCCCTCAGGCATGGGAGCTCTCCCCCGAGCAGGCGACTCTAAATGCCACCTCCGTGTCTGCCTGCGAGTTTTGTGTGGTTCTGTACACGCGCAAAACAAAACATCAAACACGCAAAGACACACTCGCACCCACGCGCACAAAAAAGTCAAACACCCCTCAGACAGCTCTATTTGTTCTCCCTATCCCCTTGAAAGTGCACCCGAGACCAAACGAAAGCGAGATGGACTGCGTGCGCCTTTTCAACCTTTCTCCTTCCTGGACAATCTAATAACATCAGACCGCGGTGATGCAGCAAGGTCGGCCCCGGTCCAAGGTCACTCTCTCGGCTGAGGAGGTGCGCTCAGACGAGGCGAGGGGGGGCGGCTGCAAGCACACGGCCAGTGAAGTGAGATCTGATCCCAGAACCAAGAACCCCTCTGATTACAGTATAATACATTTATAATTGACAGTGATAAGGTCTGTGCCATTTCGAATGTTGCAAGTGTGCTGTTGATAATTAGTGACCCTAGAGAGCAGGCATCCTGTTTTTTTGTTTTTTTTTCACAGTACAGCGAGAAGCGGGTGCTTGTGATGAGATCCGTGCTGACTCCGACAAAAATAAAAGCCACCTCAACAGCTGAGAGACGGAAGGAATTAGGCGCTTATCAACTACGATCTTATCAGCAGGCGAAGTATGATTTGGAAACAGAGCCACAACTTCTTTTTGCAATGCTGTTTGAGCCTTTGAAACAATAATCTCTATAGTTTGGAAAATATTATCCACTAGAGTCCTCTCTATCTGTTTTCTAGGGGACATGTCAGGGGCTAATTGTTAAGAATTGAGTTATTGAGCTGCATGCCCTTCTCCAGCCCCTGAAGGACTAACACCAATACAAATAGCTTCCAAACACTATTGGAATTCCACTGGAGTGCCCCTGACTTACCCCAGCCATAATATTGTTCTAATAATTGGAGCTCACAGGCCATCAAATATCATGCCGGTTTGTTCAATTGATTCAGACAGGCTAAAGGAGGGGGAAAAAAAACACGCATTTGCAAAAATTCACATTTGTAATTCGAATGGCATTCCTCTGCTCATTTTTTTTAATGATGGAAAATTTCTGCGAGGCGAAAGCATTTTGCAATTTGTCCTCTGGCTAACTTTTATGTAATACGGTGCGCGGGGCTGTTAGGGCTTTGACTGGACTACAAACAAGCACGCATGCAAACAGTACGCACGGCTAAGCTGTATCATTTGGCTCCAAGTACAAAGTTGACTTTCCACCTCCCTTACAAATGGAAATGCATTGATGATAGCTGCGCCATATAAAAAAAAAATGTAATTGGATAAATAATCAGGTGATTTAATAGGATTCATTTTTATAGTGCTCCGTCCAAATGGGATAGTTGACAAAGCAGAAGTGGGTGTCAACCGCCTGTTTGCCACGTTCTGGAGCCGTCGCTGTGCCACTGAAACGATGAGAGCTATATCACAGCCCATCAGTAAAGGCGGCAGATTACTTTTTGCGGGAGACTGCTGACTTGACACGCAGCAGAATGAGGCTGAGTGAAGGCAAGTGGCAGAGCAGGATGATAATGAAAACAGTTGTGATAAAGATGTAATGGATGTGGGATCGGGCTGAAAAGATTCATGAATAATATCACAGGGAAGGTGTGTGACGTGGATCGACTCGGTTTGATTACACACGGACAATCTGCATTTAAAAATACGTCCCCTGCTCGACTCCTCTTTTTTTTTTCCCCTTCCACTGGCCGCTCTTATCACCTGTGAGCAGGATGGAAGCGGCAACGTGTCCTATCAAACAGTTGTCGTTCAGAAGTGTTTGAACATGTTTTAAAGCATTTCAAGTGCAAACGGGGTTTAATTAGAATGGCTGCTGATTAGCGCTGCTGCGGATAATGATGAGTGTCCAAAGAATATCAACAGTGCCTCAGCCACAATGTGTGTGTGTGTGTGTGTGTGTGTGTGTGTGTGTGTGTGTGTGTGTGCGTGTGTGTGTGTGTGTGTGTGTCTAATCTGGCTGGGGCTCTGAACATCAAAGTCCAAAAAATGGAACAAATGCCGTTGTATGAAAGAAACTGTGACTGTTGTGGAGAGATGAGACTAATCAATAACACAAAAATTGTGCAGTTGATGGTTCATCTTGTTTTGCACTTTTGTGTTCTTTTTCAAAGCACGGTGCAATTCTGTGCAGAAGCCGATGCACGTGGGTGTGCACGCTGGTAAAGAGGGATATGTGCGCCTGTGAGATAAAGTGAAGCAAGCGTGTTCTTCTGCTACTGTATTTCTGCATGTGTGAGAGACGCTTGTAACTGGGTAGAGAATGCACCATTTTTATATTTCACGTATTTGTCGTAGTTACACAAAGAAGTGTACATTTTAATCATTAACCATTTGCAAGCATGTCAGTAGCATCTTGGCTCTTTATTGGTAAAAAAAAAAAAGAAATTATTAATGCCTTATTCCACGTGTCCATATTCTACCAGGCTGTTCACTTTAATCTTCTAATTACTGCTTATTGACACAAGATTGCAGGGTGCAAAATCAATTTTCATTTGTCATACTGATGTGCCTTTTTTTAAGGAAAAATAGAATAACATCTATATGAGTCTTTTATTAATAGAAAATATTTCATGTTATTGGCCAAAATTGTAGTTTGTAAATTGAGTAGTTAAACTACAAAACATGACCCAAAAACTAGTAGAAATACTGAAATGCAGCACAAAATATGAATGCAGTTTAACTACCAGCAAGTTACAGCAAATTGTAGTTAAGCTATGTAGTTCAACTACATGTAGTTTAAGTCTCCCAACACTGTTAACAATCAATAAATATGGTCTATTCTTATGTAACAAGACACAAATCTAGTGTTAATAATGTCCACATGAAACTATATTAACTCTTTCTAACTCAGAATATATTCCCACAGAAAGGCCTTGCACATAACTAACTCAGAAGTTTGACATTTATTGACCTACACAGGTTCTATGAGTAAATTAGTTATGAGCGAGATCTCACTTTCCATAGGGGATCATATTCTGAGTCAGAAAGCCTTCGTTTATTTTTATCTGGACTCTACTTACACTAGGGTTCACGCAGGTTTGTGTTTGGTTACGTAAGCTCAGACCATATTTATTACATGTTATCAAGGGAGAGTGACTATTGTTCTGGTACCACCACCTCATAAGATCCACACCAAAGCATATTAAAATCATGATTCATCATCAACGTATGAATTATGAATTGCTGCATAACACAAAAAGCAGTAATTAGGAGGTTATTAAGGGAAAAATCTTAGCTAATGGCCTAGATGTGATAGAATGTGGTCAGGCAGAATAAAGTGCTGGTGTAAGTGCTCAACAATGACCAATAAAGAGACAACATGCTGCTAATGTGCATACTAATAAGCGGCGAGGTAAAGGTTAATACAGTATGCGTACCCTCAAATAAAGTGTTACCAACAATTCTTTGCAGGTTTCTCTCGGCAGAAGCCGCTTGCTCTAATTGCTGAGTGTAAATGTGCTAACTAGCTCTGCATCCCTGCCCCATGCTCCCCGCTATACAATATACCCGAAAGGAAGCGTGAATAATAAAGACTTCAAATGACAGGCACGAAGCAGGGTTAATGATAAAGGTCAGCTTGCCAGCGTGCAGCCAGTGAGAGTAAAGGACAATTGGCATGGGGTCACAACTCGCATGGGCTCCCGGCCAATATACAGGACCGGGACTCGCAATCCTCCAGATCCAGATGAGAGCTGCTACTCTGCGGCGACCGTTCCCTGAGCGGCTGCCATGTGCCACACACTTCACTGATGCTTTTATTAGCCTGCTACGTCGTGTTAGCGATGACAGAAACTAATACAGTTTGATATGGGGGGGGGGGGGGCACGGCGAGGCTCATATCTGTGTAAACAGAACAGGAACAGGCGAGACCTCGGAATATGAGGTGGAGGAATCTCGGTACAGTATACACTGGCGAGGTTGTGGATCTTCAGTATTACACTCACATTGCAGAGGAGAGGCAGGATATTCAAGTGCAGCGACTGTGCTATTGAAAAAATATCACGGGAAGAGACAGAGACAGCGCTCCAGAGGCCTGGCGTCGGCTTGACTGGCAGCTCCACAGAGAGAATGTCAGCCAACACCTGAAGCAACGCAACTCCAACAAGACATTCAGGATTTATCAACACATTTCACTGCTATTATTCATGAGACAACTGGCATTCGGCAGCACCTGACGCTCACATCAGTCCCGCTTGATATTTACAAGAATCCCTCAAACTTCTTTCTGCCTGCGAGGTACAAAGCCGCTTTCTGTTCTATGGACTAATCTCAATTAAGCCCTGCTGTTGATTAGGTACCCTCACCCACAGATTTTTTGAAAAATCAGCACAGAACGGACACTTTTAAAAAGGAAACGAAATCCAGCAGTGTTATGTCTGAAGAAAAATCATTTTTTCATCCCTGGCTTTCTTTTTTTGCCATTAAATTGAATTATAATACTGTATTTAACTAGTCTAAATTGCTTTGTGCTTTTTTACTCTTAATTGAAATTCAATACCTGCTTCCAGAAATATCATTTCATCTATTATCATCGCACAGTCTTTTACTGAGATGCTGTCGTTTATAAAACTCGTATCTGTGGTGAAAAAAAAACCTTTTCACTTCTTTTTGCTGGAGAGCCGGAATCTTGAAAAACACATTTAATCCTCTGATAAACATATCATAACAAATCAAATTAAGTGACACAAGCTAGAAAAAAAAGAGCAGAACTGTTCAACATGTGTGCAAGAGCAATAGCTGATTTTCCCTGCACGCACGCACTCGCACGCACACACGCACACACACATGCTCTGTCCACGCGCATGCAAAAAACCTCCCATCATTCAACTTGATTCCCTTTGCATGTTACAATTCCATTTACATTAGGACGCCTTCATTATTTTCAAGTTATTCACAGGCAAATCATGTCAGACTCGCTCTGTAAATATGTTATTTTCAAATGAATTGTTAGATATCAACCATCTGCACTTAGTTGCATTTAAAGCTTTAATTCCCCCCCCCCGAGGCAGCTGTTGATACTGAACTTTCTTGTTCTTGTTGTTGTTGTTTGCTTACATTAGTCTCAGAACAAATCCATCCTCAGCAGTGCGCTGATGAGAAGTTTTCAATTCTGGTCATGAGGCGGCCGCGGTAGGTCGTGAGGAGATCCAGGTGCACGTGTGAGCCGCTGACAAAATCCGGGATTTTCTACTAAGTACTAAAAATGGACACTTTGGCTGCCTTTTTGAGTAATTTTTGGAACAAGTGCGCTTACGCATAATCATTTCACAATCAAAAAATGTAAATATACAAATGCATCAGGTACATTTTTTTGTGTATCTTTCTGTAATCATAATTGATACAGACGCAACGCCACCATAAACCAAACTCATGAATATCCCGACCGCTGTCCAGGGTGCTGAACTAGCTTCCTCCACTGATTGCGAACAGTTTGCTTTGACTGATCGGCTTCTTTTTGTCCACTTCACCTGCCAAGCCCATCATATATACCTTTGCTGTTCCAGATCCTTGTTGCTCCGTCCTGGAGACACTTATGCCAAGCTCCCTCCGCTCCAGTCAGTTCTGCCTCATTAGGAGGGGTTTTTTTTAGTCTCTGCGGCTGCTTCAGTTAGTTTTTTCCCGTCCATGTTGGAAGTACATCGTCTTGCTTTGTGTTTGTTAGAGCGGAGAAAAGAAATTCAAAGTTTGTTTGAAGTTTAGTTTTGAAAAATGATGCGTGGTGGCGTGTTCTCTGCACTTGGGTCCGGTTGAGCGACGTTACACTGAAAACACACAGTAAGTTAAATTGACTGAACTCCCATTATTTAAATTGACTTGTACAAGTCATTTGTTTTAGTCATTTTCCTCTGTAACTTTTTGGGGGAGGTATATTCTGTCATTTCAACATGGTAATTTTGAATTGTGCATCTTTGTCTCCTTCCAGCAAACTCCTTCCCAATCTAACCACCATTCTATTATCGTTCACACATTACTGATTTCTAAAGGAGCCAGTCCAAACCTTAAAGGTGCTATATGCAAGAATTGGCCACCTGCTCAGTTCATACTCAACATGCATACATAGAACAAACAGGGGACAGCATATCACCAGAGTTACTGCCAATTGTAGCTGCCATTAGCCAGTTTGCCCTTCAGCTAGTGGCTTGAACTGGGATCTCAGGGATTAGTGGAATATTATTGCTTAAACTGCTAGCACAGGAGCTTTGGACCTGGGTGGGTAGTGGCTAGCTGGATAGCATGCTAACTTCAGAAGCTACTTCTGCAATATAATACATATACCCCTTTTCCACTGCTCAAAAATACCACTTAAACACGCTGAGATCGGGATTAATTTTTGTGCAATTGGAATGTGGATACTTGGTATTTACACCCGGTCAATTGACTCTGCAGTAGACACAGATTTTTATTACTTGCGTTTGGCTTTGATCTAAAAGTAAGACTCGGATGAAGTGACGACACATACAACATCCAGTGGTAGCACATAACTAGGGAAGTGACTTGGGATGCGGTCTATTCAAGGACGTTTTATTACTGGACACAGTGTTGGAAGTGGAGCCCTGTTCATTCCTATAAAAGCTACTCAGTGGTGTTTCGAAGCCAAAAAATCTAGACTTCCTAAAAAAAAAAAAACTGGATCATCAACTGAGCTATATCTGTCAACACGTCATTTTTAGCGGGTGGAATTTTGGTGGAAAAGCGGCAATAGATATCATCATGTCAAAACTGCCATTTATTCACATTCTGTTGATCATTTTAATATATATATATATATATTTTTTTATCAACGTTTTCAACCAGAAATTCTTACATTGCAGACATTGTCTCTCAGCAGCAATGGTCTCTTGCAGAATGTTGCAGTTCAAGCTGGAGGAGCCCAAAAACAACCCTTCCAGTAACCCACCCCACCAATGGTGGCTTTCAACAATGCATTGTGGTTGGAATGTGGATATCTATAGGCAACACTATAGATATCCACATTCCAACCACAATGCATCAGCTATAACCACAATCCATCTCTTAACAACTTAAAATCTTTAACAGTTTTTAGTGGCTTTGTGCTTCCAATACAGATGCCAGGTCATTAAAATGTCTGTCTGTCTCTTGTTTGTGCCAACAAATAATCTATTTTGTCATTTACGTGCAAGAGCCTCTTATCCACATATCCCCCCAAAAAAGTACAACTAATCAGCCTCACATAATGATGCCTCCGTACAGGCACAGAGTCACCCCGAATGACTGCCAAAGTTACATAAGCATGAGGCAGTCAGGCAAAGGTAGCGCCCGCAGAATTCCTTGTATGCTGGCTTAATACAACAAAGCCCTTCCAGTGTGTTCTAATTCTCGACATTTCCCTCCAGAGTATCTCCTCCTTCATCGGCTTGAAAAGACTGTATGGGCAAAAAGAGATGGTGGAAAATCCCACTTGGATCAATTCTATTCCAATCAAGGCTCCTAAGTAGTGGGGGAGATGAAGTTGGACTAAGTTGGACCGCAGCCACGGCTCCGTTCACTAAAGACTGTAAGGATATACTGTGCCTCTGTTTCACGCCGCAGCAGAAATTTACTGCATTTTCTTCACAGCGGTTCGGGAGAAATGCCCCCTCTCTCTCTTTTGATAGACCTCCTTGGGGTTACGACACCTTCAAAACCATATGACCCTACAAAATTAGCTCTCACAGGAGAAAGATGGTACTGGCTTGATGTGTAATATAACCTGTCATAGATATACTGCCACCAATTTGCTTACTGTTGGCCTTCTGTGGATACTTTGCTCTAAGCACAAGCAGTGCCGGATATCTGGCTCTGTATACTGCTAAACTAACAGCACCTTTATCATTCTCGAAGCTCTGAGCAGTCACGATTCTCCCTGAATGGGCATAATTCTCACCTCTGTCCTATTTTAATAATACCAAACTCCTACTAGAGAGGTGTGATTAAAAGCATCGCAACCGGTCCCTGTTCACACGCTGTCCCTCCCCAACCTTCCTCTCTGTGATTGTGCAGTTCCACCCACAGTACCGATGCATCACACGGTGTTATTTTACCCTCCTCCCCTCCAGCTGTGCTGCCCACTTCAATCCATTATTCCAAAATGTCCACCTACCTTTGCTTAGCAATCTCCTTCACTATAGCTCAAGTGGCACTCTTTACCAACCACACCTCCTGGGGTCATCGCTAATCCCACCCCCCCCGCCACCGTTCTTCCCCTCCCTCTACTTTCACCTTGTCAATTCAATATCCTGCTCCCCTTACCCTCGGACTCCTGCCTCCCGCCTCTGTAAGCCCCTCTGCAGCGGCACTTCGTGGTGGCAGCTGTGGAGAGTGCCTCCCACACATACGAGGACTGCTGACCTTGGCGGTTAGGCTTGGCCGCTGCTATGATTAATGCCTCTACAAGGCAAGAAGCAAGTACCTCTACCTGCCTGGCCAATATATATCTCCTCACACACATCATTCCTCTGTCAGGACATACCTGATGATGGACAAATCTTCACCTCCGTCCTTCCTGTTGCTGCACTCTCTCGCTCTAATCCCCTCCCCCCCACCCCCACCACACCTGTCACAATGCTCATGAGAAGGCGTTACAAACACTGAAAAGAAAGGAGTTTTAGGTTCTCACGCTTCATTCCCTCCTTCTGCGAATGATCAAACACGCCGCACTGGCCTCATCTGGAAGGTGTACATGCTGACTTCCGTTCGATAAGGCTGTTACCTGTACGTACTTTACCCCGAGTAAGCGCCTGTGTGCTTTTTTTTTGTTGTGAAGTTAAAAATCCCTCAAGGACAAATGCACTAAGAAGAAAAGCTGTGCTGCCATTAGGAGCCCCACACTCCCTCCTAGAGCAGAGTATAAAGAAAAACAAAGCATTCAAGCAATGAATCACCACAGATAGATCTATCAGACGCCATAAACAAGAAGCCCAATACGAGTTGGGAATAGACTTAAGTTATAAAAAGTCTCAGAAATACAAATATTCACCTTCGGGTATACAGTACATCTCGCCTGCGCCATCCGTTGAAAGAGTGATATTTGTTCAAAGGCTCCATACAGTGGTATGGACTGTTTTCATTTAATTGTTTTTCACTCTCTGTGTCAATATCTCAGCGGAGAAACAAAACAGTAATTTGCAGTTCCCATTACCCAGACTGCATTGTTTTTTATGTGGCATTTTGTGCCCTTCAATCTACTTTATTTTGGTATTTTAAGTGACTTAGCTTCATTCTACAATCTGGTCCACTGACTGCTTTACTAGTGGATGGAATTTCACAGATATGTCTAGATACATTAGATCAGTATTTATGTAGTGTAGTATGACCTAGAAAGTACCATAATACATCTAATATACACACTCCAGAGTCGTGTATATTATGTGGCTGAAATACTATGCAATGACACATTAAAGGTTGAGGGGACCTTCAATTTATATCCTTGAGAAACCAAGGTCATCGCGCAACTGCCGGGCCGTAAACCAGTCCGAACACGACTGAGTATAGCAGGTCACCCAAAAGCCCCCGCTGGTGTGAATACATTTTGGGATTTACTAGCACGGCTATTAAAAGGGCATCTGGCTCTGAAAGCAAAGAGGAAGGCCAGCCGGGGGATTCACACAAAACTCTGAAACGTCTATTTGTGCAAGTTAATAGGCTCTGCCACAAAAACCAAAGGTGAAAGAATAGCTTAATCACTGCATTGGCAACACCTGCCACTGTGCATGCATGGCATTATGAATCACCCACTGGGTACTTTATTTGAGGCTCACACTCAAATACACTCAATTTAAGGACCACTTGACAATATGAAAGAAAAAAAAAAAAAAGTTTTGGCAGCGAGCGGCATACCTGGAAATTGCAGCTCTACCCCTGAATCAGTACTGGGTCAGACTGCGCTGAAGGTGGAAATGGAAATGCCATCTCTTGTTGCTCGGCCACACCAATGTCAGCGCGAGTGAGATAGCTGCTGTGTAAACATTAGGCTCCTGTCTTTGAGGAGCCACTCAAAATCTCGGCGCGCACGCCTCTAATTTTAGTGCGCCATAGACTGAATAGGAATAATGTTTACTGATGTTTGGGATGCAAATGAAAGCCTCACAAGAAAAAAAAATTAAAAAAAGACGTCTTCCGTCGCTAACAGTAAAGGTCAAACATCCATCAATAAAGCATCTCAACCACAAACAGTGACACAAGGCTGACATTTTCCCTTCAGTGAACCCGCCGTTCCATCTGCGCACTTCATTTTGCCGTCTTTGGGTGAAGTGCTCTGTTTTTACATGAGCTGCTGCCGAGGACCCCTTGACCAGATGAAAGCAATTGTTGGGTTAGCGCTTTGATGTCATTCTAATGCATATTTACTGATTTTGGTGAAAGTGCTGCGATCATCTCAACATGTTTTTCATCTCAGGGCCGTGCTATTGCAAAAGCTTGTTTTGAATAGTGAAAAGCGCTACTGTACCATAGAAATTGATTTCTTAATGTCACAGTTTTCTGAAATGTCATGCTTATGAAATATAATGAGCTTTGTTCCTGTTTTCCATTTGTTGTAGGATGAAAAAAGAAGGACAAACTCTCATTAAAAATGCATCAGCAATCTGAGCCGGAGTCGCAGCAGTGAGGGAAAATTTGTTGTTCACTCAGTGTAGAACAACTTTACACAATGCTGCTATGAAAATCGCAGGTGTTGAGACCTTGAAGGAATAGTTTTTTCGAAACCTCTTGAAGCTATTTCCCCTACAAGCCAGTCATGCGTCATAGCAATGGGATTTACTGTATCTTTACAAAACCTTTGCTAATTTGAATTGGCATGAGAAGAACTTTGAAATTGGACGCCATGAAAATAGAGAAATGAAAATATCCATAAAATCAGCCCGAGTCTTTAGACACGAAACAAGGAAGTTACCTAATAGACTACATTAATTCTGCTCCATCGCTGTGTCCTCATTTCACTTTCTAATTTAGTAACTATGATTTCTTTAGCAGATGTAGCCACTGAGACCAAGTGAAAACAAAATTAATTCTCTATAGTTGTGTGCTCAAAAACAACCGGATGGTAATTATTTTTGTGGTAAGTCAACCCACAGTATCCAATATGCACATCATGATGTTACCTGACCATATTTAAAAAAGGGGAGAAGAAGCCGACGCTATGTTTTGTTGATGCACTTTTGATGAACACACAATCGCTGCCAGTGCTGACCTCTGTGACAAAGACATGACATTCCCTGCGATGGCTTCGCATGCGGTTATTCTTGGAATGTGAGCTGGTGGTTACAGGAAACACTGGGTTTGTCTCACACTCTGTGACACAGATGCAGGACCGTCAACGAGTAAACAGTGAAGATGACGTCTATACAATTAAAGAACATAAACACTGAATTACACGCTCCCATAGTTTTCTTTGAATCTCATCCGAGGTTAGCTCATTTGAGTGGCGGGCCCCACCACTAGCATTGAAAGCTACTATGTGATGCAGTAAGTATGCAACGTAAATATACCAAATGGCTTTTGCTGTAAAAATACCAACCATAATTGGAATTAAACACAGGGTATGATTTTATGAAAACATTATGGATTATAAATGTAACTACACCAGCCTGTTAAAGGTCCAGTGTAGGATTTAGTGGCAGATTGCAGCCAACTGAATACCCCCCGCCTCACCCTACTCCGCGGTGGCGACCATAAATGTGAAAAATGCGAAAAGCCCTCTCTAGAGTCAGCGTTTGGGCTCCATCTAAGGTAACAAAAAGATCTCTTAGTTTCAGGTGATTAGACTCTAATGAAAACGCAATAATGAATATCATGTTCCATTTTTGCCAATGCGTGCTCCTCAATCCTATACAATGGACACACGTTTCAGTCCCTGGATGTTGTGTCATGTCTGTCTGTCGCATGAGGGCCATGCTGTGAGGAAACCAGTTGGAGGTCCCAGATTCTGGACTTCCCCAACAGTGTGTGGAAACACAATTACTCTTGATTTGTTCCCCTCCCTCAACAACTGACTACATTTTTTTTTTTCCATCGGGGAGAGCTCCGGCATTTGAAATGACACGCTCTCTGGATGTGGTGGAGATTGCGCCGTCTGCCAATCAAAGCCCATTGACTGCAACCGAGAACCTATTTCCTCAAATGCTTAAGCCCCGTCAAAACCATCATACATGAAGACGACTCTAAATGTGGGAGCGCTGCTTGACATAAACTCCTCCATTATTTCAAGGTTTTCAAAGTATTATTTCTTTTCAGTTTTAATCAATACTTTTCAGGAGTTTTAAGCTGGAAAAGAAACATCTTCTCGGGGATGGTGACAAGCAGAGCACTGACAAACAATAGGCGCCGTCTCTGCCCTGTCTTGCAGAGCCAGACGTTTGTTGCAGTGTGTCTGGCAAGAGCGGCTTAAGAGTTAATTTCCTGGCAGTGATTTGTAGGGGAGCAGCATCAACAAGCTGCTGCAGACTGGAGCATGAAAACCATTACTTCAATCCCTCACTCCCTGACATTAATAGGATGAATAAATGTTTTTGTTCTCTGCTTAATTTGGATAAATTCATCCAAATGGCAATGAAAACAAGTAAATATCCATCTCAGCTCCCCTCCTGATAAAAAAAGACAAAGAGAACTCACTCTGCCTTCGCTTTTTCTTCCACCTACTGTTTGAGAATTCCTGTGCACGGCGCCAGGCTCATATATCAGATGATAACAGAAATGACTGAGACTGGGAACACTTACTGAGGGAGGCTCTTTATTTTAAGTCGATTCACCCTCGCCACACGGGTGGTTGTCATGTCGAATTTTATTTCCCAGTAACTCACAGAGTGATTTTTGTGATCCCTGACATCCGATGTGACAAATGAGACGCACCCAGATGGATTATATCCTGAACATGAACTTGCAGTAAAAAGAAAAAGAAAAAGAAAAAGAAAAGAAAAAAAATAGAAAGTTCTTTTCACACTTATCATTTGATAAAAGCAGTACTGGAATACAATAAAATCCTGGAGGCAGGAGGAGCAGAGTAGTATAAGAATTACTTGCAACAGCGTATTTTTAAATTGCGCTTTTTGCCAAAAGGTTTACATAATTCATCCGCCGCTGACGGTCATACAGGAGGTGCACTGAGCTGCAGTTTTTATCTGATCCTTGATCAGTTTGACCATGAAATGATCTGTGTGGGTGACAGAGCATTGATTTCCTTGACAGCCTGAGAAGAAATTACAACTTTTGTCTTGCTTGTAGTTCATGAATACAATTCATCCATGGGCAGGCATCAAAATCAACTTTTTTTTTGTCGGCAGGACAACTGTCTGGTGAATGTGAAACATTTACCACATACTCAAATAGATTGTTATAGTGAAGCAAATCTAACAGCCGCCTGCATATTTCAGCTGATTCTGGCTGGTAACTGGTGCTAATGTTGAGTCCTGTCCATGTGTTTGTGTTAGCAGTCGTTAGTTTGCTAGCTTTTATTGCCAACTATTCATTTTCTAACTAAGCTGCTAAAGTGCACAAGTTATTCTTTTTCTGGTGTTTTTGGCAGCTTCTCGACTGGAGGACCGCTGACCCTGATTTGCACGTGGCCCAGAAAAACCAAGGCAGATTGCAATCAGATTTGTGATCCTGCCAATGGGGAGGCGTTTATTTGTGGCTAAGTGTAAATGAAAGTGTATTAAATCGCATGTGGACTTTATCCCGGATATACGACACTTAAAACGACAAGTGCAAATGGTTTTAGACCACAAACAGGAAGTATCCAGATGACCCGAGATGACCTGTGTTACCACTTTACCAGCATCCAGCGGAGTACAATGTCTGTGTGGGGAGAGCTCAGCAGTGCTTCAGCAGTGGAAAATTCACAAACTTGAATGCTGCTCTCTGATGCTGTTCACAAATATCCTCCGCTCCCAAAATCCCTGGCTGAATTGCCAACAGTCACCATCCTGACTTCAGGAGAGGGACAGAGTCACTTACCAGACACAAAGTTACTACGGCAATAGAACAAATCAATGCTAAATCACCTGCCAACTCTGTGCTGAGAGCGCTGCTTTCAGGTGCACCAATACAGTAGGATGAGGTTATTTTGATTGGATCTAAAACTATTCTCTGGAAGGCGGACTGAGGTGACGGCCCGTAGTGGCGCCATAAAATGGCTGCGATCAGAGAGATATGAGAGATAGACATCAAAGGTCACAAATAAACCCTGCTGGAGGTGAAAACTCCATGAGTACGGACTGTACCTGACCATTTTCTTTTTTGGAGTCTCACCTTGGGTTTTGGCACAAGAAGCGGCCTTTGTTAATTTTTAATGCATTTGGAAACTAGTAATTAAGTCGCCCCCCCCAACGGACGGGGAAATTGACATGCTCTGGAGAGCCAGTGAGTAATTATATTTGTAAAGAGCAGTGATACAAGATACTCCCCTCTGACTGGGACTCATTACACATCATTAGAGAGGCGCGGCAACTAGGCACGCGCACCACGTGCACAGACCACACACACACACACACACACACACATACACACACAGCACTGCACGTGCACGTGGGCTGACGAGTCACACACTTTGAGACACACACACACAATGTCTCTTTCTCTCTCCTCACACACACACACATGCACACACACACACACATACAGATCAATGAGCTGAAATCCAAACACTGTTTGTCTTTGGTAAACAAACTCTGCTCTTCAGCTCACTGACCAGGAGCAGAGTGCGACAGCGAGTCCTAACAGGACGGCGCAAAAAACTCCATCCTTCATCTCTCATCTGCTGATAATCACGCTGCGGTGGGTCAATATGTAATTAAAGATTTTATCTGATATAAATTCTCATTCATCTAAATAGTGAGAGAGATATGAAAGTTTCCAAATGGGGCCTCAGGAGAATCGTGGTCCACCCTTTGAAGCAATAATTACCATTACAGCAGCGTGGGGCTAAGAGCTGCAGGGGGATGATAGAACAGCACTAGAAACTTAGTGGACTCCTCTTTAATTGGTGCAGGAGTGGCAGCAAGTCGACACATCAGAGTCCCCGAATAGAATTTGTACAACTCTCCTCCATGTTACCGCTCCTTTCCACAGCAATTCTCCTCTCTCTCTCTCCCTCCCTCTCTCTTTCATCCCTCAGCATGTTTCTCTTTCTCTGTCTGCAAGTTGTATTCTCAGTTTGCGTGTGCAGTGTAGGACCGTGCACACATGTTGAAAAAACCAGGGGGGGAAATATATAGACCATATCCGCTGCGGCCCGTCTGCTGGAAAACACCAAACAAGCACGGAATCCATATTTCATAAACACGACAAGCATCTTCTCCCAGTAGCGTTTGTTCTTTTGACCGAATTGTTGAGACGCTGGAATTAGTTTTACTAGCAAAATGGTGTACAAAATGAAATTAATGCCGCAGATAAATAAAACATTCGTCGCTGACTTTTACCAAGGTTCAACGCCATCCAATTTGTCGAAATTTGCAGCTGAAACAGTTTTTTTTTCATTCCCCGTGTTAAGAATGCTTTCAGTACAGATTTGTTAGTGAGCGCTGTTGTTGCCTAATAGTTTAGGCCTATTATTTCTGTGAGATGACTAAAATATTCAGATTGTTGTGTGTATTTCAAAGGTGTTTACTGCATTATTAACGCCACACTCGGATTGCGCAGGAACGGTGGGAGAGCTATATTAGTGTCAGAAAGGGGGAGTTTGAGTTGCCTTGTCTGCTTTCACTTTAAACTCATTATCTTGTCTAATTCTCTCTGCCTCCATTATTCCCTCATCCCTTTAAGCAGCCTAATTAAAAGAGCTTTCATTTTTTCATTAATATTCATTTATTTATTTATTTATTACGCATTTCGACACAAAACTGCTTCGGCATGCGTAGAATCTAAATTACTGATTTTCTCCCTCTCTCTTTTTTTTTTCCATTATTCAAATGATCGGGAGCCTACTGCACAGCACTCGAGTCAAAAGTGGAGTATTTGCTCTCATCCAGCTGTCGGATGACCTGGTGCTACACCGCAAGCGCACAGCTTTTGACTGTGCATGCTGCGGCTCACGTACACGTTTTATTCGTGTCCAGCACAAACAGCTAATCTACTCCACTTAAGGCTGTCTAGACTAGATTAACACTGAAATTGATAGAGACAGCTATTTTCAATGAAGAAAAAAAAAAAAATGCAAACAAAAATTTAAAAAAAAGAGACATGTAATTACGATTTCTCATGTACTGAGCGTCGCAATTCGCACTTTATGACTGAAAACCATCAGACAGCTTAGTGTTGATTGGCCCATCACGGTCTGATTTCTTTCTGGCCTTGGTTTCATTTGGTTTATACGAGTGTGTCTGTAATAACAGTTTAAAGCCGTACCATGGGGAGATTATCAGACCATGCTACAGCGATGGACATTATCGCTCAACTACATGCATGACTTCTTCTCTTCTGCTCATTTCTCAGAATGGCTGCCGGGGAGCTCACCAAGAGAGCTGATTTGTGCACTGTGCGTGAGCGCGTGTTTTTTTTTAAGAGACAGTACATGCGCGTGTGGGCAAAACTGCATCTGTATGTGTAAACTCTACTTGCTTGAGTCTCAGCGTGCACATGCTCATAGTACTCGTATATGGCATTGGAGGGTGTGTGTGCATGCATGTAGAATGACATTTAGCGAAACGTGGCAGCGAGAGGGGAAACATCTGACTCATAATTGAAGTGCCATGAAAGAAATATGATCATGAATCTGTATTAAGCTTACGTGCTCGGCTTTAAACCAGCAGCAGGAGCAGGAGCAGGAGCAGGAGCAGGAGGCAGCGTGCTTAGCCAGGACTCCCGACTACCTCACAACCCTAAAGGCTGATTACAACCCTCAAAATGATACTCCACAAAAAATGACAGAGGCAAAAACACAGCGCATTCAAGGCGAGCGATCCTGATGACAAAATCGATAGGCCGTAGCGCTCTCATCTCCATCAAAAAGAGAGTCTCGGGATGAATGTAGTTGTGCCGACGTGATTCAACCACACCAGTCATCTCAATATCCTGGAGGATAAAGCGCCGCTGCCTCTCACTCGTCCTCCTGCTCCTGAAGTGTGGAGGTCTCAGAGGAGCTCCTTAAGGCTGCCGATTTTCTATACTATTCCTGCCATCAAACAAACGCCACAAAAAGACCAAACTGAACACAACACTAACAAGCATGTGCGACCACAGCTGGATGTACTGTAGCTCATTGGTCCCCAAACTTTTTCGCCTTTCCAAACAAGTTGAAACCCAAGTCACATCTAGTTATAAGATGCAGACTGTTTGAATCAGTGCAGCATTCACAGTCCTGCTGATGCAATATTAGCTACAAGCACAACACATTTATCTTGCTGTACATATTTTTTACTATTCTTAGTATTCTAACTTTTTTTTTTATACTTGTTTATATTTGATGTTTATATTTGATATTTGTTAACTAAGAGCTTCTATCCATGTTTCGTTGTTTTTGAAACAATGACAATAAACATCTACATTCTACTCTATTCTAATCTATTCTATTCTAAATGTCTACTAAAGCGAAAACTGTGTCACTTCTGAAAAAAAGACTGATCATTCTTTCTTTTATAATTAAAACTTCATCAATTATGAAAGAAACACTTGCTCAGTTCACTCCACTCAAAGGTTTTGCTGTAATAATCTTGCATGATCTGGTGTGACCAGTAGTTCACAGTGGCTAATGTCAGTAAACGTTGGACAGACACTGCACAGCACAGAGTCACTTTGTTGATTCTATGATTAAGAGGGCGCGATCTGGCAATTTTTATCGAGCGATCCATATTGGAAGAGCCCACAATCTATCTTTCAGGCAAACAGTAGAGATTGTGGAATTAAATGACCTCATGCTTGTGTTTTCAAACTTTCCACGACCTCACTGACAGATCTGCACTATATAAACATACCAACGGAGTGATGAGGCCAACTAGACGGCCATGTGCTGGTGAGACGGATTACTTCGCGTGGCTCTTTATTTGGAGACGTGCTGTAAATAATTGTCATGGTTTGAGTTTTTTGGTTTGTTTCATGTTGTCGCTGTATCCTCTTGCGTCTCGTTGCTGTTCCTCCTGTGTTCCTGTGCCGCCCGACTCCCCCGACACCTGTTTCATATCGGCCTTGTTAGCACTGCCCTCTTCCCAGTGTCTGTCCACCGGCAGCTCATCCCCTTGTTAGTTTACTTTGTATTTAAGCCTGCGTCGTCCTCGCATCAGTCCTGTGTCATCTGCGTCTCCCGCGCGCCTCTGCCTGTTTCCCGGTACTCGGTTGTTCCCTTTGGTTTTCTGGTTTGTCCTCAGTTTTCATATAACTTTTTGTATTTCCCTTACCCTGCCTTTTGTCGCCTGCCATTGTATTGTCTGCACATTGATATTCAGGACATTGGATTTTGGATTTTTTACTTTGGACATTGGCTCATTAAGGCGTGCTTTTTGTTTTACTACTGGAGCCTGTGCTTTTAATACAATATTGTGTCCTAATGGTGCAAATAGGGAAATTCATAGGCTATTTAAAGTCTGGCTTGAGTCTACAGGGCATTTCAAAATTAAGATAAAGAATGTGGATTGTGGATTAGATTGTGGCCAGATTGGTGGTGGTGTTACACCACATTTTTGCTTTTACCATTATTTTGCACTCGCCTCAAGCTATCTAGCAAATATCCACTTTAATTTGCATCAGAAAACTGTCCCCTACAAATGCAATATTTACCTCTCTTTATTATATATGAATGTGGCCCTGTTTTTAAAGATTTACCCCCAAAACGCTTGGGGCCTGACTGAAATAGAATGAGCAATACCAAAGGCAGTGAGAGACGGATTTATAAATTGTTGGCTTTGGTGTTTGCATGGTATTTGTTGACCCGAGCAAACAAAAAGAACAGCACTAGCCACGTCCGTTAGCGGCGGCCACCAATGGCTCAAAATCCGAGGCGGTCTTCTCAAACAAATGCAAACAACATGGAAATTTGATTTTATATTCAAAGTGTTTGTAGCCGGTACATGACCACTCTAAATGTAAAAAAATGTGCGAGTAGGGGGAAATCAGCTGTGTCAGAGAGACAGATGGAAAAGGTACAAAGCTTGGGTAGTGTGCTAACAAACTCCATTTTGTGTTTCTGCAGCTGTTTCCATGGAGCTCTCTCTGTCTTTCTCTGCCTCTCCGTTCCCTCCCTCTCTCTCTCTCTCTCTCTCTCCCTCCCTCTCTCACACGCACATGCAAGTGTCTGAAAGAGGATTCAGCTGTGTGAGTCAATCTGCAACCAACCACAACTCATGGAGAGAGAGAGAGAGAGAGAGAACCCCTCGTTCTCGTCGACAGACTCTTCTCCTCTGCTCTATCTCTCCAGCATCACGCCCATCTCATCATTTTTTTTTTCAACCTCATTACAATAATTTCTTAATTTATTCTAAACCCCAGTCACAACAACAAACCCACATTCAGCGCACTCAATTAATGTGATTCTGATACACGAGCACCACATCAACAAGAAGCACGGGGCAGCAGCCTGAGTATTTACAGAGCGCCGCTTTTTCCTCATTTGGAGTGTATGTGGCAATCAGCGGTGCTCATTAGGCTACACCTAGCTGCCCTATAAAGATGGCCCAGAAAAAAAAAATGTCCTTGAAGTAGGAGGTGAAGTAAAAAGAGAGAGAGCGAGCGAGAGAGAGAGGAAAGAAAAAGATGCTTACCGAGGACTCCGACGCGGTAGTTGAGAGTGATAACGATGACATTTCCGTAGCTGGCCAGGACGCTCCCATCGATCATGTTGCCTGTCCCCTCCATGTAGGATCCTCCGTGGATGTAGACCATCACAGGCTTGGCCCCAGTATCTCGTATGTCTGCAAGAGCGGCCATCATTAACACATTCACATTGTCGTCCAACCCAGTCCGATCAAGGGTCAGATACAGCACATGGTGGCCACAAACAGACAAGCTGACGAGTCACCTCTCAGATACCAGCTGTAGGGACACTGTAAGTCTGCTGAGGCTACATACTATTGTTTCTGCAAAAATGAATGTCTACTCATTATAACAGTAATTGGTCTTTTACTATAAACAGTAAGATGATTATCATGTAAGCCTAAGCTACTAGGTTTGTATATGGTTTTGTGTTGCCTTCCAGGAGGCAGATGCACTTCCCAATATAGACACTCAGGAAGCCATTAGGGAGAATAAAGAGAGAGGTACTCTGACACATCTCCTAACCAGGGAGAGGGCTAATCTGGCTTGACAGTGATAGGGAAAACGCATCGGCTAATTAAACAACGCTACCCCGCGCCTCCTTTTCAGACAGGCCTATCTCCGTGCAACAATTTATTTGCACGGTTCTGCTCGACCATCGCGGGCTGTTAAATTTGCACCTCGGTTTTGGAAAAATGTTGTTTATTCTTTTCCCAAATTGGGGGCTTGATACCCAGCTGGAGCAACACTCCAGCCAGATAAAGCACATCCAGAGGTAGAGGGGAGGAAAAAGAAGCCTCTGTCTGAGGAATAGACTGAATTACTGGCTGGCTAGCTAGAGCTGGGAGACAAGACAAGAAACTCTCTCTCATTTTCACTCCTGCTCCCCCCCGCATGCTGTGTAGCTTCTCGCCTTCCCCTCCCTCACTTTGTATCGCTTTCACTCACAGACTCTCCCCTGTCTCTCCCTGTTTCTCTCCCGCCCTTCCCTCCATCTCTGTCCAACTCCCTGCCTCTCTCTCTTTTTTTTCTTTCTTCTTCCCCCTTAAGCCCTGAGAGTGGTGAGAATGAGTGGGGGTGGGGGGGCAGAGAGAGTGAGAAAGACAGAGGGAGGGAGAGAGAGAGAAAGAGAGTGAGACACAAAGATAGACCGGAAGGAAGGAGGATATAAAAACAGAGAGAAAGAAGGAAATAAGAAGAAAATAACAAAGGAAAGACACAAATTAAAACATATAAATAAGGAAGAAAAAAAAGGAGAAATAAAAAGGGGAAGCAATGGACTCTAAAAGGGCGGTATTGTATTCTGGTTGCTATGGTGACTGGGAGCCAAAATTCAAAATCCTCAAGAACAGCTAATCGCAGACCACATCCTGCACGGCCCAATCTGCTTCCATCTGCAGGCACTGCTCGTCGTTATGCACCCCATCACATTAGCATGCTCAACACCGAGGACAACTACTTAAATGCATTTTGTAGGGACACAGTTTTTTTTTTTTTTTTCCCCGCAACCCCTATAGCGGAGCTCAGGCCTTGATTTGCAGTTTTTCTTTTTCCTTTTTTTTCTCCATTATTCCCTTGGTTATTCATGGCCCCGTTAGGTTTAAAAGCAAAGCAATAACTTGTATATGATGTGGCCTTATTTATGGCCTTCTTTATCTTGCTGGTATCTGAGAAGGCTACACAGTGAAATGTGATTTATAGCTGACACTTCTCTATGCACACACTTATCTTAGACAAGAGGAGGAGGGGATGCATGGGGTGAGAAAGCATGAGAGGTACAGTCAGAGAGGGAAAAGGTGGGGGGTGGAGGTGGAGGGGGAGGAGGAGGAGGAGGGGGAGAGGGGGAGGGGGAGGAGGAGGGGGAGAGGGGGAGAGTAACAGCAAAACGATATCCTACACAAGCTACTCAAACGAATGGGCCACAGATACGAAGAGAAATGGCAGAGAGGAAGAAGGAACAGGGGGCAGAAATAAGAAAAAGAGATTAGTCATGTCAGTGTTATCAGTCACCTCTTTTGTTGATTCACATCGGGTATCCATGACAACAGTTAAAAATCCCCTTGGGAGAGCGATACAAGACACTGAAGCTCCACTTGTTCTAATCTATTCATTGACTTGATCTGACGTGGGAGGTGTCACGCAGATGTGATACACAGTTCTCACTGACACTGTGATTTGTGTCAGAGGGAGAGAAATGCAACAGATACCAATTGGACGTCAGAAATAATAATCTTGTGCAGACACATCCCCGCCCATCGGGCCGCCGCACGGCACGACGCGGGGGTAAAGAGGTGAGCAGCTCTTTGTTAACCAATCAGATCAGAGCTTTTATCGGCCTAATCTGGCGAAAACAGGTGACTAAGTGGCTACCTCGGAAAAAAAAAGAAAAAAAGCTGCGTGCTGATTCACTGCTTCTCCGAGGCAAACACACCAAAACACATCAATACACATAGTTGTGGCATAAAAAAAAATGTGCACAGTAGCTCTGTGCTAGAGAGGAAACAGAGATAGGTTCATTAATGCACAGACATTTTTCAATAATGACTCCATGCACAACGAGTTGAAAATTTTCAAGAAAGACAAATAAAATCATGTTTTGGAGATGAACAACAAAAAAAAATGTATATGTGTGATGAAAGCTGATGTGCAATGAAGAGTGAGCCGAAGAGAAAAATAATTTACGCAACACATCAGTTTTTCACAGATTCTCTCTCTCAGTTGCACAAGTGGGATCATGCTGCATCTACTATACCCTGCACTTATATGAGTGGCGAGTGGCTGTATCACAGCGGAGGAAATAAGTGAAATACTGCCAGCGAATGAATAAATAAACTCTTCAGTTCACTTCACCCAGGCTAAATAGAAGTAGTGAGAGATACGCGTCCGAAGACATCACAGGGTTTGGATTTTAGCAGGGCCTGGATAGCACAACCTTTCATAGGTGAATCACAGAGGCACTTGATTGGAGAGTCAGTGGGAGGCAAAACCTCGGGCCTGAGCTGTGCCTCTAAAAGTGTTGCTGCTGCAAGTGAAACCCACCAGGAGGGCTGGGAGAACTCATTCCGTCTTCCTCTATCTCACACCTCTCCCACAGGCACCTCCATCTCCAACCTTTTTGTCCTTTGCCTCTAAGTCTATTGGAAACAGTCCGTCATATAGCTGACATTAAGCGCCCCCAGAAGCGGCCTTGACAGTCCGGAGTGGGACAGGACAAAGGCGAGCAGAGATAAGTGTCGTGGCATTCACTGTGTCAACACTTGGTGAAACATGGTGGCTGTCAGCGGCTATCAGTGAGGTCTGAGGACGGGGGTGGGGGGGTGGGGCGGTGGGTGGGGTGAGGACGGGTGACAATGTCCTGATGTGGCAGGACATGACATCCACCCTACTGTAGAGCTCTTGTCAGGCCAAGCTTCACGCTTCACTCATGACAAGTCCATTACTGGCCGTGTTCACATTTAGGGGACTGCATGTAGTTTAACAGGGGGAGCAACTCGCAAAACAGCCAGTGTAATTACACCGAATTATATAGGGGCGCATGCCGTTGTACAAGTCGCTGACCGTATTCTGAATGTCACCGAATGTTCACTTAATATTCCCTTTATGCCGAATGAAATGAAGCAGCACTGTATGAGACTCGGCCTCGGAGGGGAAACAGGGCTGAAACGAAGGAACACATGGTAACTAATTTTCTATTTTGGACTCACAGACGACAGTGGAAGGGAGAAAAAAAAAAAGAAAAAAAGCTGTTGCATAGCCGTTGCTATTTTAAGCCGGTGGACTTACAGAGGCTGCACATCATCGGGAGTGATGGGACGTGCAGGAAAAGAGCACCTTATAGCCGGAGTGTGACAGACTCCAACGTGCTCTCCACAACACTTGACATTTGCTAGGGTAACCGAGGTGTGTCTTATGTATATAAAGGAATGCTGAGAATGGCACCGGGTGTATGAAAAGCAGATGTGTGTGTGAAGAGTGTGCGCCTCGGACTATGAATCTTGACATCCCTACAGTAAATGTAATTGGAGGAATGACCTTTGAGTGAAGGTGACTTTTTGCTAGCTGGCCGGTGTGTTTGTGTGTTAAATATGATGTTGGCAACAGGGTGGAGAGCAGAGTGTGTGAGGACAGAGAATGAAGAGAGACGTCGGGGCTGGGTAAAATAAAAGGGATGACACGGTGAGAAGCCTACTAGGCTATTAGCCAAAGCCCCCTGCAGCCAGCCCTGGATCTAGATGAGAGGAAGGAGCGGCAAAGGTGCTGTCATCCCTAAGACTCACAGATAGCTGTTTGCTTCTGGAGTGAACCGAGGCTAACCCCTTTAGTCCTTGCGCTCCTTGGTGCAAGCCACAAAAGCTGACATTATACTGTACAAACGCGCTCAAGTGTTGACGACAGAGAAACCCATTTTTGCTCTTTTTCCGTTAGTTTTCAAGAGCAGTGCGTCTTTACATGTTTCTGACCTGCCAATTATTTTGTGCCACTCAAGAGTAAAGGACAAAAAAAAAAAAAAAAAAAAAAAACATAGAGAGAGACGACAGGAATGGTCTGGCTCCTCCGTCCTTTGAAATGGCTCAAATGATGCCCTTGCGGATAAGCCATTAGCAGCAATGCTTATCTTGGAAGTAAGCTGAGCAGCGGCATTCCAAATATCTCTGCATAAATGGGTTTCAAGAGTCCTCAACCCCCGCCACATCAGAGAGAATAGGATAGTGGCAGAATGGAGAGAATGGTGTGTGAACTGCCCCCACTGTCAATTCACCAGTCTCCAACCCGCCCGCCCGAGCTGAGTGGAGGGCTTTGCCGGATGGGGATCCAGTCAGGCCTGTGCAATGGAATTAATGGTAATACCCAGGCAGGTGGAGCTCAGCTCTGCTCCCTGGCACAGCAACGATGGAGAGCTTCTCTGGGGGTGGGTGTGCATGTGTGTGTGTGTGTCTGTGTGCGTGTTGTCGTCTTTGCTTCTAGAGCCTTGGAAGCGAGTATTGCGTATGTGTACGAGTGCGTGCATGTGTGCATGCTTCGCTGATTGATGGGAGTGGGTGTTTGAGCGTGTGCACACTCGCACCAGGTTGAAGCATTCCTCCTGATTAGAGCTAGAGTCTCAAAGTGCCAAATGACAGACACACACATGTATTTTTCATCAGCGGTAGAGGGGCTGAGGCGGCAGTGGTGCGAGACACTCCGGAGGTGGAGTGGGGACGGCTGCCGCTCTCTGCCCAACGCTTGGGCACGGTACCTCGGCGCCGCTGCCATGTTCCACCTGGGAGATTCAGCTCCTACACAGCCTCACTTCCTCTATTTACATGCCCACCTTTATCTACCAACAGCAGGTAGGTGATTGAAAAGCTCAGTTTTACAGTGCAGTAACAGCCTCTGTAAAATTGAGTCCTGATTGTGGGCCGATGTAAATCACAACAACTTGGCGCGCACCCTCATGTTGCTGGAGGGAGCGTTGTGCGGAATTTGAATGCAGTTTGTGGGCTGCTTCTCAGACGGACACACAAAGGGACGGACACAGACAGAAGGCTAAGCAGACAGAAAGAGATGTATGGTGTATAAAATGATCATTATATTCCCCGCTACATATTCAATTTTGCTTATCTCCCCGTCCTAGTTGAAACTTTTTACTGGCTGTACCGCAGCCTTTATATTACACATTTATATATTCCTATTTTATTACATATGTTGCTTACATTTCTTTGGCAATGTGAGAAATCCTTTATTGTTCCAATAAAACCTAGTCGAATTAGAATTTAAGAGCGTGTCTGGAGGGTTATAACAGGCAGGAGGGCGGCTCAAATATGGCGGGGGGGGGGGGGGGTGAAATGAGCCCACGACAGACAGACTGCCAACTGAGACAGCATGGTAATGTTGGGATGAACAGACTGAGAGATGGAGGGGGTTAGACGGAGGGACCGGGAAAGACAGCAGCTCTCTGGACTGAATGAGAATATGTGGATGAGAGGTGCATCAGCTAAAGAGGGAGACGGTGGGAGTTCTGCTTGTGTTCTGATTCTAGTTGCCCTTTAACTTGCATACAAATGTTTGATTTTCGGTGCTAATGCATGCAGCGCGTTTTCTGTAGGAGATTGCTATTACTGGCAATAACAGTGCAGCTACTTGCGAGAGCAGGAGCATGCAAGACAGCTTACAAGGACTTTTCAACCATCCTTCAGCGAGGACTGAAGCCTTTTTATCACAGAGGTAACAGCATCTCTGAGTGTCTCAGAACGCTGGTGTCACATGCCGGGGCCATTACACTTCAAAACCGACACATCCACCAGAACAATGAAAATCTTCTGGATCATATTTAGGGATTGATGGGCCGCTCTGTCACACATGCATTAGTTACAGTGCAGTGGCAGAGATACTGCGGGGACCGTATTGTGCTTCTACGGTGATGCTCCGCAAATAGCATTAGTTGCGCTCAGTAAAGAAAAGACTTGTCACATTTTCAGTGAGGCTAGTCTAGCACAACAGCTTGGAGACCAAGCCACTGTGTACGCATGCAAAGGCTTGCCAGACAAAGGGATCGGCACTTGTCAGCAATTCTGAACGGACTTAGGGCAACATACACTGACTGACGCATGTGGGCTTGCTCGAGGGGAAGACAAACATACACACGCGTGCGCATGGACAGTCGAGCCGTAAACTGAAGGCAATTTGGCTTCAGTTGCAACAGCTCGCCGTGGGCTTGAATGAGAAACACCTGTGTGTGTCAAAGTGGTGCCATGGCAACACTTCCTGCTCTGTGATCAGGACCAGCGTGAGGCTCCTTTTTGAAAGGAGAGCCCACTGGCAAAGAGGAAGGTGTGCGAGTACGAACCCTTAAACATCTGGATAGATCCCTGGCCGGGCATCCTCTGCTGGTAAAGGCAACGACCCCCAGCAAAGCATTTCTCGTGCCAACACGACACGACGACTTGCTGTGACGTCCGAGTTTCTTCTGCCAAATAGGAGGTCCATATGCCGTAAGCATGTGCTAAGGTCCCAAACAGCTTCGTACCAGGCATACGGATCGATCTTGTTCATAAATGCAGCCATAATGCGCAGAAATCCAATCTATCCCAAACAAACAAACAGGGCATACATCTAGGGGCTCAACCTTGATACCCAACATCGTGCCTGCATCACCTGCCTTACTGTGGGCGAAGAAAGACAAGGGCGGGGCCATATCAAGGGTTTGATTTAGATTCAGAGACTTAAGCCGTTTCTGTTGCAGCACAAGCATCGTCTCTCACTTTAATCTCGGCCGAGATCCACCCTGAGCCAGGAATATCCCAAGATAAATATGGAAAGTGAACAATGCGATTGCTGAGCAGCAACTTCCCATCTTCTACACCTCTTGCCTCTAATCCTCTCCAGCAGCACTCCTGAACTGCCGCTCCTCATCTAAATCTGCTGGCAGACCCGGTGAACGGGCTGATATTACACTGCTGCTTCACTTTCCCTCTGCCATTATCGCCACAAATACAGCTGCTGGCCACACCTTCAGATGGGGCTCTCACCACTGCCTCTGCCCCTGTAATAACAGTCGCTTCATTCACTATGTGAGATATTAAAATGACTCAACCCAGGCTTGGTTATCTAGACAGCTACTAGATCCCATCTGACTCTGAAGCCAAACACTCCACTCATCTGCTGAATTCAGATGCTTGTGAAGAGGAGACCTCCCATTCACTCACTCACTCCCACACACACTCTTATATTTCATCAAAGACGATGTTTTTCTATGCATTATAATGTCACAGGGGTACTTGATGATTGCATTTGTAATTAAAAAAGAAAAATAAATCAAACAAAAAAACATAAATGTTTAGAAAACAGGGACATATTAAGAAAAAAAAACAAACAAACAAAAAAAAAACAACTCATGCACCATCTTTGTTCACCATGGAAATACCTTCGTCTTCATCACCGTCGTTATCCGATAAATCCTCGCCCTGTTTTTTTGCATGGGCCCCTGTTATTGAAGCAGGGAGAGACATAGAGAGGCACAGGGATATTCAAAATAGCATGTTTGGCAACACACAGATGGGAAGAGAGGCAGTGCAATACACAGCAGTCTGTGAGACCACATCTGTATGATAACAATGTTAATTTAAATACAAAAATACAAAATTCACATTAGACAATTTGTCAAGGGCCTTTCTTGTCCGAACTTAATGCACACAATGAGAGAGATATAAACATTTCTCATAGTACACAAACAAAAAAAGCACCAAATAAATGAAAAAAACAGTAGTTTACACAGAACTGCACTGACATACTGAGCATATTTTGGAGCAGAGTCATACACCACTGGCACTTTCAGAAAAAAACCCCAAAAAAAACAAAAACCTTTTTAGATTCATCTGGAAAATCCTCTGAATCCAGTCCTATACGTTTGGGTAACAACACCATTAGCTTAAAGGATTGTTGTAAAAATGAACACTGACAACGCATTATTCCTAACGGTTTTAAACTGCATGGTGGAAATGACTTCTTCAGCAGGGTTTAGTGTGTTTAAACAATACTTTAATGACTTTCTATTCTCTCCGTAATATGCGCCTAACAACAACTTAAACAAGTTTAGGGGCCATAAAAGAGCAAATAAAATGATAATCTCACAAATGTGGTTGCTGCCGGGTTAAAGATTGTACAAATAAGCCAGCAGGAAAGTGTTGAAAGAACATTTTACACTACAAGTGCGAGCACATGAAGGATTGCCTTCAACTTCCCCAGAGGTGGTGAGATTTAAATAAATCACATGACTGCGTATTACGTGTATACTCAGTGATGTGTGCAGCTACTTCAGCTGGTCTCTTTGCCCCGAACAGCAGGTGACGTGCTTTCCTCCTTGTGGGACGTGTTATGTACAGATATCTAGCACCTCGAGGGCACCTGTGTAAAACGTACAAATATAGTGTACAAGCCCTGTCTTGACCTACCAATTCAGTTTGAGATTGAATTCCGTATATGATGATTTTTTTCATGCGGCCTGCCTCCTAGTAGGGTCCAGGGCCAACAGTAGTTAGTCATTTGCCCAAACCATTATTCCATCTTGTCAATAGTCCATCATTTTCGGACAGGATTTTAAAGAATTGTGAACATCTCGCTGAGTCGTTGATCTTTTATCTAGCACCGCTTTCAGTTCCGATCTCCTCCTGAGCCATGCCTGATTAGGTAAATCTGTATGAATTGGTGACCTTGGACCTTTCCTTTGAATATGAATAAATATCAAAATCTAATGGGCTGATTGTCACAGAGTTTACTGAAGCATTTATGAGCTCTGGAAGACGTCTAGCCTTTCCCACAGCAGAGGTGGGCCTGACACTTGCCTGAAGCAAACATCACCTCCGCTCGCATCATACATTAATACATTTCTATGAAATAAAACATGAAACTTTTAGGGAAAAACAGAGCGACAAACAAATGGCAGATATATAATGAGCGTGGGTGTTGTTTAGGCCGTCATCTACTGACTAAATTAATCACGAGACAAGACACGTCGAGGTCTGGGTGAATTGCCTCCATGGCTGAGCACCGCCACTGTAGAGAAGGCTTTTTAATAATGACTTTCCTCGTCAAATAAAGGTTAAATAAATATAACAAATGGCTGAACAATTTCCTGGGGGAAATTCTTGTTTCTTTCCACTTCAGCCGCTACACCACATTTCCTCTCTTGCCACCTGTAGACCTAATTAATACATTTTTCCTCAAGACAACTCATGAATGATCAAAATGCCAACCAACATATTTAATATTTGCTCAAGAGTTTTTAAAAGAAGCCAGGGAAATACATTGTGATGCACGTACAGCATGGACTCAGGAGTCAGAAACAATATGAAACTCTTCGGCATCGGCGCTGCTTTCATTTGAACGAATGCGTGTCTGCATACCTCATCCACTGTTAACTAATAGATGCAACGTATTGAATAATGTAGCTGGGTTGAGTGTCGTGACATTTACTGAGTACATTCAAGCTCTTCAAAGAGGAGAAGCCTTTTGAATCTGTTGATTTCAGCGTCTACACAATGACCTTGTTCAGTCTGTCCATCACGCCGGTCGTAATGGTGCGTGATGAATAATGCAGTCTGCGCGGGCCGCCAAACGATTTGCTATCTTTAGGCATGCAAACAGAACCGCGTGACTACGACAACTTCCAGCTTATATGCATAATTTTCATGTCACCCTGTTTGGCAATAAGCGGTTACTGGACCGACGTTGGGTTACAGAGAGTCCTCGGAGTTGTTGTTGGAGGGTTGTGCAAAAGTGGGAGCCGGCTTTCAGACTGAATTAGCCCTTCACTTTAGGCAACGGGGCTGCCAAACCCGGCGACCACAGTTCCAAGTCTCCTTTTGTGAAACCTCTCGATATTTTTGATGAAGGACCACGGCCTTGCAGCATTTGTAAGCATGACAGCACTGAATATTTTTAAGGTGAAGTCAGGATAATTTCCAACCGTCCCTGAGGCGACAAAAACACGGTACTTTCGACAGAAAGTTGGGTCATCCGCAGCGTTGTTTTGTTGTATGTATTCCTCACCCTAATCAAATGTTTATTGTGCCGATACCTAACCAGAGGATAAGCACAGTCAGACAGAAACAGAAATTCAAAACCTAAATAAACGTACAGTCGCACACAAAGAACAGCACAGCTCTAACTTCCCCCGCCTCTGCGGTTTCGCATTGTGAGTTTGGGCTATATAAATTAAATTGAATTGACTTGTCAAACCGAAAAATAAATAAATAAATAAACAAATTGTGGAAATCTTTCATGTGGATATTGCTGGTTGAAGCGCTTTTTGTTTTGTAACACGTCCACTTCAATCCTTCATTCATCCATTTCAAAAACAACTCAGCTTAACAGCACACAAGGAGCTGCACTGAGGGGGGCGTGTTTAAAACACACAAAAAACAAATATATATATACAATTCAGAACAGGGCTGGAGTGTTTGAGAATTACAGTCATGAGTGTGAAGTGTTATCAGACAACAGAACACTGCACGGCGGTTTATATTATTACGAGACCAGATTTTACAACTCCTGATTGTTATGGTGGTAATCTTTCATCACTGCAATCATAGGAGAAAACAGCAGAAATATGGCGTTCCTGTTGCAAAGTAAACGACCTGGAATGTGCCGCTTTGTTTTTTTTTGACGCATAACCTTGCAACAAACTTTGAACAAGATTTCTTTTAGGCAAACGACCTATTTCTGAGCCTGTCCCACGTCACCAACAATGGATACATTCAAGCGAGGAACGGCGCTTTGCTGTTGAACAAATCTTCACTAATCTCAGTCTAAAAACGGCCTCAGTTTTAGGGTTTGGCAGGTATAGTACCTTTAAGACAGACGCATCTCATAGCAGCAGCCGCTCTCAGGAGGTGACAGCCATTAAGTCATCGGATGCCGCGTCTCTCTCATGTAGGCTTCAAGGGAACCTACCTACAAAACGGTTTTAGCTGAACGAAAGCCAGCAGTCACACAAAAAGGGGCTTGTCACCCGCTTCGGCAGCCGTCTTTACGGCTTGTTAGTGATTACACTTATTCTGGCGTTCACCATGGTAAAACAGTGCAGTTATTGAGTGATACTTCTTCAGACAGCCATAGATTGGATGGCAGGTGTCGACAGGGAAGCTCTGTCACTTTGAATCCTGTTGTCTGTGAGCCTGCGTGTGCGTGTGTCTGTGTGTGTGTCAAATGCTGGATCTATAATAGGAACGGCAAACATGTGACATCTGCAGTGACTCAGCGAGCGAGCCTATATTTGACCTTGAATCTTTTAAAGTGATGCCGCAGCGAGAGGGTGTGAAATTAAGATGAAACTGCGATGAATCGACATTTTTTTTTTTTGTCTTTTGTGTACGGCCGGCCTCCCAGGAGCCGACATTTGCATCACCCTCAAAACAGGCGGCATCAAGAATAACAGCTATTATTCATGTTCCCTGACAAGCAAAATAGAAACCTGTCGCATTCATCAAGTCAGGTTCAGGGAAACCGAATATGAGGGGCTCATACCCGTTATATAAATTGTGTTAAAAAAAACGAACATTTCAGCAGGACGGCATCACAGACAAAAGGCGGCCTAGCAGTCGGCTGCAGAGTTTTACATGAATAAACCCGAGCGTGCACACGTATGTACACACACACACACACACACACACACACACACACACACACACACACACACACACACACACACACACACACACACACACACACACACACACACACACACGTACAGACACAGAGAGTGCTCTCAGACTCTGGAGACTTTCTCGACTGAATCCAGAATTCACTCAATACATCGTAGAAGGGCTAAATGTTAACTGCCCTTCCTTTGCTGGATAAAGGTTCGCTGACAATAGATGGGCCTCGGAGTTAAATATCAGAAAGGTCAGAATGCGGAAAGGGACTTAGTGAAATGTGAAATGTTGCAGCCCTGACAATTTAGAGCAGTTATATTCAGTCTCTAATCCTCAGGTGGCCGTTTTTTTTCTTTTTCAGAGTGCCTGGATCTGTCTCTCCTCCCGTCTCCCTGCTCCCTCCCTGTCTCTCTCTCTCTCTCTCTCTCTCTCTCCCTCTGTATGTCTATCTCCATCTCTCTCAATCTGTCTCCCAGTGTAGAGGTTAAGGAACAGCTTGGGAGGGACACATAAGAGAGAATGATGGAGAATGCAGCTAAAAGGTTAAGGAGGCTGTAATCCTGCAGTAAAGGACAGCCAAAACTCACACTGCGCTTCAGCTGTTCCCAAAATAAAAAAAAATAAAAAAAAAACAAATAAAAGGCGGCCAAGTTGTCTTCCTGCCCGTCTACAGCTCGATAATGGAAAGAGACATGTTTAACAGAGACCACAGGCTCCTGAGTACGGTGGTAAGCTAACACACTGGAGTTTCTTACCTCTTCTCTTTAACCCTAATGATCCATTTATTTCTCATTTTAGGGGGAAAAGGAGCACTCTGCGCAAATATCTCGCTAAATAATCAGGGCTCACCGGGCTTTAGGCTTCTCGATGTTCTGCCTGTCATTTCAGCGAGTGCTGCACAGCGCTGCTACATTACTGATTTCCAAAAGCCAGAATGATGCAGGTATGTAACCTTCAACACCTCAACAACCATGAGAACTAGAAGCACAATGCACGGACTGATTTTCCAATTTCACAGAGTTTTTTTTTTTTTTTTTTAATGGAGCAATGTTTTAGGAGCACCTCTTCATTGGCAACATGATTCAGATCCTGCAGATGGTTTTACTGATTGACAGTCGTTGGTAGAATGGGTTGGGCGTTATATTGACATTTTTTCAACTGGCCATCGTCAGCTAAAAAACTAGCCATTGTTCATATATTTGTGTGTTTGGCTCATGCAGGGCCGAGGAATAAGTCCCCACTCCCTCCAGTGACGAGAGGACAGATTCTTTAGACGGATCTGGTTCAATCTGTCCAATAGACGGATAGGACTTTTTGTTCAAGTCCAAGAAATAAAGATTATTCCACAAAAAAGTACCACTGTCCACCTTCTGAATTTAAATTTGTCTCTTTCACCAAAGTGACCAGACTTTATTGCCTTGTTAACTCATTGTTAAAGTAAAACACAATTTGTCCAAACTTGAAAAAAACAAACAGAGAAAGATGTGAATATATTCCGGTTATAGTGTTACACGATGTTTTACCTTGCTGGCTCTCTCTGTTGTCGCAGGCCTCTTTTTGTGCTACTGGGTTAGCTCACTGATGAACAGATGGCTGTTTAGCAGCAACTCTCGCTCTTGCACATAAGGTATATCATCAAGTTGGCAAAATAAAATGCCCAAAATAGCCAAACGAGAACAACTGGCAATGGACGAAACCGATCACAATGGCCGATATACGTGTGTGATCGCCCAAGCCGTAGTTGCAGTGACACACCGAGAAATGTGAAAAAGCACAAACAAAGGCAGTGAAGGACAAGGAAAAGATGACTGAAAGCAAGCAGACACGACTGTAAAGACTGCATGACTTTGACCGTATATATATAAAAAAAACTAAACAAAAACAAGACTTAGCTTTGCAAACGTTTTACCAGCTAAGATATCCACTCGAAATGTGTCTTAAACCAAAATAAACTCCACAGGGCACCTCTCACCTCTTCATCGCAACCACAGAATCAAAACCTCAGAATTTACAAAGTTGCCAAATATGTTGGCCTTAATTTTACTTACTCCTGTGTATAAAATAAAATGAAATCATGAACGCTGTGGTGCAACCATAAAAGCACAGGCTGAATGATTACACCTACTTAAAGAGATTTAAAGGGGGAATCGGGGCTCAAAAGCTGTGGTCTAAGCTAACAGAGAAACCTGCAGCAACAAATAAATAGTGTTTTCCCCTTTAACAGAGCTTTGGGACTCAACAGGCTCTGTCTTCTGTTCCGTTTTAGTTTGGGGGTAAACAAAGAACAGAACAGCGATACTGAGCCTTGGACTGACTGCTGAAGCTGGACAGCACAGCAGCAGGAGGCCTCTGAATAGGAACTTCCTGCTCAGGCCGCGTCTTGCATCTCAAGTCAGTGTGAATGGAATCAGCCGCTGGCTGGTTACAGCCCCTCGCTCGCTGGGGTCGTCATCTGCACCAGACAGACGATCATCGGAGATTATGGAAGTAATTTTCCATCAAACAAACTTGGGTATGTGCTTGTGTTCTCAAACGGCACAAGCCAATATTTGTTCTTGTCATCTTGGAAAGTTTTTGTGCTGTCTGCTTGGTGTACAGATTTCCTCGGCAGCACTCAGGGAGTAGCCCCTCCCTCCCTGAGGCAGGGTTGAGTCGGCCAACCAACGGGATTACCATGGTGTGTTACTGTCTGCCACGGCCCAGGCGCAGTCTAACCAGGATTGAGGCTCTTTTGCAGTTTTCACAGCTCTCAAGCATCTGGAGGTCATCTGGTAAGAGGAAAAATATGTCCAGTGTTTCTGCTGGGGTAGTTAATCTACAGGTTTGGCAACCGATTGGGCTGTTCAGTACTGGCACCGGGCTGTGTAACACATGGCAGCCTGCTGCCTGTGAGGGCTGCATAAGAATGATAGTTGAGTGGTCCAAATCAAGCCAAAACGTACAACAGATTTCGCTGCACTTATCTCAAATAGACTCATCATGAGGGCTGAATTTAGTAGTCGGGGAGGTTGATCTCGGAGTGTCTCTCGGAGGCTGTGTTATTCAGACGGAGACCAGTGTGAAGGAACTCCAAGGACAGGTTTCACAAGCCGGCTACAAGCAGTGAAAGAGACGTGCTGTAAAATCCTGCAGAAAATAATGTGCATAGTGTATAAACAGGTGGCACGCAGCACAGTGAGTACACCCCATCACCACAGCTCTGCCTCAATCAGGATCTCATCAAAAGGATGCGATTTTACAGATCGCTTTTAAAGTTTGTCCATCAGCTTAACAATGTAAACCTCTTTTAAAGATAACGATTGACCTCATCAGGGTTTGTCCTCGCAAAATTGACCCATCTCCAGCCAAACTTGCACTATGAGGCAGAATAGTGCTTAGCTGTGCCCCTGCACATCATTACCCCTCTCTCCACTCCATTCACTCCGACTCAGAGCAGAGAAAATGACTGAGTGATATAACCACAGCTCCAGTGTCGGTAGCTCTGTCACCGCTCTGAGCTCAGAGCGTGTGTGTGTGTGTGTGTGTGTGTGTGTGTGTGTGTGCGTGCGTGCATGCGGTGAGGCTACTTCAGAGAGAGCGGCGGGCTATGGTGCTGATCTTGCATATTCGACCACCTCCACATGACCTCGTGACTCCCTGCTCGGACATCCAGGTCATGCGGCGCCGCATTTGTCGAGAGAAAGAAAGGACAGCGATACTCTGGATGACATTTCAGTCAGCATAAACATCAAGTTGTTTCTGACCAAAGAGCAACGCTCCGTTGGCACAACAACTGTAGCTCTTAACAGCAACCAACCACAAGGGCAAAAACAGAGGAAGATTAAACTCGAGCCTATATCTTTTGAATGAGTCCATCTTTGATCGTCTGTCCGGACTTGCGCGTCTTTCCTGGGCTTTCCTCTTGCCTCTTTAATGGAGGAAGATGGGCAGCGCCTTTGATCACTAATTCAAGCGCTGCACAACGCCCGGTTGGATGCTAATGGCACAGGATCCACACAGGAGGATTTCTCCAAACCTAATTCTGCAGTTCTATATTCCAACCACCACTCTGCTCGCTTATATTGCAGATTGTGTTCTCCATTTATTTTAACAGCCCCAGAATGTACAACTCACATTATGCTAACCTCTTGTCTAATAAGATCACGTGTGATGCATTTCATAGGATTCATGGACAATGTATTTCTCTCACTTGATAGCCATCACCATTGCAACAAAGGTGCTTCACGCTAGGTAAGAGCGTCATTTACTCTGCCTCTGTCACAACTGCATACTGTTGCTTGGCAACAATCACACAACCATTTAATCAAGACTCAAATACCATAATTATTATCATTATTGTTTTTTTTCCTGAAAATAAATCGCTATTTCCTTCTGAGGAACCACATTCAAGGAGATACAGATTGTAAAATTGGTAGTGGAGGTGATATTAGTATTGAAAATGCCCAGGGTGTATGACTTGACTGCATTATACAGGTCTCTTTTGAAAGCTTCGCAAAGATTTAATAGAAAACATATGACCCTGTTGGTATTAACTGTTTTACGTAACAGATTAAACTATTGAGAAGACGCTAATCAAAAATCTTTAATGAGGAAACTGATGAACTGTTAAGCGGTATCCCAATTTGCTCCGAATCAGTCAAACAGGACTTTAACTTTGTATTGGAAACATTTAACCAAAACCAAAGTATGCTTCAGAGGTTGCTTTTTACATCGCCTAAGAGGGATAAATTGTGCTTCATTTGCACTGCTAATTCAACATAAGCCAAGATTAGTAGAAGCAGTTTGAAAAAAAAAGGGGGGGGGGGGGGGGGGTGCAATTGAAAATAAAGAGTTTCCAGCGAGACTGAAAATACAACCTTCGTGTTTATAGCAACAGAGGAACCCTGCAACAAGCATCACTCTGCACAATAATGTGTCATAAAACCAACATATGAAACTTATGATAAACCATTTTCTCATTACCAAACATGGGGAAGATAATTGAAAAATTCCAAGTGGAAGGGGAATATTAAAGATATATTTCTGTGTATATTCCACAACTGGGACTAATTCAGAAGCAGAAGTGCCTGGAGGGCCAGTCTGTCTCTTACAAAATTGGTTTACCAAAGCAGAATGTACGAGTGCACTGAGTGAGGCCAATAGCTGCCTGCTGCCTCCGTGGAAATCAGCAGCAGAGGTCTCCCAGCTGAAACTGAATCTTTACTGTGGAGCGAGATATGCTCTGGATCACGGTCTTGAGGCTACTTGTAAGGTCCTCGTGCCTTCAGGCAGGCTCGGGAAATTAGCCCTCTGTTGTTACCAGCAGTGAGATTTTAGCTGCCACTAATGAAATTGGACTGTGTCTCTCCGTGGCTGCGAGTTTGAGCATTTGCCACATGGATAGATGGAAGCTGTTGTGCCAATGAAATACCCCACCAGCCCTTATTTGAACAATTGTGCATAATAGATGTAAGAGAAAGGTGGCCCTCCACTTTTTTTTTGTATAAATTTAATCAACGGCTGAGGCTGCGACACTTTCAGGTGTCGCGTTTGACAAATACTTCCAATAAGCTGGTGTCTTAAGTGCTGTCAGAGCAGCCCAAGACATGACTAAAGTTCATTACATACCAAGTCAAATTTCATCCTCTGCTATTTCAAAGCAGCAGCCATGCCTCTGAATTAATCCACAGTTCTATCAAAATGAAAGAATACCACACTTTAAACATGACAAGCCATACAAAAATGTCACAATTCCAATAAATAAATACATACTATTCTTAGACATCACGATCTATTGCTTGACAAAGCATCATTATTTATTTAGGGACTTGTATTCTCACTTCTTCACACACTCCAATAGTAAAACCACACCTCCACACACACGCACACACACACACACACACACACACACACACACACACCCACATACACACCTCCCCACACACACACACACAGCACTCACTCATCTCATGTCAAGGTTGATCTGAGTCACAAGTCCCACGTTCATCCCAATTAGCACTTTGATTTGGGAGTTGATAGGTGGTGATATTGGCGGCTTTGGAAGGATTCACCCATCACTTTCTCCTCCCTCTTTCACTCTTTCAACTCCGTGTTGGCTTTTCTTTTTCCTTTATTCTTTTCTTTTTTCTTTGTTTTTTTTTTTTTTTTTTTTACATACCTCCTTTTCTACACATTTTCTTGTTGGGTTTCCTGGCACATTCCTTGGATATTCTTTTGACTGTAAAATGAATGGAAAAACTACAAAATAACAGAGAGATCTGGAAAAGATCGCCATGTGACATGCAACAACTCAAGACTGAGTCAGACCCCCCTCGTCACCCTCTTTCCCTCCTCCTCCTCCTCCTCCTCCTCCTCCTCCTCCTCCTCCCACCCTCCCAGGCATCATCAACATCAAGAAACAACAGAGGACCTGTTGAGAAAGTAACTGGGGTGTTGCTGCAGAAATATTCCAAAATGGTGGAATGAATTTGCTGCATCCTGGGACACAGGAAGCCCATATTCACATGCACTTCTATTTAAGACCCATTACAGCCACACAGAAGGCAGAGAGGCCAGAAAGTTTTGCATTTCCCATTGTAATCTGATAAGTGAGAGTGTTATTTGACGTTGCCCATTTGATTCTCGGAGCACTTAACATTTCAAGCCCATTTTCCTGTGTGGGTCTCCTTCAAGTGGTGAAATAATGGGAGCCATATAAAAGAGTCAACATCTTGAAATGTAAAAATTTCAGTCGTGGTTGAGCCGAATCGGTGTTTGCCTTTTGCACAGAACCCACTTTCAGCTTTGTGCAAGGACAAACTGGATCAAACAAGGAGAGTAAAGGGTCTTACATAGTTCAGGCTGATGCCACAGGCCTCTCGTGTACCAGACAGAATATTTCACCAACCCTACAGTAGTAGATCATTCACTTATGAGACAGGCTACTAATCACTAATGGCTAATATCCCCAGAACAGTCAAGACAGTGAGGGTAGGAAGGTGCACCAAGTATTTCCAATCTGCTCCTTGTATGATTAGATTTTTGCTTCTTTTTTTATTCAGTCATATTAATAAGTCATTTAGTCATCAAAAGAGGAACCTCTAACAGTGGCATGGAAGGGGAGAGTTGATGAAAAGACTAAATGAAAGATCAAGTCAAGATGGGAGGTTGAGATGGTGGACACGGACACAGCATGCGCCAGACAACAGGTCATGCTCCGCGCAAAAATACAGAGGTGACACAGAATCTTAAGAGTAAAGACAGAGCGAGAAGGAAGGCAGAGACAGAAGAAAGGAGGAGAGGTTTGGTTTCACCCTGCTTACTCGACACACTCACCATCCTCAGTTGGAACATAGATGTTTAGATAAAGACAATCCTCGTGTTGATCCTGTATGTACGTGGTAACTATATCCAGGTTGAAGGTGAACCATATTGGCATCATGATCTCCGGCACAGCGTTGTGAATATTTTGGGGACAAACGGGAGCAAAGTGAGTGGCGTTCTTGATCCCCGACCAGGAGGAAGGAGGCTCCGGGGGCATGAAGCGCTTTTCCCCGACCGGGGAGGCGGCGTACGGGACCCCCAGATACTGGTCCACCGGCCCCAGGATCTCACTCGGCAGAGGCACCCTCACCCCTCGGAGTTTCCCATACTGCGTGTTCACAGTGGGGTGGTAGTTCTGGCCTCTCACGGCCGCAAAGCACCAACAGAAACTCAACACCCATAAGGACACGCTGAAATTGGTGCTACTATGGCCACCGTGCCAGTTCTGCGAGGGGAGATGACTTCTCCTTGGAGAAAACCACATGGTCCTTGTGAGCGAGTGCAACTGCAAGTGACCAACATACAAGCCAGGGGCAGCCCTTCAGCAAACACACAGGCTTCCTGCTCAGCCCTGCAGTCCAGCCACCTGAGGGACAGTCATCAGCTGCGATACTAGAGCCTGCCGGCTTACAGACGAGGAGAAACAGTCACGGTTACGCAGTTTCCTCTCCGCAGCGAGGTCCTTATTCACCGTTCTCCCTCTCTCTCTCCGCTCGTCAGATCTTCTATCCCGTGCTGCAAGAGAAGAAGACAGGAAAATTAATGATATTTCCCTGACAGCCCACCAGTTTGCTCCCATTTTTAGTCAGTCATTTTTATTGACTTGTGGAGGCCTTTTCTGTCATGACATAAAGCAGCTCACATAAACATGACAGAGCTGTTAGGGCTATCATCAATCCACATAATCAAGAACCTGCCTATGACTTGGATATTGCAATTAACTGTCGGGAAACGTGTCAAGATGCGGCTGACAGGACAAATGAAATGCGAAAGGTATCAACGGGTGTCAGGTAATTTTGCTGTTCGTCAGTGGCCAACATTTGACGATTACAGTGACCAAAACTGTTACTGGGTTTGTCATTTGGTTTCAAGACAGACTTGGAAAAACAAAAGTGTGAGCCAGTAAGAAACACTGAAAGAGTTTTGGTCACTGGGATCATCCCCTCAGTTCATACTGGCCCAGATACTGGTCAGAAGATCTTTCTAACAATGCAAGTGATGGAGCGCAAACACTGACTGTGTTTCAAAATTTAGGTGAGTTTTCTGCTGTCAGGATTAGTCAAATTAAGTAGTTATCCTTCAAAGTAGCTGTGTTTTTAGTAAAAAATTGCCTCCTTAGACAAGAATGAACAGGAGGAATTACTGCAGAATGTAAAACCTGGTTCAATGTACATATTATCATACAGCATTTCTTATATGACAGACTTAAAAAGAAACATATCCTTTAAAGAAGATAGCCATATTTACAGGAGAACCACTGCCACAAACCCAACATTAGGCGTAATAGAAAACTCGCAAAAGATCTCATGTCCTGCTTAATGTCATGCAGCATTTTTCCTTACATCTCCCATTGGTATACCAACGATATAGAATTTAAATTTCATCTCCCTTGTTTGCTCTTAGAAGACATCACTTTTTGGGGATGAACAGAAGAAGCGCCAGAGGAGGATGTAGCTACGGGCCTCAAGTGACAGTGCTGTAAATGCTAATCTACAGTCCCAGGGTGAACCACGGCGCCAGTGAAAACACCTTCCCACACTGCCTGATCAATTTTCAATTTCTGTGGCTTAGGGTCCCCCTCAGCCTTGTGCGCCCACTGCAGTGTTCGCTCTAATAACAATGGGAAAGAAAAGCCAGCATTTAGAGGAGGATATTGCATTCCAAAATGACTGTGTAAATGATTTATAATGTATCGGCAGCCGTTGGAGGGCCACTAACCACTGAGAGAAAGCAATCGTGACATTCCTGGAGGTGCTGTTATTGCGAGGCAGCTATTCCTACTTTCTGCGGCTCTGGATCAGCAGAAAGTCTGCCAGTGAGAGCCGTACATGGAAGCCAAAAACAAATACATACAGTACATGTTGTACGTACGACAGATGATCCCACGTTCTCCGATACTTGTGGAAATGAAATGTGTGTGGTGGTAAAATTCTGCTCAGAGACTCGGGCACACCGAGCACCTGCTACGTGATAATACATGAAAAGCCATCCACATCCAATCAGGGGACTAAAAGGCATGCATTGCTGGGGGTGGAAAGGGCTGGCAAAGACTTTGAAATGCCGAAAAGACATATTGACACATTCCCTATCCTGTTCACCATGGACCACGGTAGCAGGAGGCCGAAATCCCGGCAGACATTGCTGTCAGATCCCCATGTTTAAAGATGATATGAACTACATTACTGTTAAAAATATTTCATTTGTTTTATGTTTGGATACAAGACAGGTACACAGCATCTAGCAAAGCTGAACATCGTTTACAGGATTTATAGCCTGAGCTAGCGTGAAACACTTAGACATAGATGGACTTTTATGCTGAACAAGAGAACACCTACAAATACCACAACCAGTAATATAATACACTCAGTTGTGTTTATTAGCCACACCTAGCTAAAACTAATCCTGTTTAATGCAACAGCGCTGCAATAAATCAGAACTGCATGAAGGTTATACTGCAGAAAATGTTTCCGAAAGGTGTTAATTGAAATTATGCTCATCTTTGAGGCTCTTATTTGTTGTGCTGTTGCATTATATTACGCAATTATGCATTCTTGCCACACCACTTACGTCCACTCCATTTTCTAGCAATAAAATCGCTGTGAAGCCTACTTTCAGTACATAACTAAATACAGGAGACACCTTTGAGTATAATGCAATGCCTTTCAGCATTTCAGAAAGCCTGTTAATCTTTACTATAGACAACCTTCTGTGACTCTCAGTTGGTGCAGCTGTTTTACAAAATGTCTGGCTCTTTATTCAAAAGCCTGCATACATATAAAAAAACCTCTAAGGTAGACATTAACCATGCCTTCCAATATGCATATTGGCAAGAAAAAAATCCACCGCTCTTAAGGCAACATTATGTAACTATTTAACCTTATAACATGGTGGCACAGTGAAATTCACAAGGTGTCTCTCTCAATCGCACTCTGAGCCCCGATCACTTTGTAACTGCACTATGTAACCTGCAGGTAGGATCTCCCAGGAACGCTTTATGGCACAATGTCACACATACCAACTATATCAGTGAAACGGCATTATATTTTCTGGCATTCCTCCGACTGCTCTGCCTGAACCTTCTGGGATTAACAGATTTTCCTGGTGGACAGATAGCATTTCTTTTCTTTAAAAAAAAGACCTGCAAACTGCTGCTAACTGTAGCTGACATCTGACATTACTGCAAATCTGTTAATACTTTTGGATAAAATTGGGAAAATCTGTGGATGTCTTAAATAGCACAAGATACCAAGTTCTACAGGATGTTGCTTTAAAATGACCACATTGAATTCACCGCTGTTTCCGTACAGCAGCCAAGGCTCTTAGGCATTGTAGATCTGTCCACCAAGACAAAAATTACAGATAAAACATGACTTCAAAGAAGCGAAGCCGAAGTAATTAAAACTTGTGGACATCACATAATACTTCAGGATTATTTCATCATTCGGAGGAGCTCTGTATTTCTCTGTCCAGTAACACTGAGGATACAGTTTAAAGAAAAAGTTAAAGGGGAACACGTTAATGGAAAAGAAACATATTGGCAGTTCTACAAATTTCATAAATGTAGGATTTATTGCAGAGCTTTAGTTTAACTAGGTGTACCTAATAAACCGGCAACTGAGTTTTAAAGTGTCATAAAAAAATCCCTCAAAAAGGCGCCTCGACTCAAAACTAAATTGATCACATTTATGATCCATTGTGTGTTCTGTTGGTAAAGACTTCCACATATTGATCCCCTGAACAGAGAAAGGCGTCTGCCTGGAGGAGCGTTTCAGAAAGGCACCTTTCCCCCGAAGATACAAGTCTTTTCAACTGGACATTTAACTGAGGCCTTTTCTGTTTAGATCTGCACACGCAGCAGCAGAATACGTGTGATAACACTAATTCCAGTCGAGATAAAAATGCATCAGGTCAAACTTTTTAATCAGGACATAGCAAGGACATAGGACAGTGTGATGGAGTGTGTGTGTTTAGAGGACACACAGCACAGAGGACTTCATCAGTCTCCCCCCTCCAACAGCATCTCAGAGGTCCTCTCTGCTTTGATCTCTCTACCTGCTGAAGCACTGCCAAGGGAGGAACGGCGAGGGAGAGAGAGAGAGAGAGAGATTGCATGAGTTCTCCCTCATCATCCCAGAAATATTGATCGTCTCATCACCGTGGCCTTGCAGCCCATAATAAATACAACTGGGGCGACGGAGGCGGGGGGAGGAGAAGAGGACGAGGAGGAGGAGGAGGAGGAGGAGGAGGTGCTGTGCTGAGTCTAAGGGAGGTTATTAGCCCTTAATGCAAGACGGCACTCCACCAAGTACACGCCGTTAAACACTCTCCTCCCCAACTCTCCGCTCCCTGATTGATAGGGCATGTTAAATTCGGCCGGTCCAATCCCTGTTCATCAATATTCAAAGGCGTTCTGATGCTGCGACATGGGATTTTGTCCCCATACGTCTCCCATATTTAAATGGATATACATAGACTTTATTCCTCTTTATTTTGGTCCGAGCCCACAGTCGGGTACACTTACTGTAGAAGACCCTTTGTTCTCCTACAGCGGTGAGATCTCTGCATTGCAATAAAAGTCTGAGCACAGAGCCAAATGTACTCCTACGCCCCGACATCCCTTAGAGAGAGGCTGAATGGACTCTGATAAAAAAGGAACCAATAAGAGTTCTGAGTAGACGGAGCTTCTGAATCTCCCCCACTCTGTTATTATAGTAGCTAGTTCCGCAACAAAGGCATTCAACAAAGCTGCATTAGTCCTCTGGAACATCTAACCTCAAATAAGCGAGCCGTCCCGACCTGAGAGAGTGTAATCACTGATTACAAATGCCTTCTGGTGCTGTTACATTAAAACTGAGGCTGAATGTGCCGTTATGGAAACAATAAGAGACAGGCAACAAGACAGGATGCAGGAGACAGAAAACCTGTGTACTCTGGTGGTTACCTCAGCTGAACTCATTACAGCGGGGCGAGGCAACAGCTAAAACTTAATTTAGTGTCTTCACCTTCCCATTTGTGCTCTAGAGAGACACAAATCTACATCGGTGCGAAGGCTCCATTCTGAGGCAAGCTCTCGTCCTATTATGATAGTCCTGCTCTCCGGCCACCGCATTTCAGTTAATTGGAAAATATATCTGGAAACTGTCTTCTTAGATGTGTTTTTTTTTTTTTTTTTCTTTTCTTATAGGCAAACATGGGTTTCAATGCAGCGAAATCAATAATGAATGTACAAACATACTGCCAGTCTCCCCTCACAGGCACGCGCATTATATAAGCTCCTGGGCTTCACGAACAACAGCATGCCGTATTAAATCAAGGAGATTGGCATGTTTCAGAAACAACATTCACGAAATGTCAAAACCAAACCCGCCGCTTCACGAGGCTCCTGCTGGGAACCGGTGCCTCTGTAACAGTGAGGGATGAGGGCCCACTCTCCTCTTTATTCTGCTTTTTTTTCTTTTTTTTTTTCTTCCTTCAGACACACAGCCTGTGCAGTCATTATTACTTAGGAGATTTGGCATTAAATCAAGGACAAAGATGCAGCACATTCTGACTGCTAATCACCACGGTGAGGCTGACATATTTTAAAAGAAGCAAGAGGGAGATGGCGAGGGATGATGGCGCCGCTGCTGCCGCTGCTGCTGCTGATGCGGCCGCCTGCTAAGCTATGTGTCTCCACCCATTCTCCCTGGCTGCTGGATAAATGCTGCCGCGAGTATCATTACCGGCCAAACAGCCAAGGAAACATGGGGAGGTGAGCTTGGCAGGCCAAATAAAGACAGATTCCAGGTGAGTGCATGTTGGGACGAGTTCTGTGGCCGCACTGCAAATAAATAATGGCCATTGTGTTAACTGCTGACAGTGCTTGAAACAACTGTTTGTTCTTGGTGACTCAAATGATAGGGACAGATTTGATCTAGAAGTCTTCGAGCTGCAAGTGGGGGCAGCGGAGCCATTCCTGAATCTATATTGCCTCTGTCTCTTGACTGGGTGTGCATGTCAGATAAGGTTTAGTTAGTAATACAGTGTGTGAAACAACATGTTGGGGCAGAGGTATATTAATCAATGATAACTGATTCAATTAGATGGAAAGGGACCGAGGAGGTTACATTTAAAAAAAAATTGACAAAATAAAGAAATTTCCCCAACAGTTCATCATCCTAACTCCTATTGATCCACTGTCGAGTCCCACCAGACACTCCAGCTGAAAAAAAAAGAAAAGAAAAAAACTCAAAGTAGCTAATCACTCAAGAGGCCCACAGGGATTCTTCGAGAAACCGCAGGGGCAAGTATTGGGTCCGTCTCTAATCTAGCCGTATGTAAACACATTAAGGCTTTACACATGGCATACTCATTATCCACCCTCCCACAGATGCCGTTTGCAGGGTGGAATCTGTTCTCCTGACGACATGTTTTGTGTGCAATTTCTATCACCCTGCCAACGCAGCTCTTAAGTGCCGCTAACAAAAGAGCACAAGACTTCTGTCATGTCTTCAGAAATGAGGAAATCTATGAACGAGGAAAATCTAATTCGAATAGGGCAATTGTGTTTGTTATATACGTCTCATATTGCCCATTACAGACCAATTCCTATTGGATGTCTATATTGAAACCAATAACCATATCAGTCATGGGGGATTTTTTTGCATCACCAGCTGTGTGGCTCGGTTGGTGGCAATGTTGGTCTGCTCACTCGGTCAGTAAAATGTTACGACACCTACAGACTGAATTACTGTGACGTTGCACAAACAACTGTCACCGGCTGTTGATTTGCATTGAGGAGTCTGTGTAACTGTAACCTTTTGTGTACTGTGTTGTGTTGCTAGCATCTTTGATATCCACAGAGCATCTCGGACAAACTGTTAGTTACTTGCATTTTAGATGTATTAGAGGCATACACTTTGGAACACCATGAAAAAAGATGGAGGGGGTTTCTACCCAGGAATTATTACAAACAAACATTGTGATTAATTTCTATCGCACAGATTCCGATGGCACTTTGCGCCCCAGAGGATTAACCCTACTGACTTTGGCTTCTTGGACTTTTCATCTGGATTTTTGTGCAATATCTCTCCAACTGATACTGTGGACTGACATCAAATTTGGTCCTTAAATTCATGGTCTCTTCAGGATGAATCACAGTAGCTTTGATGATCCACTGGCTTTTCTAGCGCCATCATCAGTCAAACTTTCAATTTGTCCAACACTTACAAATACTTAGAAATTATGACATTCCCATCAGCCTTTAGTTATAGTTAAAATCAGATGGTTAAAAACAGCAAATAGTCGACCCTGGCACTATCTGATTGGAGTAGATGCCTAAAATGGGTGACACCATTTGGACAAACCACTGCAGAACTGCACTTGTTGCCTTTCTGCCTCTGTTTGTCTTGACATGCTAAGACACACAAATACATGCATAGAATTGACTGTATATATAATTAGAATATCTCAGTCTAAATTTGCATTAGTGTTCACGTTGCTGTTTTTCGTGTACGTTCCAAATATTTTGACCAATTATACTTTAGCAATATTTCTCATCGAAGTTTCATGCCCCAAAAAATCCCTTTGAATCAAACTGAAAAAATGCTATGCTACATGTACATCACGCAACCGCATACAGCTGTCAATCATTAGAAAATGTAATCACAATCATAAGTGCCTGTTTTTCTAAGCGGGGTCGCAGCCCCTCTCTCTCCAAGATGGTAGACGCACTCGCATATGTGCTACTGAGATCGGGCAGCTAAGAAAAATTTGTGTTAGCATTACCATTGTTAGCATGCTGTCACATTATCCCACACTATACACAGAGCCTTCAAAGAGCTGCTGGCATGGCTGTGGATTCTTTGTCTTGTTTTCATTTCTTTTCATTTTTGACACCACTTTTACATGACTCTCATGCAGGGGGGGACGGTAAAAGAACAGACGAGTGGAACAGAATTTCTCTGGCGTCTGAGTGTTTCGAATTCAGAATCCATTTTCATCAGGTGTATTATCGCACACGTGCGAGTGATCAGCTAAATCAAATATTGAAAAGATGGCTTTCTAAGTGTTGTGTTTCCCAGTTGTTGCTCGAATCATCCTACATCTGTGAAGATGCAACACATTTGATTGGACTTGGTGAGCATATGTGAAACATGATTGAATTCCTAGAGAGGATACACTCAAGCATACCAAGGAGAATTCGGCAGATATTTCCAGCAGCTCCTCTCATCTCCTCCACTGTGAGAGCAGCACGTATAACATGGCAGCGCTAACATCAATTTTTGGCTTACAGTGAAAAAGGAGGATGGATTTTTTAGCCTTCTGGGATGAATCCCTAATAAAATTCCGGGAAGTGTGAGGAACCTGAAGAGCGCTGGCACTGGCACTACGTATATAAAGCAAATCAAAGTTTATGACAATCACTTCAGATGTGAACGGCTGTATATTCCTCCTGCTGCACCTCTCGCTCTAAATGCTGCTCCCCGCCAGTTATCAGTGTTACTGCCTGAGACGGAAACTCGCTTATATTTACAATGATTGATTAAAGTGTGAGATTAATGAGGGTATCATTTGGGATAAATAGGTTATTTCCTATTTAAACTCTGCATCGAATGCTTGATGTACATCATTTTGAATAATGTATCTAACAATATGTCGTGGACCGAACACTGATCCAAGTCGATCTGCGCTACCGGTGATCTGACCATGGTGAGGGGGGTGGGGAAAACATTTTTCTTAAAGCAGCTATTAACACTTCACAAACTTATAGAGTTGAACTGTGGGTTTGCTGTGAGTTAATTGAGGTCTGGCTGTTAATTACAACAGGGAGTGGATTTCTCACCATCAGAGTCCCAAGTTCATTGGCACTGCATTATAAAATCTTAGATGGATCACCTCCTTTGGCTAGTATTGACTCTTCTGCTCTGGGTTTAAGAGGCCATGCAGTTGTCCTTGGCCCGAATAACCATTTGCACAGCCTCGTTCAAATGCAGATATGCAGCTAAGAGTAACCCACATTGGTGAGCAATTATTTAAAAAGTACAAAACACTTCCTCTGGGCCCGGAGACTAGTCCTCTCAATGACGTGATTTAACACTGTCTTTGTGATGAACGGCATACAATATACATCTGAAGCTGGCAGTGTGCAGCTAATGTGCGACGCTGTAATGTCCACAATTTGGTTGACATTTCCTTCTAGGGATAGAGAAAATTAATTCTCGTGATTGCAACATCTTTGCCACCCACAATCCCCCATTAGAGGAACTAAAACACAAACAGAAGTATCCTCATCCTCACCATACAAAGCCAGGCCTTTGAAGAGCTGATCATCCTGAGGACAACACTTAGCTATGCACCATTTCAAAAAGCAGTGAAGCCCTGCACAGAGTGCATGTAATTCACTACTTTCATCCACTGCATTTTGAATTATGTTTTTTCTGCAGACGCAGATTAAAAATGCAGATCAACTATTCCAGCAGAATGTGACATTAATTAATTCTTTTTTTTTTCTTCTTCTTTTGCAATAAACTGAAAGCTGTCGGGGCTTCACTGAAATGTAACAGCCTTGTGTGCGTGCACTCACAATATTATGTACTGTAAGTATGCTGAGAATATGAATCTTCCCATGGCCTAATAAGCTAAATAACGGTTTTAATTTAAGGTAAGTAGGCTGCAGTTCCTTCACTGAAAACTGAAAGGTCAGCTTTATCATTCAGTGTGAAAGGGCTCCACAGAATCATATATATACCGCGCACTGACATGACCCAGATGCTGCCTGTAAAATTAATGAGCTAATAATGCATTAGGTGCCTTAGCGTTTGCAGCGGTTACAGTAATATGCAAACACAAAGATAGCTCACGTTCTGGTAAAATATGGTGTAACACTGCGAGACTTAATGTAAGAAGGGGAAGCAATTAATTTGTTCTGATCTAAAAGTATCACAGCAAGTCTTTTCTGTGACTATGCTGCATCACACACTGCACCTCTGTGGCTTCACCTTTTCCCTTGAGGCACGTGCGTGCTCTTTCAAAGCCGTGCTGAAATCGCACGCCTAAGAGTCCTTAATTGTGACTGATGATCAATTAAGCCGAGATGAATTTTGAGAAAATAACGCGTTAATGAACGCAGCAACGCCCGGCGCGTTATTCTGAAGCTTCCCCTCGCAGACTTTCGACTGCCTGGCTTCCCAGCAGAGTATTCGCGAATGCCAAAAGCACAGTGGTAGAGTGATGCTATTGACATGTAAATGCTTGGTAGTTGCAGAGAAGTGAGAGGTGCCAAAGTGTATTGTTGTGTGACAAGCAGGATTTCCGAATACATAGCTGAGAGCCGAGACGTACAGGAGCGCGCTTGACACAGCAAAACCCACAGCATCTATTTTACACACACATACACACACACAAAATGTAATAATGCATTCACGAGCATTATGGTGTGGGCCCTATTTACAGAGGGATTGCAGGGTTACTTTAGCCTAATGACAACAGATTAAATGCGGTCTGTCCACAGAGCATGATGCCTGGAGTTTTTCTTTTCCTTTTTTTTTTTTAATGGGAGCATAATTAAGTTTCAAACTGACCTGACAGTGATGTGCTTTTAAGTAAAGGTCAACAGTAAACAGCGAATGAGCCGCGCTTGATTACTATGTATATCACAACATCAAAAAAGATGCTTCTGCACTAATGAGGGGGTGACCTTCATCTTCAGTGTAAACAAAGACCAAACGAACACATGCTGCACCACATGGCCCCTATCAGCCCACTAATAAAGGGCGTTTAAGTAATTATTAATAGTGCTTTAATATTCAGGGGGACTAAGCGACACACAATCTTTGACATTTCAGAGCAGATGAAGGAGGTGTATATCAGAGTTGGGCAATATACAGAATATTTATTGTTATCATGACATTAAAACTTTATATCCACTGTCAGCCTGCAACTGAATTAACTCATACTGTTGTTGTCATGTTTGTGTTTGTATTTTCATCTGGGTTGCTTTTGTTTTGCCTGCAGTGAGTCACTGTTCACGCACAGCATCACTGAAAATAAGGGGCCTCCCTCAATTAATTCCCAGAATGCATGAATATCATCTTACATTTTTAGATGCAGTTATATCACGATATAGCACAAGCGTTGCCTTTTTCCTGTTTATGCATTTTGGTGAAGCCATGTCATTTTCTGAACCTACCAGACTGTTCTACTTATTCTAATGCTTGTCTTTACCCACAATAGCCCTAACTGCGCAGGACAAGTGTAACCAGTTCTGATCTAATGTGATTTAGATATTTCCACCCCATGTTTGTGTATCACGAGGCACACTCACACGGGATAGGGGGAGTCTTTATTTTGGTTGTATTAGCTGACATTATCTTCTGGATGTGATGTCGAGGATCTGTGTAAGATCGACTTTCGGATGCGAGGCATCTCTTCTGTAGATGCCTCATTATGAATACACTTAAAGAGTTGTTCTGCCCACTCTTGTGTTAGAAGCATTAATACACACTTGCAGGTCTTTATATCAAGTCATATAAGTGGTGTAATGAGCCGCAATCAAATTAAATAACTGCTCTGTTTGTGAACAGAAAGTAAAAACAATACCGGATCAAAGACATCGGGATTCGCACGGGACTGATATTTTCACGGAACATCTGTGTTTGGCAAAATATAGTAGATAAGAGGCAGTGGAATTTTTACCTTACTAATTATGGACATGGTGGATCACATTAGATAAGATCACAGACATCCTCTGTGTGAGTAGGGCTTTAGTCATTCTGTCTGCATTACTGATGGCTATTTATAAAAAATCTCATTGTGTTAAGATTCTGTACCAATAGTCATTCCTATAATATTGTTGTAGTCTTGATGTTTAAAGCTCCTGTTGGTGAGACAGTCATACCGAAGCTTTGGGACTGTAGATCAGTGGGGAGTGGGGAAAGAGACCCAAGGTGCTTTTAATGAGATTCTAAAATATGGAGAAATACATTGTGTATGACGATATAGCCTAAAAAATATTGTAATATCATGTTAAGGCATCACATCATCCAGTTCTACTGAATTGTGCTTCATTTGCAGCAGCGAGAAAGCCTGAATGAAAAAAAAAAAAATCATAAAAATATAATCCTTACTGCTTTCATTTCAACCCAATAACAAAATAATATACATTTAAAAACACGACAATCAGACATGCAAATGTGGTTTGCTCATTTACATCTTAATTCATCACATTAGAGGCTCATTCAGAGCTGCAGCCAGGTGGATTTAGAGGAGATGTAGAGGGATTAGTGAGGTGATATCAATCATCACCTGAACCATCCGCTTATCCACAACCATGAAGGCCCCCGGCTGATTTCCTCATTGATCCTGCTCAGGCTAACCTAACCTTAGCTTCATGGAATTCTGAAGCTTTGGAAATAGCAAATTTCGTTTCTAAATTTGACAACAGACTTAGATTTATTCCGGAATTTTAATATATAATAAGACATACACAGGCTGGATTGGTGTAGCTCGACTGAAAAAAAAAAGAAAAAAAGCCTGAAAGACGTCTGGGAGGGAAAAGAAAGCAGCTGTTTTTCCTCCAGTGGTTCTCCCAGTTGTCTGTTTAGGAAAAGCAGCCATCTTTCTCTGCTCATTGCCTTTCCACATTGATATTCTAGATATTATTAGTCAGGGCGGAGAATCCAGATGATGATGAGCTCCGAGGGACATTTTAAATGACAGTGCCCTTTCTTGAAGGAAGAGAGTAAACAAGAGAGGCGAGCAACACTGTCTCGTTACTAATACTCATCTGCATTCACTGAGAGAGTTTAACTGAGGGGCAAGGCCACGGAGACAGAATGTGACTTTCCAAATATAAAAGAGGGAGGAGGGAACGGTCGCGATTGGTTGTGCGGGGGGTGAGGCAAAGACATGCCTCAATATCACACATGGAGGAGGGAACACTGTCTCCTGACAACAGTCCTTTCGGCTCGCCCTGGCAGATATGTCGACTCTCCATTCACTATTTCTAATCCTGTCTGAAAGCCTATCTTGAATGTCAGGCTTCTTCCTAAATTGGCTCGTGTTCTTAGTGATTGATTAAAGTACTGTAACCCAGCTTTATCAGACCGCCCTGAACTCTGTATTTCTGCCAAATCTATTAGGTAATGCATCCTATGTTATTGCACCGGTTGGTCTTTTCTCTTTTTTTTCTCCCCCCCTTCCCTCCCCCGCCTGTCTTTGAGAAACGCACAGATCCATTTGCTATGACACAGAACAGTGAGTTGTACCTGGCTCTGTGAAAGCACAGCGGCCCCCCCGATAAAACAGGAGTAGCAGCATAAAGCTCACAACAGTTTATGACAGATGTGGCGCTGTAATTCAATATGGCGTTATTTAGCAAAATTGAAAATGATTCCGAAAAAAGCAGCGTGCACTGGGATATCCTTGAGACGCATTTCATATTCCTTCATGTCTAATGCCACGGCGGTGCTACCAGGAACACGTCGGCGTCCCCTGACATTGAGCTCACAATATGGCTATAATTCATGCGTTCTAATGCCGTAATATCCCTCGTGCCATTGCACACAGAGGAGAGAGGAGAGGCTGCCCTGATATAACTGCTGACGCCTGAGTCCTAGACGTTGCACTTAAGAGTGTCTCCTGCAGGACATTATTCAAACACAGGCACGACAAAGTCCACGAGACAAGAGTAGGCCACCGCCGTACCGAGCACTCACACACACATCTTCAGACACTGCGGCTTACCGAGGGTACTCAAGGTCATGCGGCAAGGCGCCACACATAGGGGATGTCACCGCTTTCTAAAATCCTTGATATTTTATATTGTATGTGTACACACGGTGGTGAACTGCAGCGCCGGGTGCACGCAGAGGAATGAAAAGTAGTAGAGAAGACACTCTGCATACGGAACTCTGGGCATGAATTAAAATCCCATTTGTGTACTTTACACAGAGTAGAAGACCACATTAATGACTGCACGCTTCGAAGTAGGCCATGTCCAAACACTGCAGGCAGATTTGGCCTCCGGGTGTCTGCACTTCCTCAAAAACTGCACACAACACGCACCGAGAGCTACTACTGTATCTTCCTTCCTATTCTGTGCAAGCTTTGCACCAAAGAAGCCTCAGAGCGATGACATCGCACACTGTAGATACTGTACGCGCACTCTTTGTGATCATGAATCCAGACTCACACACACACACACACACACACACACACACACACACACACACACCGCGGCAACATTTCCAAATCAATTTTGCTCTTATAAACCAACTGCCTCTTTTCAGCCTCCTTCCTGATGTTTTTGTCAGTGCAGCGGCTGTAAACATCCTCCCTGTTCCATGTTTCATTAGCAACCTGAGGGAGAGGAAAAAAACGGTTTTCCTCAAACATCTGGATGCTAGCTAGCTTTAGTGGAAAGTCACATCAGATCAGATCCTGCTACATCAAATGCAACTTGAGGGCACATTATTTATTCATTTAGCTGCTGACATCCAAACCATGCCCTAAACGGTGACACTTTGAAAACTATTCCTCTGTGCCTGAACTGCACTGATACGAGAGCGACTAGCAGGGGCTCGCAGAGGGAAGAGAGTTTTATGCTCCTTTTACCAGGCATGAACACAGATGAGACGGAACAACGGGGCCATTGTTGTTTTTTTAGCCGAAGAGGCTCAGAGCTTCCGAGAAAAAGCGAACACAACAATGGAAAACGCCTGCATGCATGCTGTAAAGTATCATGTGACTACAAGGCCTTCCTGCAATCCTCATACATACTAAAAGCAACGCCGCAAGAGCCAAAATGGCATGTCACCTATTACCAATATTTACCCCTGTGGTGAAGATAGAGCCTGCCTCGTGTAAATACTGGCCTCTCTCCGAGTGTCTCAGTTTGTGCTTATGTGTATGCGGGTGATTTGTATTGTCCTTTTCATGTTTGGCAGTTAAAAAAGGAAGAAAAAAAAAAAGGTGACATAAATCAAGACAAAATTTTGCACTCAGCAGGAATCCGGCTTTTATTCAAAGCTCGCTTGTGTGACAGCAGCAAACCTGCAAACGCGCCTTTGTATCGGTGTCTATGTTCACCACCGTAATCCATAAATCACGTTTTCATCTCGTGAATAACTAAAACAGTATCTGTATCCACACCCTGGGGATAAACCCTAAAGAGGAGCATGAAGGCGAAGATTGCCCTCTAACTCCGGAGGATCAACATCAGCAACTGGTTATGCAGACATTCTCCACAGAGGCGATCCATATGTGATGGATACAAAGAAAGGGTTTTCTTCTGTGGAAGAGACAAGCTGCCTCTGTGCAGGATTAAGTGCTTTAGATCTAATGATGAGAGAGGGCCTGTTTTTATTTGTTTTCAAACAGGCATTTCGCTCTTGATGGAACAGCGACTGTGTTCCGTCTCCGGAGGCTACAAATGCTCATCAAAGACCGGGCTTTGTCAAACAATCCATAAACTCTTAATGCCACATAGCACAAGATAGTTGCAAGACAAGTTCTGAGAACCAGCTAAAACAACAACAACAAAAAAAAATCAATGAGAGACAGTTTCTCCCAATTTACAATGTGATCATAGGACATAGCATTTCATATCATACCCTTTTTACCCATTAAGGGAACGGCTCATGTTTTGGGAAGTTCGCCCCCTCCAGCTCAGGGTTCCTTGGTGGGATTCTCGCTCTTCCTATCAATATCAGTTGCAGTGGCTGCCAGAAGATTTGGTAGCTGTGGATGCCCGGGGCTGTAAATCTAGGCCAGGGGTTGTGTGGGATGCTCAGATAAATGGGTTGGGCTTTGTTTTATTGCAACACTGCATGTCTTAACTTTCTGTGTCTACCAGGGATTTAGGAAAATTTGCCACTGTCCTTGGGCCTCTCTCTGCAACAGCAGCTCTGAGTTGGGGTTGAGTCAGCCCTGGTGCCCCGAGATTACATAAATATCCTCTATGAGCCATTCACCACTATATCCATGCTGCCACTGTTTTGGTTTGCTTTTTTTTTCTTCTTATCTTTAGCAGCATTTTGTTTTTTTTTGTTGCGTGGGTGCAGGGTGGGAGTCTCAGATTAAAAGGGAAACTGAGGATCTTCATTTAACCCAATTTGACGAGTCCTTTCACACTGTGCCCGACAATTAAATGTGGAGAGTCACCATTTTCTCAATGGAGGATGTTTCTGCTCTCGTGTCCTCTGCTCGGGACCTATAAAGGTCTCTGCATGTGATGCAGCTGTTTGTCATTCGTGTGCAACTGAGCATCTACGCAAAGGAGAAGTGGGCCACTGAGACACAAAGCAATATTAACCCTGAGGAAATGTGTCACATTTCTGAATGTCTTTTGTGATAAGGTTTCTTTTCTTCCCAGTGCCTCCTCTCAAAAAGCACAGCGATAGACAAAGGCAAAGATACGGCTTATTAGGTCAGCTCTGGATTCCTTTTTAACACACTGATCATGGATCTGCTGGATAAATCACATGGGTATCATTAGAATCAACCCTGAGGAGCTTGTGGGTACAAGCGTGCAAGTGTGTGTGTGTGTATGCTGGCTAATGACTTTCCTTTAGGTATTTTTTCGACACCCAATCAAGGAAAAATGATGAGTAGCAATTTGGCAGGTCCTGAAATATATTTTAACAGTTCTGATGCCATTTGCACTGTAAGATACACAATACCTTTTATCATTGATTACAGGTGTAGACTTATCAAGGAAAGGCTAACAAAAATCTGTATTCACAGTCCAGTTTGGTGAATTGTAATTCTTCAGCAGCAATAGCAAAAAATGCCAGTCGACATCCCATTAGTTAACATACTGCACGGTGCCATCAGGGCTACTAGAAAGCCTGAACAATAAATACTTATTGTCACCGCCTGCTTTGGAGTTTGGTCTCCTGTGGAATTTCAAATGCGTGAAATGTGTGTGAAGCAGGTTTGGATAGAAAGAGAATGTGATTAAAGGGAATAAGAGATGAGAATGCAAGTAAATTCTGGGGTGTCAGAAAACGTTGAATCATTTAGTTATTTCCTACATGGCAGGGAGATCTGCTTCAATCAAAAAAAAAGAAAAGAAAGAATTGTTTCATAAAAGAGGGCGCAAAAAAAAATACAATTCGGTGGCATTTGTATTCTGCTTGTTGTTTGCGTGTTGCTGTGGAAAAAAGAAAGAAAAAAAAAGACAGGATAGTAAAGCCGTAGTTCGCCACAGCATGAATAAAACAAACTTGGCAGATTTTTTGTTTGACTGGCTTTCCCCGGCCCTGAGCTCACTTGTCAAAAGGCTTATCCAGGCTTACCTTTCTCCAACCTAACCATTTTCCTCTTGTTTCTTTTCAATCTCACCTCTTCCTTCTGTCCTTGCTGTTATCCTCTCTGATCCCCTCTCCATTCCTGCTACTCTCACAGAACTATTTCTATCCAACAGTATCATTTCACTCTTCTACTTTAAGACTGGACTGCCCACCACTATTATGTCATTCAGCACCTGCACTTCAACCACGGCTGAAATCCACAGTGGGCGCAGGCCAAAAGGACCTACAGAGAGAGAAACTACATCTCTGGAGTCTCTTGTCCTAAATCTAACTTCCTGTTGTTGTGGCTCGAGAGACGGGACACATGACATGTGTCACATTGCCGCAAAACACACTTACATGGGCACTTTACTTACTAAGCCACTCCATCAATTGTCCACATTAAAGTGTTTACTGCTCTTTCCGAGTACCACTGCATATTTGAAAAAGTAAAAGTAGAATAAAGCCTTTTGTGGCTGCTTAGGAAGATGCATGTAATCTGATAAACTGGCTCCAGTGATGTCACTCAGTGGCTTAATTGGATTGTGGGTAATGTAGACGCCAGGTTTTAAAAACCACCACCGTTTTCATGTTTGCAGTGGCACTGCTCAAGACCTGTAAACACACAAGAATGTGTCGAATGTGTAATGTCACCCTTTAAGTAACAAGTAGGAGTGCACTGATCATGAAGTTCTTGGCCAAAACCATTTTTTAAAATAACAATTTGTCCAAGAGCCAATGTTCACGATAATAACAAAGTCATTCAACCCTTCGTTCCACTGTCTTTGAAAGAGTACAAACTCGAGAATATATACTTATGAATGAGTCATTATCCTAAAATCGTTTGAAAAAATGAAATCTTTGTTTTTGAAAAGTAACGGCTTCAAAAGCCGATTCAGCCTGAGGAGAATAAGGAGATTGTTTCAGTGCTTTCAAACCCTTACAAAGATTTATATGACCCACGGGATTGGCCACTGCAAGAGGTGATGGCAGTCAACAAGGCGATTATCAGCCGATACCGATGTTCAGCTAATAGAGGTGAATTCAAAGTAATATGATGAGGAATTACTTGTTACAACTAGTCTGGTTACAAAACAATCAACTAATTAATAGAGAAAATTATTGTTTGATAAATAATCATTTGTTGCTGCCACAAACAAAATAGCTCAAAATGAACTTTCCTTATAACACTCTTTTATGTTAAGGTGTTATTGATAACCTTCAGCCACTAAATATGGCATTCCATCTCCCTCCCCTCTAAAGATTCACGTCACAACACAGCTGTTGTTTGAATCATCTGGCCCCTCGGTTGGTTGCGAGTTTGCCGGGTAGCAAATATGAACCTCACTGACATTAGCTAGTGTTTGCATTGCTAGCTAGCACTACGTTTTTTTCTTTTTGTTTGTTTTTACCACAAACAACTACTGTCACAAGACTCTCGATGTTCAAACACAGACGCCATGTGATACCAATAGCGTTGTGCCGTTGACTCACTAACCTTGTTAGAAGCTGGAACGAAATGTCGGAATTTTTACACAGAGATAAACAAAGAAATCATTTAGGACCCGGCAGACATTAAAAATTAATGCATGGGAATGACAATGTTCTTAAGGAAAAAAGATACTTCTGTTCTGCAACTTTCTAGAAGTTCTGTAGATGTATTTAATTATTTTTCTTAAGAATTTGTCTATATAAAAAATGTTAGAAATATGACCTTTATGTGACAATTTAAATGCAGCACTTATACTTTTAACAGAGTATTTTTACAGTGTGGTATGAGTACTTTTACATAATCAAAGATTCTGCATACTTCCTCCACCACTGGACTCCACTGGGCTAATTTTAGGCCACGGAAATACAGTATATTAATAATCATGGTTGCATCCCACATAGTTGCAGCGTTTTACAAATAATATGCGATTATGGATTTTGCGGCACATCATTTGGGCAGTTGTAGCAAAACCCTCAAATCTGTGCTACTTAAAGGATCAGAAAAGAGCCTGAAGGATCCATCTAGTCTCATGCGTTCGCCCACATCACCAAACTCCTCCGAAACAAAAAACTTTTTCTAGATTTAAAAACAACAAGAAACTCATCAAAATCTCCAGCTCATCCCCTGATCCCACTGTTCCGCTCGAACCATTGTCTTAGTGACCTACAGCCGCCAATTCATCACAGCTGCCATCTTGGGAGAGTAAGCCACATAGCTATTTCTGTAATGACCCAGATTTTCAGGTGAATCTGGATCTGTATCAATGTAATGAGCTGCAGCGAGTCGAACTGAACATATTAGGTCAAATTAACTCTATTTAGCATGGATTTTAAAGCTGTCACAGAATATTTCAAATAATCAATAAGCTGAATGTCTTTATTGCCGAAGCTGCAAGAGGGCTGCAAAGTGCATTTCACCTTTAAAACACAGTCGATTGTTGAAGAAAGAGAGAGAAAGACAAAATTCCACACTCTAATTTCCTTTCTTGGTAATTTTGTCAGATTAATATCAAGTCAATTTCCTGGAGTCTGTTCTTACACCGAGTGATGGCACGATGGTGGTATCATTGGAGGAAAGCTCTAATTGTGGAGGATGGCTCCTTTTGGGAGGAATACGGGCACAGATGGGCCCTGAGTTTGATGGAGGAATTTCTCTGTCCTCAAAGGCTATCGGGAAGCAATGCCAAGCTGGCAAGAGATATAAATAGACTACAGTCGGGAGCAGGTCTACATGTAAGCACCAAAATAAACCAATCCCAAAGCAGGCACCCTCCTAGAGGTAGAGGTTTTACAATGTCACTAAGGCACATTTCAGCGACTTCCACGCTGTAAATCCCATCATTATGAAAACAAACTGAATACATTTGGTTCCTTACTGTTTACTGATCCACATACTGTTAGACTCACGTTTTCTACTGAGGCCGACCGGCAACTACAAGAGAACAGAGTGGACATCCATCAAAGGGCTAACAGACAGGCATTCGCTCACACTCACATTTCATACCTACGGGCAATTCGGAGTCTCCAGCCAACCTGATTTGCATTTACGTGGACCGTGGGAGGAAATCAGGAGAGACAGAGATGAAAACCACCGAGGACACCGAGGACATGTCCTCTTAGGGCTGCGCAGTTTGGTGAAACAGGATTGCAATCGCATCGTCCTGAATGCAATATCCAAACTTGTGTGATAAAGCAGCACTATGATGTAGTACTCTGTTGCTGCAGAGATGCTCCGGCTGACAAATCTTGCTCTCCGCATGCAAGAAAACATGTTTGTTTGGTATGGAGCCCGAAAAGGCTGTCATGATTTCAATAGCTTTTTCGGTGAAAGTAAAAAATGTGATGCAAAAATGAGCACTCTCACTGATCCTGCATCATGTTGCAATCACGCTATTTGTACAAATCCTAGCAATACATGTTTACTTCCATGTTGTACAGCCCTAATTTTCAAGGGAAACTGGAGGTTTTAATGACCCCCCCAACGTTTAAGGCCAAAAGATGAGGCTAAAATGAAAGGATTCAGTATCCTTTCACCAGAAATACATCCTTGGCATTATAAAGTAGGTTTTTAAGCTACATTTAAAGAAATAAAAATTAATGGGAAATATATACAAACACAGAAAATGTGGCAAGAAACATTAAAGCGAGAGGTTGGGGCTTCAGCGGGAAAATCTGGATTCAGAGTATTTCTTAAGATTCTGGCTACAGAGCAAAACGAAAAACAAAAAAAAAACAATACAGTCCACACTGGGATGAACCAAAGGACTGTTTGCTGTGAGGCAGAAATGATCGAGCGCTTGCGATCCTATACATTTATGCTACACATAATATTTTATTTGGTCTTCAGGTTCCGCTGTAGCCACAGCAGCAGTGAAATGAGAAATAAAAGCTAAAACTAAAATAAGCAGCAACGCCTCAGTCAGCCAGCACCGGGAACAAAACAACTCACATCCGGGCCTAATGCCTTCTCTGTGTACTACGAGTCATAGAAAGGTGAAAATGTGTGGCAGAGACTCAAAGTATATAAATAAACACCTCTACATTATTTAAAACTTGCCTTGAGAAAGAAGGAAGGAAGGAAGGAAGGAATGAGGGAAATCAAAGAAAGACAGTAAGAAAGACAGTCTACTTGTGGCGCAGGGTTTCTTCGAATATACGACGGCCAACCAGTGGCAGAGGAGCGTTTTTGCGTGCGTGTTTGATTATTCGCATGTGTGTGTGTGTGTGTGTGTGTGTGTGTGTGTGTGGGAGAGAGAGGATGGATCTCAATTAATCTCACGCATTACTGCAGTCATTTCCACTCTCTTCATCACCAGCAGCATGTGCTCGGTGAGATTTAAAATATTTAAATCTGTAATCTGTCAGCATTATGAGGTTAACACACACTCGCAGGACTAGTGTCCTATCCATCACCGCTCTCTCTCTCCACTTCACACGGCCCCGCATATATCACAGGGGCCCTGACGTGGCCTTTTGTAGTTCTGGCTGGAAAAAGACTTTGCGGGCCAGCCGGCCGGCGTCTGTAATTTCTCAACAGCAGTACAGACATGCTGCCGGACCCTGGAGAAAAATTAGGCGAAACGCACGCAGCAGGGAAAAAAGAAAAAGAGAAAAAAAAAAAAGCTGCGGCGCTGCGAAGCGCGAGGAAGCCTCTAATTGTTTCCCCAGTGTATGTGACCCAGAGACTCTGGAGGAGTTCTTCCTTGTTCTTTTACTACGGGTAAACCAGCATTCATTATTGATTTGGTGGCACAGACTCTTACACAACATGGTCTTATGAGTGGGCCTAAGTGTTTTGTCAGTTTGGTTTGCAGCTGCATTAGAGCCTCACTAACACACACTCTTCCACCTTCCTTACACATCGTGCCATATTGTCCTAAAACGCTGAATTAATAACGGGGGAATGAATAAATTCAATGGGATTAGAGCGTGAACGACGGTGACCCATAACAGTATGTGAATATTAGGTTGATGGAAGACACTCCAACGTAGCCCATTTAGCCAGCTCCATGTCATGTCTTCATAGGACAGGCTTTTACTAAGCTCCTTAAGAGCATGCCCCGGGGGATCTATGGTAGGCTGGAGGTACTGACTCAGGCCTTATCTCCACTAATTTACCCCATGAATTAGACGGAACCTCGCCGCTGTGTCCTGCCAGACCCACACAATACTCGCCTCCGTGTTAAGAAAATGAGGGGAGAAAGGGGCTTAGTGATTGCTTAGTCGGATAAGAAGCCGGAGGAATTGACAGGGGACAGGCACACTCTGCTACATCAACTTTACCTGGACAGAAATGTTCATCCGCCCGGATTTAAAAGTCTTGAGTCCCTGTCACTTGGCTGTATATTTTCAGGGTGGATTAAGCGGAGTAAAATGGAATTTGAATCGTACGGATTACGGTGAACTTTTCAACAAAACAAACGGGCAGGGCTTCACCCACTGTCAGCCACAAAGTGAAGACAGAGTGACAGTTCCTTTGTTCATTTCACACTTACCTTTATTATTTTTTTGACGGGCATTTTAAAATTCAAATGAGCTGGCAAGCTAAGAAACGTGGACTTCTCGAGCACCGAACGTGCAGGAGCACAGACGTTAGTTGTATGTTGTAGGGAGTTAGTTGTATGTTGTGTAAAACAAATCATCATTCATCGTCATAGTCTGCAAATAACTGTGACACCTGCACAAAGTGAAATCAATGCGACGTAAACAAACTTGCATGCGCTGCTTTGGCAAATTGATTCCAGCACGCCAGAGTTAAAAAGGTCACTCGTGTCCTTCGCATGCTCCACATGAGCGAAATGAACTGAACTTTATCACAATCCGAGCTTATGTAAGTCTGAAGTACGGCGCTGCAACCCAGAGCCTCCCTCCTCGCTATCATGACGGTCTCTCCCCCGCCTCCTGCTGTCTCTCTCCATGTGATGCATTTTTAAAAAATTCTTCCTCTTGTTCTTCAAAAAAAGAGGAAAGCGGTAAAAAAACAAACAACAACAACAAAAAACCCCAAACCTCCTCATTGCTGCTGCACATTTGGACCCATCGCTGGTTTTAACTCAGCGGGCTTCGGCCTCGGTCTGTGTATTATTGAGTGTAAATTGTCTCATTAATTAATAAATAATAAATGGATAACTTCTGGCAGACAGTGAGTGGAGACATACTGTGTGACATCTGCTTTGTAGTTAGGATGGCGATGTCCAAAAGAATCTTGTTTACTAAGCAGACATTGGTCTTTGGCAGGGAAACCTGTTAGTCAAGGGAGATGTTTTTGGGCCATGAACAATGTAAAATCTCTGTTAAATATGTTATGTGCAGTAGTCTTGAGGCGTATCTTTGCGCCACAGGCCAAAAACCGTTATTGTTAGTCAAACAAAGACTCTTTCATATTTTCACAGATTTAACAAATTCGTCTTATTCATTATTAAAAAAACAAATGTGACACGGGTGTATCTGGTAAATTGCAGCTCGTTTTGAGTTTTACTCATGTTTTTTTTTTTTTTGTCTTTTTTCTGGCAATTCTGTCACAAAAGGTGTGATTTAATGATTATGAAGGCGCATCCTCCTGAGCAAATATGAGGAGACAAGTTTATCCCCCTTCATTAGTCACTGTACATCTAGGTCTGTGGCTAGCCAGCTTATGAGAGAGCTCAGTTGACACATCATGATGCACAGTTTGCTTCTCACCCCGTCCCTTTTCCCTGCACTGCCACTATTGTGAAGGACGTTTAAAAACCTGAGGGACTTTCAACCATTCACATTTTAAGCTGGAATAGTGTAAATATTTAATTATCTCTCTCTCAATCAAACTCGTGTCCTGCACCGACAGAAGAAGTTTATATCAAGTCTCTGAATCATGTGTCTGTCTGGTGAGACTTTGTGTCTTCTGTGACAGCGCCAGTGCTATCCACTTGTTTACTTGGTAACGTGGTGCAAAACTAATGTGCATTAAATCCAAATTCTCCACAAGTGCTCTTCTTCCATTTTGCGCGCATGACATTGCAAAGTCGTGCTGGAACAATGACAGGCTTTTCCTCGGCTGTAGGATCGGTAGTGATGGGACGTATTTTTCAGAAGGTCAGAGGTATCCATTTGGGAAATTATTCAGCTCCTGCTCCTGCTGCTCCAAGACAACACGTCAAACACAATGAAGAATATTAGAAAACACAAATAACCTTCCGCAGCCCCTCTCATATGTGCAACAACGGACGAGCGCACGCGCTCACACACCTTCATCCACACGTCTGCCGGATGTGGGAGCAATAATGAGAGCTTGCTGGAAGAGAAGCTGAAGGCTAAAGAACAAGAGGCCTCCCGGGCCAGAGACCAATGAGTGGCTCATCCATGTTAAGTCAGGCCAAGACAGACTCAGGTGTATTCACTTTAGGTCAGGACGAAGCCTCGCTGACCTTTGCAGCAGACGGGGAGTCTCATGGAGCTTTTCCTGAGCAGTCCTGAGACTGACCGGGTAAACAACACACTCAATGCTGCGCTTTGAAATGCTGCGCATGTGTGGCTGACAGTGATCACATGCCGAACACTTTCAGCGTCCCAAACACTTCCGGCCCTGTGAGGCTAGCAAACGAACGAAAGTCATCAGGCAGCATTCTTGGTCATTTTTTTCATCCAACAGCTGAAACAAGAAGCTCGGAGCAAAAAGCTTCAGAAAAGAAAAAAAAGGGGGGTGAAGAGTGGGTATTAAAACAGCAGGGAAGTTGAAAAATAGCACTTAGCTGGACTGGAATACAAACACCGAAGAGCCTGGGCACAGCAGCAGCAGCAGCAGCAGCAGCATGCATAATCCTTCACATGATATTGAAGACACACATGCAATATAAATGAATACAATATATCCCTGCAAATCAAATCCAATCTGGTGTTTTTTTTTTGTTTAGTTTTGTTTTTTTAAATGTGCTTGACTAAGAGTGGGAATTCTATGTGTCTGTGTTATTAGAACCCGTTAAGAGCTTCTTTCATCAACGGTGTGGCGCGCATACCAAATAAAAGGCTGGGTCATTTCCTAAATGCTTGGGTTTTTTTCAAGACACATTGCTTATTCAACCGATCACCATGACAACTCTTGCATTGACATTTTCACTCCCACTTCCTTTTTTTTTTTTTTTCTCCTTAACACTCACGGGTTGACTACAACAAGGCTATCTATCTATCTATCTATCTATCTATTTGCGAGCTTCTGCCATGTGTCCGGGAATCTCAGATGGTAAGAGAAGTGGAGGCCTGCAGGATCATACTAGTGGTTTAAATTTAGCTCTTCTTCCTCCACAGGCGATGTCTGCTGTGTGGTTTTTCTACAGCTTTCAGAGGAATTATAAAAAAAAAAAAAAGAGATATACAGAGAGGCTGTTTACTGGGGGAAATCTAGCAGAGTCATGGAATAAAAGCAGTGCCATCATGATAATGAAGAGAGGTATTTTACAGGCTGTTACATCTGAGAAGGAGGGCATGGGAATATAACCTATAAATAAAGGGTCCCGATCGAAGTTCACTCGCTCTGTCACTCCGGATGACAGCAAGAAATGCCCTTAATTACACACTCATTGAGCAATTAAGCATTCAATTTGAGCATGCCACCTATTCATCCATAAACATCCAATCATATAAATACAAAATCAGGAAAATACAAAAAAACAAACAAACAAAAAAACAAAAAAGAAGAAGAAGAAGAAGAAGAAGAAGAAGAGGGAAATGGGGATCCCCACTTATATGCATGTGGCAGATGATCCTGCCCCTCACCTCAACAGATGGAGGCACATAGCTGGCTGCGAACTGGTGGCAGCTCCCACTCCATGATGAAATCTTTCATCTGATGTCATTCACTAATTCTTTGTTTAATTTCCGTTCAACTTTAGAGCGTCCAATTTCATTTGCCTAGAGCAAGTCACCAGGCTATTACAAAAAATACAAAATAAAATAAAAAAAATAAATGTTGTGACAGGGAGAGCAAAATGAGAGAGGGGGGGAGAGAGAGAGGGGAGAGGGGAGAGAGGGGGAGAGAGGAGAGAGGGGGAGAGGGGAGAGAGAGAGAGGGAAAGAGAGGGGGAGAGGGAAGAGAGAGAGGGGGGGAGAGAGAGAGAGAGAGGGAGAGGGAAGAGAGAGAGAGAGAGAGAGAGAGAGAGAGAGAGAGAGGGGAGAGAAAGCTTGCGCGTCACTGCTCCATCACGCACACAAGATGTCTTTATGCTCAAGTAACAAGTGCCCCGAACAATTACCGCAAGCGTTTATTTTCTGCACTGACGTTCGCAGAGGTGTTGCCAACATGTGTGTCCGTGTGGGGCAAAACACACACACACACACACGCACACACGCATGCACTGACATTTAATCCAGCACCCACAGACAGACCAGTCTGTTCAAGTCGTAAAATCACCAATGCGTTTTGGAAGTAGACGTGCTTCCTGTGTTGCTTACATTGCTGCGTCGGTGCAGCCTCAATAAACCCTGTTATTTATCTTTACAGGAGGAAAAAACAAACAAACAAACAAACAAAAAATTACACAAGTCGTATAATTTGAGTCCAAGTGGCTCGACGTGCCCACCGCATCCCCCCCACCAACACCTCCTTCTGATTCACTCACCGCGCAGACAGCCTTCAAGATTTTCTCCCCTCAGCTGCTCACCAAGTATCATGAAATGACTCACCTGCCTGGTCGAGACGTAAATCCCCCCATGCCTTGCTGTTGTTTTGTAAAAGGAGAGGAAGAAGAACAAGAAAAAGAAAAAAAGGAAAAAAGGAGAGAGAAAAAAAAAGCCGGGACAATGTTTCACTGTTTCGGGGGGTCTTCACTTGCAGCTGGGTAAAATGCGTGTACTCCAAATATCCTGTGTTTCGTTAATGACCTTCCTGTGAACAGACAGCGGCTCTCATCATCCTCCTCCTGGCTCCGCTGGCATTTTTTTTAATGCCCGTGGTGTTTGTAGGGTGTTTTTTCTTTTTTCTTTTTTTTTTTTCCTCCACAGGGAAGCTCTCCTCCTTTAGTCCTCCTGGTGCGTTTGGATGCTTCTGCCTTGGACTCTTCGGCTCAACACGAGCTTTCGCGGGAGCGCGCGGCGCGTGCCCGGCCCGGCTGTTCGGGAGCGCCGACTCGGAGATGGAGAGGAGAGTTACTAAGGTAACCAAGGGCACACGCATCACACATGAGGAGGAGCGCGGGGTTTGTGCGCCTCCAGACTCCGCTCTGCCCCTCTGCGCTTGTTTATGGTCCACAAAAAGCACATTTTCTCCCTCCTATTAAAGGCATCATTCACACCAGGACGAGCCTCTCCAGCAGGGCCGTTCCCTAAATTCTCAGAGTTAATACATCTGCTAGGAATGTTTCCCTTTTGCAAATGGAGATTAAAAATCTGCTAAAGACGAGCTATTTACAAAAGATAAACTGTTAAGAGCGCAGAGGAGGACTTTTATTAAGCGGGAAGAAAATTAATGAACGGAAGGAAGAAAAAAAAAAAAGTTCCTGAACAGCTGAACAGGCTAGTTAGAAGCCTAATAAACTACAGGATACTTTCTTTTGCAGGGAAGCGGTTATCTTGCATTTCTCACTCTGTAAATTAACTCACCCTGAAGCTGTTTTACAACCTCCATCCAATGGTCGTAATTGCGAATCCGATAAAGAACTAGTGAGAAAATATAAAGGGGTGGTGGGTGTCACTAAAAGTCTTTAAAAAAAACTAAAAGTAAAAAATGTCCCAGAGTTGTTTATGAAGGTGAGCGAAAACATGAATCAAACTGATTAAAAAGTTCACTTCAAATAAATGTGCCTGCGAGGGGATAATTAGAGGGTTCAAGCATGTTATGTTTCTATAATTATAATTATGCAAATGTGAAATGGGGCTTTCACTTGACCAGCTACCAGATGAGTTGTGTGAGGAAGAGTGGCTACCTGTGTGTCAGCTGCTGAGTCTGACTTGGATCTGGATCTTCGTTCTTTAATGTCACCAGTCTCCTATGTTTGTGGCTGAGGATTTACAGTGTGTTTTTTTTTTCTTTCTGCGGTACGGCTCTATGTGCTCTTGGACCTACATTTGCTGTATACGACGCTGCCCAACAGTTTATCCCCGAGTCTCCCACAGCTGTTGACATTTTTAAATCTTGGTCGAAAGCCCACTTCTTCTCCTTGGCCTTTAAATCCAATCGAGATCAATACGGCATCATCATCGGCGCTTTGACTTTCTGTGTCGTTCCTCTGTTGTCCTTTATGTGTATATTGAATTGTATCCATTTACAGAAGCTGCGCTGCGCTTTGGTCAACATCTCCTTTATGAATACAGCAAGCTCGTGAATTTGACTTTCAAATTTCCCTTATCGTTACAAGGTGCTCTCTATCAAGATCAGGCCACAATGAAGCTCTTTATGCATTAAAACAAAATGCTTTTGGGGGACAGTTTAATGGTCTAACCACATAGTTTAACCACTAAACTCTTTATAAAATATACCCAGGACAATATGCAATGATATTTAGCAGGCGCAGGTCTAAATAGGGGCAGGGTCACGATAAACAATCAGAGCCACAACACAGCAGCCACTCATCACATGCAGTGTTTGGAACCGAAACCACGGCACTCAGGGGAGAAAACACTTAATAATATCAAGTGTCCGGCGTCAACATTGTCACAACTCATGAGTGATGGGGCTGACCCTGTATAACCTCTATTGTTTACCGACATTCAACACTCACAGTGCATGCATACCAGGCATCAGGCACCATACAGACATCTTATGACAAGCAAATATCACAAGAGTATTGAACAGTCGTCTTCAGTGTCTAATGTTGAGGGGCACGGAAGCAACACATGGGGCGTTCAGCAGTGTTACAGGTGGGTACGAGCCAGTCTTTCATTCATTCACACGCACAAGGACAGCTTCTCTCTCGAGGAGAGTGTCAACTCAGTCACAAACAGACGAATGGCGTGCCCGAGGCGAGTGGATGGGTTAGTTCAAAAGCATGGCGGAGGATAATATTTACGCCGTAGGAGTCGGCGTGAGCGTCACGATGTCAGATCGCAGGCGTGCCTGCTCTCCATTCACTGTCCCACAGCCCCTCTCTGACAGATACTGAAGTCTGCTATTTCAACATACCAAGAGGTTTAACACACTGAACAGTGTCTTTAATACATTTTTTTAATTTGGTTAAAATGTGTTGCTCATCAAACTCAAACTGCGTTGCACACTTCTGCCGTCACATACACCACTTAGCAAGAAAACGGTCAAATGTGAGGATCAGAAACAATAATCTCACTGATTGTGCTCAATCAATCTGTAGAGAAATTAAGTTCCTCCCCTTCTGGTGGACCACACTGGGTCCTGATTTCAGGGAAATAATACGTGCAGTAATGACTGGTTTGAACCCGTTTGAATTGCTCTGTGAATTACACATATGATATTTGTCAATTTGAAAGATGGTTTTGCAACTTGAGACAGTCACAGTTTGTCATAAAACTAATTATGTGACATCATCTTGTTCAAACGCTCATCAAATAACCATAACTAAAACCTTGTAGAGCCGTTCCTGTACATTAACTTGCTAATAAAACAGTAACTCTAATATTGCATGACTGCAGCTGTCAACATGGGCAGATGTATTGTGATATTCACCTTTTTAATGCTCTTTCTGTGCCAGGGTGAAAGCCCTGTTGGAGCTGGTGACGTATATTGATCAATACGGGTTAGTTAACTGAGCGTTTTCACACCAAACTGAATAATACCAAACTATCTTTCAAACTATCAACAAACCATGACTTTCTTGACTTGCAAAATTCTTTTAAATCGACAGACATCTTATGTGTAATCCGCGACACGATTCTTACAGGATCAAAACCGACCAAACTGATACCAATCTGATATAAGGTACCATGGGGCGCTAAAAGGACGCAGGACTTTGCCTCTCTACAGTGAGAGGGTAAAACGCCTAAGAGGCGGAATTGACTGCAAAAACAATCAGGGAGAAATATTGAATATTTGAAAATGATTTAGTCTCTTGGTAGAATGATGTGAAACTACTTTAAAGTACTTCAATCCCACGATAATTCACAAACAGTGTACAAAACAGTGATTCACTGCCAGTAAAATCATTGTGTTTGGTTCCATGTTTGGATGATGATTTAATGAATTTAAAGCTTGTTTTTTCTTTTTTTTTTTCTTTTTAGGGACAGAGGCCATTAACCAACTATAAAAATGTAAATGAGTTGGAATTACCTGAGACCTAAATGGCAAAACCTTTTCAGTCGTCTTTCCTTGCCAGATGTTGAAAAGAACATTAAAATGACTTGTGTTAAAAATGACAACGCAAAATACAGGACGTACAGAGCAGAGGGGAAGAGCAGAACCCAGAGGGTGAAAAAAAAAAAAACAACATACATGGTACAAATAAAGCTACGATCTGTCAAATACTGTACAGTCAAGATTAAGGAGAAAATGTCAAGCTGGAGATACAAGAAGTCAAAGATAAATAAAGAGGACAGGCCAGGAGGACAAAAAAGAGTCAGCAGAACAGTGAAGAGGACATTGTCGTGACCACAACTGTACGTCGATACGCAATCATTTGGCTGCACTCGAAAAGAAAGCCTTTAGTATTAAGAATGTGTTAAAGATGATCAATTCCACCTAATACGGTCGTCTTAAGGGGAACTTGCACTTTCACTGGGCTATGAAGAGAAAAACAAAAATATCTGGGCAACAATCAGATGTCTAATAACAGTCTGATACTTTCCACAAGTCACTTCTTAGAAAAACAAACCCTGGAATGGACTTCTTTCAAGAACATCCATAACTTGATAACTTAACTCAATAGAATCATCTACATCTGGTATATTATAGTTCACTTTGTCCACATATAAACAAGAAGCTGTCCAGCCTTTTTACTTAGCCGACAACTGACCCTCATCTGCTGTGCAAGTAGCTCGGCAATAATTATTTTATTTTCTTCTTTGATGTTGCTCATTTAGCGGTTCTAGATGTTCTCCTACGTAACCTAATCATGTAATTTCCTGACATCATATTCTTTTTTTACAAAGGGGATCAATAACTTAATCTGCTAATGCTGCATGTGATTATTATCTTCCTCGTTCATGTAAACAGTCATCAAGCTCAACAATCCAGGCAGAGATGACTGTTGGGATCGCAGCGTTGAGCTTAATGAAGCCAGAAACTTAAAGAGAGTCTGACTAAGTGGAACCTGAAGAAGACATCTCGAGGGGTTTACTGTGAATTGAGTCTGACTGAGCCAGGTTTTGTGTGTGTGTGTGTGTGTGTGTGTGTGCGTGTGTGTGTGTGTGTGTGTGTGTGTGTGTGTGTGTGTGTGTGTGTGTGTGAGAGCTGGATTGACACAACCTAAAATCCCGGTCGACGGGACCTGGTACCAAAACGGTGCGTCATTTGACTTCTTCAGTGCAGAATGCGAGGGTACTACCCTCTCCCTCCAATAAAGAACACAGAAACGTTATTACAGCAAAAAGCAACACTGTTGCTGCAGAAAATGACTAATTATGTAAATTTTAAAGTTAACACATTTATTTCACCACTCAGCACTCTCTCACTGCCTATGATTTATTTCTGAGATGGCACCAGCACATTCTGAGCTCTTAAACTTGATACATTTTAATATTACTCTAGAATTATATTTAGGTCTGACACTGTCACATAATGAAGGAAATCACAGTGAAATGAGCTGAATATTGAATTGAATATTATCTATGATGACAACAAATATACTTTCTGTTCAGTCGACTGTTGGCTGTAATATGCCGGCAGTGTGAAACAGAGATCGGCAAAGCGGAAAGGTCATAGTGAGGGTTGAAGGAATTATGCCACATTTCATATGCAAATAAAACCTCATATACTAATGATTAATAATGTACTGAACGTTTGACGTATGTGCATGTATGTTATAGTAATTTGGTAAGAGACAAAATGACAGTGAGTAAAGTTGAGCAATATCATTCCTCAGATTTTCTACCGCAAAAACATAAACAAAACATGTTGCAGTATGTAAAGTGCGGCTGTAATTAAGCGACTTTGTTTTGTGGCATGCAACGATACGAACTGCATAACCTATATTCCCTCACGACTAATGATCATAGAGTGACACTATTTCCGAAGGAAAAAATTAAAGGTACATTTAAGTCCATTTCAAGCCAAATTTCTAATCACAACCTGGTTCTGGATAAGGTTATTAAGTCTGCAGCATAAATTACCACAGTGATCCACCACGGTTAAAAGACAGCCACCCTCCAGACACAGAAAACTCCAGATTTGGGCTCAACATACCTCGCTAACTTGCTGGTCTCGCTTTGTAGTGCGCCCTCTGGTGGTAAAACCCAGGAACAAGGAAACAAAACCCACACTGAGATATTTTTAATCAACAAAAACAAGAGCACTGTGCTGCTAATTCCTCATCCTGCCGAGAGCTGTCCATCATTAGGGCACAGCGGGCACAACACAGCCATCAGCTGCCTCCTCAGCGAACCAATCACTTTTGAGAAAATATGAAAAACTTGTTAGCAGCATGTTTTATAGTAAGAGTGGGCCTGTTCATCCGACATTTATTACATCCCTGATGAATTATCATGGAAAAGCAAAGTGATTCCAATGCTGTATTTTACAATGCCCAGTGCACTAGGCTTCTTGTCACTTTAATGTGAGTGCAGTGCCTTCATCCATATCAGAGTCGTGCAGGGATTATGAAAGTTTCTCTCGAGAACAGGTTGGCTAGAACGCAGGCTTTTCTCCTATTTTTTGATCTCTGCTCTACCTGACTTAACTCGACTGGATGGTTAGTGTTATGGCCTTACATTACACCAAAAACGAAATTAGGTTTACCAAAATGTACCTGGCTAATTAATCTCATTAATGTCAGTTTGTCAGACAGTTGATTAGATTCTCTTTGTGTTAAGTTATGCTTGTGATTAGTCATTCTTTACTTTTTTTTATTTTGTATTTTACCCCCTCTGCTGAGACTACACTTGTGTTATTGTGTTGCATTTAGGCCTGCGGGGACTTTATGCTAAATTTAATCTGCTAATCAAGCAGTGGAGCTGTGCCTTGTGCCTGTGTCTTGTGACGCCTGTGGCTCTCAGTAAAACGTGTTTGTGCGTCTGCGCCTCTCCACATTACTGACATTTATTTTATATTGTTAGCCGTGGCATGCTTGCCTTCACAGGGCTGGTAAATGTATCTGTATTCATTCACAACAATTCAGAAAATGACTTTTACGGAAAACTGTAAAAGAAAAAAAAAGAAGAAAAAAGATAAAATACATGGTTTAAATAAATGGACAGTAGCCTCTGGTGTGTCTGTGGATTCAATTCCGTGAAACTCCTTTATTCCCAGAAGCTCGTCATTTACTTCAGCTTGTAATAAAATCATTAAAACTGATATCTTGTGTGAAATGATTAATATGTTTGATAAGCAGTCACATAATGAGAAGGATAATGCAGCTTCAAATTGCTGGTGATCACAGATAAAGCCCTCGGCTCGTGCCGTTGTGTGGTCAGGTGCTCTCAAAGGACTTGGGCAAATGCGTTCTCTAAAACACAGTAATACATTTGGGATCCCCTAAGACGAAAAGAGGCTGCATGTGTGTGGGGGATGAAAGCGCTGAGGAGAGACGGAACACATTTACAATTTACACACACTTTGAATGCTCAAACAAGTGATCATGACCTGATCATCGCTCTTCAGTGCTGAATGTAGAGTTCATTTATTTTCACATTTGTAGCCTGTAGCTGATGAAGAAAAACGAATCCGTCGCACAATACATCCCCGGGTGGGTGCAGTCACACCATCTCGTCTTATCTGCACATGTGATTTCTCTGATCGAAAAATGTAAGACAGAAATTATTAAAAAAAGACAATAAAAGCCGTGTGCAGCACAGGCGGATCCTCTGACCCATGACTCTCTGTCGACAAATGGGAAAATTCGCCATTTTTAATGATGATGGTAAATATAGTCTATTAAAGCAATAAAATCCTCACTTCGAGCTATGTTGACCGAGAAAGTGCGACGCCGGAGATGTTAAGGAAGACCCACAGGCTATTCCAGCCTGGATTTCTAGTCTCAGCCTCAGGGTTGCCTGCGCAAAAAAAACAAATATTTGTCTTCACTTGTATTGAAAGCTAGCATTTCCAACATCAAAAGTGGCATCCCAAAATATGAGTGCAGAGGATGTTGTGGATGAGGAAGCTTTTGTTACCGTGGTTTGGCTAACTTTGATATTCAGCCATATCTATGCGAGACAGAACAGCTGAAGAAGTGCGGGAGAGAGAGGCCGGGGCTGGCATTATACCTGGAGCTGTGCGAGGGGATGCAACCTGTGAGGATGAAAGCCTCAAAAGTGTTGTTGGTAACATTCAGCATCTATGTGTGGCATTCCATCTCCCCACTATCGTTTATTCTGCACCTTTCTACAAGATCTGTAGATCTGTATGTATTTTTTTTTTTAATGATTCGTCTACATAACAATATTATCAATATGACCTTTGATTCAGTCTTATGGAAACGTGACAAAATTGTCCCTGCAACAACTGTAAAACTGGGTGAATATGCGCGTGCTCGTTCTCAATGAGATAACATTATAAGCTCACACAGATCCACGCTGGCTGTCAGTGAATTTTGCCATGTTGCATGTTTTCTTCCACTGTTTCTTTTGTAGTTCAGCCTGTTAAAACTGGAGCTAGCATGTTACGCTGCTAATGTGGCTAGCTATTGTACTCCCACAGGCTAGGGCAGTGACGGACTAATGCTGTGATACTGAGAGACGGTCAAGATGAACTGTTTGAACGACGAGTTTAAACAAGTTGAATGCTGGTAACTTTGTTATTCATGTCGCCTTTTTTTTTGTACTTTATATTGCAGTGCGAGCTCAGCTCCCATTCGCTTTGTTGTTATACAGAAGCCTATTCTGCTCCTCGCCAGTATGCGTGTGCGTGTTGCCTGCTGTGTGTAAATTTACTTGATAGACGTGTCCTGAAGATAACGATGTCGCTAAGTATGAAAAGAAAGAGTCAGGCTGCAGGAATTAATTTGCTTGGCAACATTGTGTAACTTTGATTAGCAACCGGCAACTAGCTCGTTCAGCGAGCGTGGGTGTCAGAAGCTCAGTAATTGTGTTTTCGCTTTGACATTAAAGTGTTCTTCATTGTTGATCTGTGTCAAAAAAGGCACATTTTCCAAGGTCGGTGAATGCTTTTTATGGGTAGGTATAATCTCACACATAAATTCCTGTATGCATCAATACAGGTATTCACAATATCCACCAGCCGGTCACCTTTTTCTTTTATAAAATCAGGAACAGCTATTCAATTTACTCAAAGGCACCATAATAATACCCAAAAGAAGAACAACAATACAACAAAAACTTTAACATACTGTAATACTCAAATGCCACAATCACACATGTACACACTGTGCGCAATTTTGGGATCAAGCATTGAACAAACATACGGACCAGAACTGGACTTTGGTGATACTTCATACTTGACAGATTGTATTTCTAGTTAAACCTGTTAAAGATTAATCAGAATCGCCTGATCTGTTTTGAGTGATTTCATCGGATATCTGCAACAGATGTCTCATACAAAGCTTTATACAGTTCTCACGTGGGCTCTACAAAATACCGCCTGCTTTATTTTTTTTTTGTAATTTGCAGCGTGTTTATCGTACATCACCCCGGAGAGCAACACTGTAATCCCTGCCGGAGCTTGACTAGTTGACTCAGCACCTTTCGGGCCCTTCAACCTTCGGTTTGCAGATCGAATATTAAAATTAGAAAGTGAAATGGTGGCAGATGTAACACAGTTCATTTTACTTCCTTATCTCGCTGAGGGATTATGCCAGCTGTACATACACTTCCACTTTAACATGCAATTGTCTTGCCCTCTTTGTGAGGCTGAAAATGTGATAGTGATGACGGTGTGATTTATTACTTTCTCATTCGGTTTGATGTTTATTGACATCGGTGGGTTAGGGGGCCACAGAGCACATACACACAAATCGCTGCACTTATTAAAAATGTTTAGGATCTATTAACAGTCAAGCAGGGCAAAAACATGATTCGAAATATGGCTGTGGTGCAGCTCAAAATCCATAAGGTCAAAAAGAAGCATAAACACTGATGGCTCAGTGGATCAAATGTGATGCAGAGATGGCTGTTTTTTTTCCCCTCTGCTTTGCAAGTCAGACAATTTAGCTTTTTCGCTCCTCAGACTTTCAGGGAATCTTGATGGTGCTGCAATACTTTCATGCTTTTACTCACAGTTGATGTCCACAGTCAACTCACGTTAATCCCCCTGTAAATTGTACATACCCTTTCATCATTTCTCCTTGTAAACATCCATTTTCAGCTTGGTTGAACTGCTCTTTGTGGCTTCAGAGCACATTTATGATATTTTGAGGCGCTCGCCCCTCGCAGTGATTGGGTCTCAGGCAGAGGCTGATTACAGCATCCGAACATCAAGCACTTTCCCAGGTAGCCTCGAAAATCAGGGAACTCTCCCCGGGACCCAAATAGTCGAGGAAACAAAGAGTTTTAATCAAGCGGTTGATGCATGCGCTTAATACTAATGTTTTCATCAGACACACTTTTCCCTGCTTTACTACTGCACTGTATTTATTAGGACACGCTTTTCTGTACAATAATCTTAAAGGCATTATCATGGAAAAGGGTTAGTCACAGCATGTGTCACTGCCCAGGGTGGGAGAAGGGATTTAGGGATATTTTTGTGCCAAGCGCTCAGGGCTCTGCTGATCTTTCCCATACACTAGTCTTTTAAAAGCTAAATCTAACATGCAAAATCTATTGTGCACAGACGATTCCACCGTCTCCTGTACCCATTACCATATCTGCTACATATAATTACGGAAAAACAAAGCAGTGGAGGTACCCGGGACTGTGCAAATTGGAAATGTTGAATTTTTATGTGTAAAATGTTCGCGGTGTGATCATGATGAAGTAAATAGTTGCCAGTTGCGAAAGCTCCAATCTTACTGTTTGCTATCAGTCTGTTTATGCTGAAGTGATACTTGACTAAACTGTGCAATAGGCAAAAAGCAGCTAGACAAGAGCTTGGCTCTCATGCTCAGATTTCCATATTTATTGCCTGAAATCCTGCAGGGAGTTCAACTGAATGCCAATCGTAGAGCTGACTCACTGAAACAAATATGCATCTGCAGCCGGCACGCCTCAACACAGACCCCATACTGTATGATTGATTAAAATCTACCTTTTCAAGCTAAATGTTATGGTATAAATAGCTCACTGTGTCAGCACTGAAGCTGTGATAAAACCCATTGACTGCTGTTCTGTTTGTGTTATAATGACAACAACAACAATAATGATCTCTATCTACAGCAGGGCGGCCCAAAGTAGGGCCCGCCGGCCAAAGTTGGCAATAAGGTTCAATTTGTCAATTGATTCAAAGAAAGGGGAAAGAAACGATATTTTTTGTTTATATACATCTTTTTATGCCATTTTTTTGTGAGAGAAAAATGCATTTAGGATTGATTCTTTTTCCTAATAAAGGTTAAGATTCATTTATTAGAATTTACAATAACAAGGGTTGTAAAACAAAACTGTGCTTAGTCCCTTTATGAACCCTAACTGAAAAAAGAAACACAGAAAAACCACAAACTATTTAATTGAGTGGAGTGCAGAGAATGACTTTAGCAGTCTCACAGCCTGAGGAAAGAAGCTGCTCAATAGTCTGCTGGTATGGCAACAGATAATTCTGTATCTTTAGCCAGATGGCAGCCAGGTGCACAGACTGTGGTTGGGGTGGATGTTGTCTGTTTGCATCCTGAGCACGGTGGGCAGAATTTCACTTTTCACTTTGCACAGGAAGCCAGTCAATTAAAGCAGATTGGGATCCTAGTGCCATTTTGCATTTCAATAAAACAATACCATATGTGTCTACCATTAGGTTTCAGTTGTGGCCACCCCTGATCAGCAGAGGAGAGCAAAGGTCTGCTTGTGAAGGGGTCCCTGATGGTTTTCAGACCAGGGACCTGTCAAATATTTTGACTAGTGCTCTCAGACTCTTTGCATATTAAACTGTGCCTACAATAACATGTAGGGTGTCTTGTTTAGTGTGTACAGTGCTACATTTAAACAAGACATTAGTGGTTGTATTTCTGCGCAAATTTCTGAGGTGGAGCGTATGTCAGAGTCTTGTGTTTGATAAGTCACAAAACAATCCATTGAATGATTGGGATAAAAATATGGATAACTGGCCAATATGTTACAGTACTACATAGTTAGCTGACCAGTTGGATAGGTGTTGCACAGAGATAAAGATTGTATGCTTAGATTAGCTTGCTTACATGATTGCATGAGGAGCAATGGGTAGACTTTGATCAGTGTGTAAGTTAAATGTTTTTGTCACGTTTTACAAATGTATCTTCACCAGTAATGTGTTGGATTCATGTGTATGTGTATTTTCAAACACAATTTTTAATCAAAATATTATCATACAATATTTTGGTGCTCACCCTGCAGGCACTACAATGCCAATCTGTTGATAACCCAGGGTACAAAGCACTTTTCAAAACCGTCGAAAAAGAAATACAAAATACAGTTTTATCTAAAACAGATGAGAAAACAGATCCAGTATTTTAAGACAAAATAAATCGAAAAACTATACTCTCACATAAAAGCATGTGTTGCGAAAAGATTTACAGAGTCTTATTTCCTCAGGCGGATGGTCCAAATAAAATCAATGTTTGTGGTTTAGACGTGAGTTCATTGGAACAGTGGCTCCACACCCGGAGGTATCAGGAGATGCAGAACTGAGTGGGTGCAGGATGAACAACAGGAGATAGAATCCGAAACATAACATATTTATGCTACACATAGTTCAGCTTTTTGACTTCCTTATATATCCTTTTTTTCCTTATATAATTTACTGAATAATGCAGCTTTTTTGGGAATCTAAAAAGGAAATATAATGTCTGAACTGGTCCCAGTTTGTTTTAAGGGGTCACACACCAAAACAGTATGAAAACCAAAGTAACAAATTGTCCTCAAGTGTCCTGATCTACATGTGTAAATATTTCTGCTTCTGTGCCATTTAATATTGAAACGCTTTGCCTCACTAGAAAAACAAAGAAAGCCGCAGAACAAAAAGGAGGAGGGGGGGACGGCGCATGTTGTAAATCAAATAGCCGTGGGAAAAAAAGCAAAACTAACACACCTGCTGAACCAGCGTCAGAGATGGCAGCACCACGGTACTTACAGTACAACCTCAAAGCAAACTTAGTTCCACCTTCAACACTGCATGAAGGGCACGTCAAGTCCCTCTTTTTTCAACATACCTGCAGACACAGAAGGCAAATGCACACGACACACACACACACACACACACACACACACACACACACACACACACACACACACACACACACACACCTCATAGCACAGAAGTGTCTAATTCCATCTGATGCAAATGTATGCATTGCCATTGTGAACTACGAGTCAATTACAGAATAATGCCATGCTTATTCTGAGGGGGATGAAGGTGGAGGCACCTCGACACATTAGTATGCCAATGTGTTTAAAGGCCAATTTCACCCTGCATGCCTCTGGAACAAAACCCCTAAAAGAATTTGCATTTCAACAGAATATCACTTTTCACTGCCTGTTTCTGAATCTGCGTCCCAATGGTGCTCCTATTTCACATTTCCTAGCCTGGGTGCATAATCACTTTTGTGTCAAATTGTCTTCATTGAGTTGTAATAAGCAGAAAAAGATGCCAGTGGAAACAGTCTTTTCTTTTCTTTCTTTTTTTTTTCTCTTTTCAATCACACTTCCTGGAATTTTGCTGAGCGTTGGTGTTCTCGTCTCTGGTGGGGATTTCCTTGAGTGTACGGTGTGTTTTTTTTTCCTGTTAATGCATAATGTTCCTCGTCAAACATGCGATAACAGGAATTGAATTAGCGGTATTCATCTCTGTGCGGAGTTAAATGTAGGTTTGCTCGCACTGCGCAAGGAATTATCGTAAAAGTCAATCATATGTTTTACACCATTTAAAATAGTTTTTTCAACTCCCCTCATATAAGAGGGCAAATTACCAGCATCGTATCCTCTGCGTGGTCCCTCCATCCCCCTCCTTTATCATTGGTAGTAATGACAGCTTTACAGAGGGAACTAATTAGCAGGGTTTGTCCTGTCAGTGCTGTCACCAGAAAAGCATAAGCAAGGTCTAGCAGGTGGAGAAGAAAGCTTACTTCCTCTTTATTGATCCTTCACACTTTTGCTCTCTCGACTACTTTGTGTTTTTAGATCGTTTGCTCATTTCAGTGGCCTGCCCGCTAAAGAGAACGAAGGTGTTATCATCCTTTGAGCTCTTAAATGCAATTAACGGCACAATAAAGGTGTACAAATACACTGCTGCCTGTGTGTGCCGACAGATCCACTGAAGAACTCTGTGGTGAGATATTAACTGAATAACAGATTGGATTCTTCCTGGGACTTTGAATCCGTAATGTGGTTTTGAAATGAAAAGAAAAAAAACCTAAACATTTCAAAGGCGGCATTCAGAGACGTTTTGAAATTGTATGCAGTGTGCATGTCAAGCAATTCTATTGAAAACACGGCGCTTGCCGGAGCAGAAAAAAAAACATTTCCAAAAGACAATTTCTCACTTTGAAATGTTTCTTGCCTGGAGCATACAATAAATGAGGCTCCGGTGAGCAGGCAATAACTTTTGTCAACAGTACACTAAATGTTATGAGCTGTAGATGTGTGCAGTATGTAGCTTTAACAATATCCTATGAAACAAGCACATGAAATGCCTTTGTGCTGACAATAATGCAGCATACCAGGTACACAAAGAATTTAAGGTGAAGGCACTTATCCAAGGCACTGTTGTTTTTGTAAATTAGCTTGTGTTGCACCTGGCACACTATGTGGTTTTCATGTTTATCTCCATTTGCTTTGCTTTGTGAATATTAAAAAAAAGAAAAAATGACATGTGAACTGTATGCCAAATATCAAATTAAAGAGGCTGTCACAATGAAATCGTTGACTGGGCTGAGGTGCACTCTACACCCAGCAGGAAAAGGAGCACTGTGAGTGCAGACTTTTACAAGGCTGGTGAAAAAAGCATTAAAGCACATATCAAAAGAAGAGGAGCATGTCAATTATTTATCAAAGTGAGGGGGGAAAAAAAATCACAAGCGCAGATGCGTAAACAAACGTAAGGTTCTACAGCGTGGTGCTGGAAACGGAGAAAAAGAAGAAGGGACGAATAGAGGCCAAGGCCAGCATCGACCGCCTCGCACGAACAATAAAAACATCTAGAATATGTTAGACGTTACGACACAAAATCCAACTTCCAGTCACCCTGCAACCCGGTTAAAATTATTCATCTTTCCTTTTGTTTGTTTAACCACACACTCCTGCCAAAAGCATTAGTGTTCCGGCATGTGTATACAGATTTAAGTGTTCTTTGTGACCCGTAAAAGCTGCAGGGTGTGGAGGACCAGCAGCATCAGGAGCGTTGTTTATTCGCAGTAAAAGGTCAGCGCCTGCACATTTACAATGTCTCTGGTATTTACCTCAATTTGTAAACATGTAAGCGTATGTGCAGGAGCAGTCAAACTTGATTGTGTCTCCTATAATTCACGCTAAGCCCTATACAGCCCCGTGTTTGCATCCATTAATAGCACAAACGCTGACATTTGATCAGGATTCCTTTAAGCATTATTATCTATTCGGCGTACATGTCTACAAGAGGAAGAAAAAAAAGAAAAAGAACTGAGTGACCAAATCATTGAACCGTGAACTTGGTTAGCATCGCCTTTGCAGGTCCATTTATCACCCCTGATACTGTGATATTAGGAGTCCTGGAGGGGCTGGATATAAGCAGCAGACATACAGCTCCTCCTCTCGCTGCTTCCACTGAGAACAGAAGCCTGATTCTCCCACCTGCAAAGCCTCCATCTGCTCCCACTACACGGCACAACAACAAAAAGATCCGTAACCCAATACACAAGCCAAGCCATCCTTGACTGTAATACCCTATGACAGTTTGTATTTGACACAGGCATATCCGCTTGATGCTTTGCAGCGGCCACAATTGTCTCTAGAATAAATGCACTCGATGGTGCTCTGAGATATTTTTCTGTCTTTCCAAATTACACTCTGCCTCCCCCCGCCACTTGTTCTATATCGCGCCTCAACTCTTCGAGCCAGTGGTCTGCAGTGCATCAGTAAGAGACAGTGCAGCACCAAGAGAGCTGGAGGAGAGAGGGCGAGTGTAGGTTTCGGTGCGGTATTAGTTATTCATGTGTGTCTGCCCTAAAGACCAAAAAACCCTCCCCAAGATCCCACAATAAAGCACTCGTGTGGTAAAAAAGCGGCAACGCAGACCCCAACAACCTCTGGAAGAGGAGATTTATGGGAACCTCCATGAAGGGAAATCTTCCAGAGGTGATGGAGGAATGAGGGCACTTTAAATCCCATTACTGTGTGATCAAAAGTTGTTTCTCACTCCAGATTATCCTGTGAGGGCAAAGTGGGATCCTGCAAAGACGAAACCTGAAATCCTGAGAGGTAAGGTATCGGCGGGTAACAATGGCGAGAGCGTGTGGAGCACATATTTCCCTTCATTAAGCGATAAATAATGCAGGGGAATCATATGAATAATTTTCTCCCTAATGGATATTGCATGCTGAGAAAGGATTTCCAGTTCCACTTTTTAAAAATTTAGCATGTGAAATGATGCGTCGCTATGTGACAAAGTGATTTTTCGGGGCAAGAAGAGAGTAGCGCAAATGCATCAGAAAGCTTTCGGTTATAAGAAAAAAAAAAAAAAAAGGAAAGAAAAGTGAGACTGAGGAGGGAGAATGAGAAAGAGAGATAGAGGCTGGGACTTTTCCCATTGAGTTCGACAGCATCAAATTACTTACCCTGTCAGGCCTTGCCTCAGATACGCTGGTAAACACCAAAATGTTTTATCTAATTGTTAAGCATTAGGGGTGCTATAAATCATTTCTATACTGCTCCACTTCTCCTTTACACTGGGAAGTCTAGAGCACGGCACAAGTGAAACTCATTCAAACACCTTTATATAGCTCTTGCTCTCTTTAAATCTGTTTTTTTTTCTTCTTTTTGTATTGATTTGTTAGTGTCAGTGTGGTTCAAAAAGCCAAAGCTGGCGAATGACCGTGAAAGAACAATACCCTGAACCCTCCTGATCTGGAGGGTGCCACCAGTTTCATAAGACGATCCTGCGCTCGCAAAATTCCAGGTGGAGTCTTTGATTAGAAATCAATACGGAAAACGCTGAACATATGGCTGTGGAGTGTGGAAATTGCATTTCCCATCTGTCTGAATATAGGATTCCTCATATGTTTTTCTCTTCATCAAAACTCTAGGCTGACATATCACAGATTGCACGTCCACTGGAAATGCAGCCTGTCACTGCCGTATGGGGTAGGAAGCATGACAACCTATGGAAATTCAAATAGCATATCGGATAAGGAATGTGGGCTCTTTCATAACGCCGTGATCGGTTGGATGGATGAGGTTTAACATCACAATAAAATGCCCCTTCTCGCTGTCAAAGTGTTTCATAACTTCCAGTGACACATCTGTAAAGATATGAAGGAAGCTGCAGGAGCATATGACGGATAACAAAGCCCGGGCAGAGAGGATGTGGACTTCTTTCAGACTTTTTTTTTTTTTTCTCACCCTTTTGTGATGCCACCTGCATCCAGCAGCATCACATACGATATGCATATGTTATCAAAGTAAAAATCTGGCATGAAACTTTAATGAACGGAGGAGCAGCGGGAGCGGTGCAAAAGGAGAGGCTGATTTGCTGAAGGCGGTGTGGAATTGTTTTAGCGAAGCGTAGCGGACAAGAAGCAGGAAACCTGGGAGAAGCGAACAATCGCTATAGGCATTTGCATTTCACATGTGAATGTAAGAGCCACCGCTGCAATTATACATACCACTGAGTAAGGACATGGCTGCAATCCACAAAGCAAATTTCCATGCTTTGAACAGTGCCACAGCTTGCCTGGGGACTCTGCAGCTCAGGTGGCGAGCATGGTTAATCCACCATTTGGGAGAACTTGTAAGCTTTAGCCTACGTGGTCAGCAGCTAAACGTTACTTTCCCATCACTAGATGCTATCTGATTGGTTGTCCTTGGACTGTAGTCTCTTTAATCTTCTTTTAATTGCAGCACACTTCCCCTAGTGAGCTACATTCCTCTCTCTCTTTTTTTTTTTTTTTTTTTTCAAAGATAAGCAGCACAAGAAGAATCCAGCACCGATTGGGAAAACTGTCCTGGAGCATCAGCAAAGTTTGACCCCCGCCTACATGCAACCTATTTTGAAATCAGATTGCCCCCCGATTTACCTCCACACACCAGACAGCATTAGTCCGCACCAGGGCTGGAGTTGCTAGGCAACTGAAGACACTTGCTGCAGACTGAAATGTTTCTTTGATTCAAGGAAAGATCTTATATAATGCCTTACAGGGGAGAATTTTGTTTTATAATTGCATGAAAATGGTCCTAGTAATTAGAATTAATTTGATGTTACGTTAGTTGGCACAACATGCTGAATAACAGCAGGATTTGACTCCACATGAAACGTGAATTTCCTTTCAAGTTTATCGCTTTGCATAAACCAGTTTTGCTGGTCTGATTAGTATTGTAAAAGCAAATCTCATATATAGCGCGCGCACACTTCATACTGTTTCACTGAATATTGTATTATCCACACGAGTAATTAACATACAAAGTAAGTATGTCATGTTAATAGAAGCAAATTGAAAATACACTGCAATGAGTTGGGTAGATTTTGCCAGCGTTTAAGGTCAGAGAAAAATCAAAGCTTTGTGAGGACGTCAAAGCACGGTGAGAACAATGAGGCTCTCCATCTCCTGTATTCCCACACATTCAAACTGTGTGAAATTGATTTGATACACAAGCAGTCACTCGTTGTCATCGCTTGTGTCAAAAAAAAAAAAAATTGCTGCAGTGCTGCACTGCACCAGCTATCCACTATGCAAAACACAAGACTATTTCAGTAATATGTTAATTGCGGTTCATCTAGTTAACATAATATGTGGGTAGTCTGAGACAACGGTAATTACCATTTTTCTATATGCCTCTCCGTGCTGCAGAGGCCTCTGGGAAATTACCGGGGTTAGAGGTCGAGTGGTGGGCGCTCCATGCTGTGGGTGACCTAGAGAAGCTTCCTGGAAATGAAGGCAAACAGGCTGCAGGGAAACGCGTAACTTGTATGTGCTTGGATTATCTAAGTCATGAGTGAAGAAGCTCATAAATATGCATGTTCATTATCCAGTGCTGCATCCCTCTCACTGAATCTATCATGAAGATTAATGAATATTACTCAGTCATTCATGACTTACTGGAAGCAGCAGTTTCAAATGTGAGCGGAGAGCACCATCTACTGACCGCAGGCGGTATTCAGCAGTAGAGATGTCTTCTATTCATCATACGGGGTCTTTAATGAATGTTTTTAGAAACATTTACTGTTGCTTTAATACTAGTTTCTATCTGCTTTTTTCTTTATTTGATCATTCTTATGGCCTTAAAATAATGAAGTCTATTTTGATCACAGTTAAATTAAGTTAATTGGGCTCAATCCTTCTGCAAATATTGGGAACACATGTAAAACTGATGCGATTGTAAAAAAAAAAAAAGATCAGTAAACAAAGTGGCTTTTCTGAACTGTTCAAACCCAATGTTTATGCTCGAGCACCTCTAGTGTTGAGGTAAATGCAGCCTAGCAGTTCACCACTAGATGTCACTGCATAACCGTGGGCCAAGCATTTGCAGAGTTTCAGTCGCATGACTTGAAAATCTTGGATCACGGATGTAAATCATGAATAAATAATGATGTTGTCCTGCTGCATATGAAACACTTCGACTCAGACATATCGATCCCAGATATGCAAGCGGTAATATAGGTCTGGCTGAGACTTGGAAGGAGATGAATTTACAGCCCGACCTACATTCACCTCACAGCAAGCATGCGCACACACACACACATACACACACACACGCATAAAAAATGACACAACAAAACAACAGCTTGTGTTTACTTGCTCTTTGATATACTGTTATTTATTTGCTGTCTGCTTGTTTTTCTACTTCAACATTTATCCACCAGAGTGACATTGATGGAAGTCACTCACGTTAATGGGAAACAACAGAAACACACTGCAGTCTGAGTTCTTTCAGGTTGCATATCAAACATACAGTCCAAGCACATCATAAAAAGCCAGACTACATCATATTCTTATCAATTAGAGCTGAATCACTTCGGTTTCACCAGACGTCAGATTATTGTGCTGCTCGTCTGTCTTGCTGACAGATTTCTTTCCCTTGTAGTGGCTGGTGGGGTTGCGCTGCAGCAGTAGCAGACACTGCTTCCTCAGCTCCTTATTCATGCAGAGCAGGATTATGGGGTTGCACAGTAAAGGCAGGTCCAGCAGAAAATCTCTGACCGTCTCCAGACACACAGACTGGTGCTCCATCAGTGCAAACACAGCACCTACATTACATAAAGTATGGTATAAGAATGGTTAGGAATGAATTCACCGCCTTTAAATTATACAGCACACAATACAATACAACAACAATTACCTAAAAATGTACAGAAAATTACCAGAATAATGATCAATTTAATAATATTCAGCTATTTTCCAACGTGTGATGAAATAAAGACCTGTGAATTTGTGTCAATGAAGATCCAAATCAGTCTTTGTTTTTCTTCTATCTAACTTCCCCTGGGCATGCTACAACGCTGAAATGAGTTGTTGCATCTTAATTTCCAACTCATATCTGCCAAACTTCACCTTCACTTAACCATATACAGTCTCATCAATTCACTACTGAGTCTACTGAGGAGAAGTTAGACCGAAACTAGCTGGAAGTTGAGCCGGCATGATCAGCGTAGATTAAGTTGTAACTAGTATGAAGTTTCTTGGAAATGTATTGAAGAAATAACGCTTATAATAATATAGTAGAATATTATTTTTAAATCATGTTGGGGTAATTTTCTTAACATTTTGAGGTAATCATTGTTGGAATGTGAAACATTCAAAAGTTTACAAAAGCTGATATGAGATTTCAGCAGCCTGAGATGGTAAGATTAGTATCCCTAAGTTACATACTTTGCTACCTAATTTCCCTTTAATGCTTTCATGGAAGCTGCCTTCTCGCTGAGCTACAATTCGAATTACTTCTTCTGAAGGCTCTCATTAGTTGGGGCTGAATTTCGTGGGAAGTTCTGAGGATTTTCTCCCTCATCCCTTTGGAATCGCATTAAAAAAAGGATTGATTCACAGCCGGCACAGACAGAAATTACTAATAATTAAAGATAAATATGGGCATGTGAATGCTGTTTCACTAAAATGTGAACTTGTTCCTTAAAGTCAAACTTGTGAAGCAACATTTACTTACCAGGTATATGTGCTGTGAAAGTAATAAGAGATATGAGGCTGAACACTTTGGCCAGTTGCACATTGACTCTCTGGCTCCTGTGCAGCAGCTTAGCGCTCTGGACGATGGTGTGCAGAACGTGAGTGTAGAAATACAGGTTCAGCGGCAGAAGCACGACAGTCTTCACTAACAGAAAGACCCTCATGAATTCATCATTAATGAAGGAGAAGCAAGTGAGGTTGACAGGATCCAGGTGATCCACATGGCTACCCAGGATCCGCAGGGTCAGATCCTTCAGCCCCACAGGAAGGAGAGGAAACAGGAGCTGCAGGGCCAGGAACACCCTGCTGTTTACCAGGTGCCTGCAGCCACACACCACTGTCAGGTAAATAGAGAAGGTAATAAAGGAGACGTAGTGGAAGGAAGCGGAGCTTGTCAGCTGTTTGGCGCTAACCATGACTTCACACAGGTGGGAGCCCAGCAGCCAGCGGCCGTGCTGCTTCCAGTAAATGGTCATGGGCCACAGGCTCAGGTTGACGAGGTTGCAGCTGGTGCTTCCGAGGATGAACATTGCCACGTTGCTCCTTATCTTGCTTCGCCGGCTGAGCAGACAGGCCACCAGGGAAACCAGAATGAAGATGTTCAAGCCGAAGCCAGGAACCAGGAGCAGGACTTTTGAGGAGGCGCAAAGATTCAGGTAGACGGACACAGCGCACAGGGAAGACGATGTCTGATTCATGGCAAACAGGTATTCAAGGTACTTGTGACTCCGACAGTAGAAGGGAGGACTGATTTCCCTCGGCTTTACAAAATACTATAAGAGATAAGCCTGTAATACTCTTGGGTGACGGGACCAGAAGTATGGTTGTGAAACATGTGAAATGAGGACTCATCCCTCCATGACGTAAACATGTTTTCTTGCTCAGCCTTACCTCTACATCCAATCACCTTGACTTTTGCTGCCTCTGAAGTTTCTTGTCTCTAAGACTTTCCCCCAGTGGACCTAATTACAAAGGATTGGGTTCATAATCCCCTTCCTCTAGTTATAAGCCTCTAATAAAACTGAAAATCTTTAGCTACTGCGTACCAACTTGACGAGCGGATGGGACGTGACCTTAAATTCCTCCTCTTCTTTCCCACTGATTTTACAGAGCTTTCCTCTGCTTTTATCAGATGTAGCCTTTGATGACTGACCGTAAATCTCCTTTAATTTTTGTTATATTTTTGTATTTTCTGTGTCTCTGACGTCAGAGGGCATTTATGTTTTTATGTTCATCACCATTCCTCTTGCTCATTCTTTACGCCATACACAGGGTGCTGTTGCGAGAGACTAAGATATGAATTCATGCTTCTGCCATAATATTAAGTCCATAAAATATCAAGGTTTGTTAATTCTAGTTTCTAATTCATCACCTTGTGATCAACACGTCATTACCCAACAGCTTCCTCCCGCTCTACCAGCGCTGAAATAATCCTAATGAGAGCTCAAAAGGTATTTGTTTACTTCCTCTGAGCTTTATTAATATGACACAGTCTGGTTGATTAAGTAGCTAACTACTCTGACATTACCTATGCGCAACATATAAAAATGGCCTCCATCACATTTAAAATGTGTGCTTCAGTGTTGGTTTAACAGCACTTGCACTTCATGATTTCCTCTGTGGGCAGGTGTATATTCACCTTCACGACGCATACTCTGGCAGACTCACACACAAGTGGGTAATACATGATGCTAATTGTAACAGTTTGTGCAACTTCTTATTTTCACTCCATGTAATTCATTATCTGGATGTAGGATTAGTCCTTTAAAGCCATGTTAGGGGCATGTTGGCAGTCTATGGGCCATTTGCTTCAGTGCAAACTGATAATTAAACTACTGGATTGATAGTGATTTCCACAGACATTCATGGTCACCGGAGGATGAATTTAGAAAACCAAACGACACCCCCGACACTAGAGTTGGGAGCATTCCAAAATCCATATTGGGTTCCGCCAATGATGCTCATGCTGTAGCAGGTCTCAACATTAGTGCTCTGTGTTCAGGCAAGTAGGATGCGTCATGCAGTTATACAACCAGGTAAGTGAAAAATAAATGTAATGTCTAATGTAACGTGTCTGAAAATGAACTCTGTACTGCAGGCCTATTCAGCTACACTTTTAGGAGGGCCAGATTTGAAAAACCTGTGCTGAAAGCTCGGTATATAAATGTGTTCAAACAATCTACTCTTGACTTTGTTTAGCAGTTTGTACAATTGAAAAGAAACATTATGCAAGAGACAGGCAGGTGGTGTGTTTACCAACGGGGAAACTGTGCCTTACAAGCCCATGTATCAGCTCGGCCGCTGGCTGTTTGTTTTTACAGTACAAACCCTCGATCACTCCTCAAATAAAGACAGCCTGAATGAGAATCATAAGGCTTTCTGGCTGTATGTGAACCCAAATACAGTTCATCAACATCAACTGACATAGGACTTTTCACCACTAAACCAAAGTTCAGTTTCAGCCTTGTGTAACCTTATAATACCCACAGCACGGTTAATTGTATATGATAAGATTATTCAAGAACACAAGAGTTCTCGTATCGGCATCAATATCAACAGCCATCCAAACACAGGTATTAGAAACTGATCGGAACTGAAAGAAAAGTAGATTGGTGCACAGGTATTTCCTGTCAGCCGCAGGGGCCATCCACTCTTCTTCTCCGTTTTTGGTGAATTTCAAGCGCCACCTATAGGCCTGGAATATGAACTACAGCGTGTTGGGTTTACAGTAGATCCGTTTGGACGCAAATATTCTTGAAACAATGCCGAGGAAGACCGGGGAAAAAAGATCATTTAGTACATGTGGACATGGCCTCAGTCACACTTACCCATTAGCAATAGTTAGTGTAGTACTGTGACATGCTAACTGAAAGGGTGAATCAGATGCCTGCTGTCTGAATGTGGCCTGTGTCTTCTTTTGATGTAAAAGGATTTTGTCAATGTAGACAAACTCAAAATATGCTCTGTAAGAAGTTATCCTCTGTCCTTGCTAACCTTTGAGTTGTTGAAGTGGCATGTAGATCAGCTGAAAGATCTGATATTTTTGTCCACTTATCATTAAAGACTAGTATAATTTGTGGACCTCTGTGCTCCATATTTAAAAGTTTCAGTGCTGTTTGGATCTCATCAGGGTTTGTTTGTTTGTTTGGCATTGCTGCCTGAGTGATTTCAGCAGGCGATCTGGCATAATTGGTCAGCAGGAACCGGCCTGTCTAATGCATCAAAGGGCCACTGTGCTGTTTACATGGCATCTAATCAGGCTGCAGGAGAGATGTGATCACTGGGCAGAGAGAGCTGGACACTACTGAAACTTCATATCACATGCATGACATGTGGATACACACTGAAGACCCACTATGATGAATTCCTCTTGTGAAACCAACACCGTGATATCACTCGCTTTGCTTTTTAGTCGCTTTTTCTCAACCTTAAAGCCTAGTTAGATATAAAGTAAGTACTAAAATAGTATTGAGGGGGAGGACGGATGGCAGCGGTCCTGGCGTGTTATTCAGACTTGTATGTAAATGGTGAATGCTCTCAGTTTATGTCCCTGATGGATTCAGCTTCCTGCCCCTCCAGCGGTGGGTGCTCTGAAGACTGACAGACAGGCAGACAACAGCGAGAGGTGCGGTTCTGGGAATTGATTGAAAATCAGAGATGCTTGCAGGAGCAGTTTGATCTAAACAGACTGCAGAGCAAGGGGTAGGAGTGATAGAAAAAGGAGATTGAAGAATAGAGACAAAGAGAGAGAGAGAGGGAGCGCTGTCAGTCAGTCGTGAGGAGAGATCAGCCTCAAGGTGACAACGCCTTCCATGAGATGGTTTTCCACCGAGGGTAATGGAGCTTGGGTCTTGTCTCACAAAAAGCAATTTATAGCTAAGCCAACTGAGGTCTGAGCGATACAGAGTCTCTCCAAGTGTCAAATATTTTCTGCAACAAATTGTGCTGAGTCAGGCCTGTAGATTTCTACCTGAGGCCCACAACGCTCTCTGCTGAAAACATGCCGCTTGTGAAAGAAGTTTAGATTGTTAGACGCTTCAAAGCAGCATGAAACACATTCTTCAAGATGTTCCTCTTGAAGTCGGTATATCCACCAAGCTCTAACAATCACTTTTCCACAGGATATTCATTTCTAAAGATGCACACTATGGATTTTATTTTTTTTGTCAATACGATAAAGATAGATGATTTAATACTCCATAATACTAATAAAATGTACTGCAAACTGCAATCATTGTGTCCTCCTGTGAAACTATAAACAGAATGGCCACACCACCAACAACATGTCTGGCTCGCCACTGAGTCTACACTGTGCGGCTCTACCCAGGTGTAGCAGTCTGACACCAAGAGCGCCACAACAGCGTGCTGCGAGTCCTCTTTGATCACAAAACAACTTTAAAGGGCCGCCTGCACCGAGAACATTCGCTTTAATAATGACTACATTGATAATGATTTGAGCATCCACATTCTGTCAGCAGTAACACTGAACAGCACTGCACACCACAGCTGGGTTAACAAACGAGCTACCTGATACTTATGTACATTACACGGAAAAAACAGAGAGGAAAACCCCAGAAGGATATGGTTTTATGCAATTATTCAAAGATGTCATCTTTAAAAGACTAATGTTATCCCTCTTTTTGAGTCAACATCAATTGTCCTGCCAATCATTCTAAAGGACGTCAAAACAAACTTCAGAGACCCGATCAGCGGAAGACTGTTTGGCACCTTTCTCGGGTGCAATTAGGTTTTTGTGTCATGTGCAGCCTAATATATGCTATGTAGGCATTTAAGAAGTTGCTTAAATAACCAGGACTGGCTACTAGAGAAGACCATGTAAAAAGAGTTTCCTAAATGCCATCAATTAGCTTATAAATAAAAGTCGGCTAAAAAGACCAATATTATGAGCACTCCTTCAACATCATTATATAGGAAAATGTCCTGAACTCAGAGTAAGTGATGGCTCTGTAAATATAGATGGATTCTAATTGGCTGTCAGTGTTTCTGTCATTCATCAAATCGCTCAGAAAGTGATTCCAACAATATTGTTCATCACTGTCGTTGTCATCATAGTAGATGGGTGGACATCTACTTGAGTTGAAAAGATTTCTCAACAATCATAGTTACAGTTATCGTTCATGGTGTGGATAGCCCTTAAATGTGCATAGCGCCACAGTACTTATTAAGTAATTCAAAGCAGTTTGGCCGAGTGTAATCAGCTCTATTCACTTGCTATAGTTTCATGATAAGCCAACAGCCGATAATATAAATGCCATATAATTAATCAGTCCGATATGAATCATGTATCACTAATCATTTCTGCAAGTTCATTAATCACGAGCAGAGAGGCTACAGTGATACAATAATACTGCTGTGTTCAAAAGTTGCAGTTAATATTAATTAGGTTAATATAACCAGAGTGTTCTTGAGTAATTAATTTTTTACCCTAAATCAACCCAAAAGATTCAGATCCTAAAGAGCAAAACAGGCTGTCAGAAACAAACTATGCATTTCTAACGTTAAAAAAAAAAAAAAAGGCACTGTATGCATTAAGTGCCATCTGGGGTGGCTTGAATGATGAAGCTAATTTTGATGAGAAGACTATCATCCTGCACCTTACGACTGACTGGTGCTGAGCCAGCGAACCCTGATGAGGGTAACAACTGGGCTCTTTCCAAATTGTTGTTTGGATGAAAATCCCAAAAATATGGCTGGCCTGGCTGAACAGGATTTAATGTTGCTTCCAGGGAAATGAAGAGACTTGCAGTGCGAAATCTCTCAAGCATACACACCGCTTTCCAAATCACAGACTTCATTCTTTGATCTCCCTGCCAATTTCCTTGTTTTGTTGTTTTGAATACAGACGATGTCGAATGAGATCTCGCTCGAGCAGAAGAGGGTAGTGAACTCTCAAGAAACATCCGATAAACAATAAAAGTGAACTTGTTTTTAAGTGAGTGGACTGCATTATACAATTCAGATTTGTATGCTTGAGAAATACACAAAACTGAATTGTGGACAAAGTATCTACATTAAGATCCAAAATAGTTTTCTTTCTATGCACTGGAGCCAGATAAATGATCTCTTGTCCCAATAGAAAAACCAATTATTAGAGAGAAGACTTTGTTTTTTACCAGACTAAGTAATGTGTATTGATGCTGTAGCAAACTGTAGATTTCACTGTTGGTTGAACTATCAGGTAACTGAAGCAGATTCACTGCGGCACAATTCTCATTCGACCTTCAGTCTCATTTCATCAGCGTCTCTATAGTCGCCTAAGCCTGGCATGTCTTGCGGATTCAGGCCCCAGGGCGTTTGCCTGTGTGGGCTAGCACTAAAATCTGTGGCTCAAGGACAAAGGCAGGTAGACGAAACCAAGACCTCTAACACATTTTAATAATCATCTCTCAAGCGTATAAAGTGTGGACAGGGAATTTGTGTGGCATGAAGATCAGGACGAAGACAAACAGGGAGCATTGGGATAAACTCTCCTCTGATTAAACCATCATCTCTGATTTGAGTCGGCCCGCAGCAATTGTTACGGTTACTGTATACTGTGAGAGCAGAATGCAGTGTGCTTAATGGCACTTAATGCAGCTATAACGGGAAAACGATCACACTGAGCTTGTCATGGTGTTAAGCCTCCTTTCAAAGCAACGGAGTACATCAAGAGAATGGACTCTCCAGCTTTGTGTTTGTAATGTTTTAGGGTTTGTCTAAGTTAGGAGCTGTGCAACTTGATGTTCTGAGTTTCTGATATTTGAATATTTTAGCTTCAAGTCCTCATATTCAATTGATAGAATGGATTGATTGTCATTTCCTCCCAAAATGGCCTAAGGAATACAACTGTTCCAACTAATTGTGTGGAAAGTTTTCTTTTCTGTCAGCTCTCCTGTTTAAGTTTAGACATCTCAAGCTTTGTGGTAAAGTTTAAGACAACATCGTCATTGTTACAAATACCCGTTGTTAACACTTGGTAGGAAATGGGATGGAAAGCACATCTAATCAAATTTACACGCATTGTTGACCAAACCATCAACCCTGCCCGCCTACACAAGAGTTTTGTGGTGGGGCACAAATCACATTTGACTTCTGCATTTGTCACCGAATGTAAACACATGTCAGCAACCCACAGTAGCTGGTTTTCCGGAGAAGTCCCCCTTCCAGGAACTGAATTTGAACTTCATGTCTCTATGTTTCTACCAATATAAAGTCTCGATTCCAAAGACAAATAAAAAAGCTGTATCTTAAAAGCAACACCATTCCTATTCAAGCTCTGATTTCAAACTCAAATAAATGAACTCACTTTCACTTTCAGTTTGTGGCAACATGAGGAGACTTTGAAAGAGCAGTTGAAGAACAGTTAACCCCCCCCACCCTTCCTCAAGTAAATCAAAACATAGAAAACATGTCACAATACTGGCCGATTGTTTAAAGGAGCTCTGTGGAAGTGACGGAAGTCTTTGGTTTATGTGAACAGACTTAATTTCTAAATGTTAAGGTTAGCTGCTGCTGCTGCTACAGTACGTGTTTGGGTACGCGTTAGGGCTGGCTCACATATACTGCATAAGTTGCACTATGCACATGAACGGTGACAGCAGTGTTGCACCAGTATGGGGTCTTGAATCAGTAAGTACATCAGTGGCAGCAGGGACAAAAGTGGGACAACAAGCTAACGCGTGCTATCCAGACGTCGCCTCCGGTAACACATGTGGTGTATAGGCAAGAATGTCAACAACTACGTTAACCACATAATCAGTTGTCTACACAAATGTGTGGTTCAACACACTCTACAAGTTGGGACTTGTACTGGAGGAATGATGACCATTTTTCCAAAAGGTTTTCCACTATTTGTTTTTTTCTTGGTGGCAGTGTAGAGAGTGTAAATGTTTGGGGCCTGGAGGATATGTAAAAAGGGGCCCTAAATGGTCACTTATACTGGCACCGTTTCTCAACTATAAACCTCCTTAAATATCCCATAAATGTGTTGACGATCCCTGGACTTATAATAAGGGTTATTTACAATTTGACAATGTTGATGTTTTTTAGCTTTCAATTGTTCTAGCTTTAAAAGTTAGTTATATGCTAAGATTCTACTAATGTGAACACTGGCAATTAAATATTGGACAGTTTATTTTGAACATATTGGTGATAATGGCTGGTTGGAGGGGACCCCTGGAAATGTTTGCCTTGGGCCCCAACTCTCTCTATAATCACCACTGCTAACAAGTGAATCCCTGAGTCATCTCCCACAGTTGCTCACTGAAGATCTGGCGAGTGCGGAGGCCATAGTAAATGATTCACATATTTTCATACTTATCAGAGCATTCATTGACCTCTCATGCCCTGCACTGATGCATTTGCGCTCCTTGTGATTCTCCAGTAATTTATTCAGGTTCTTTCTTTCATTTGTTACCATGGTTAATTTAACTGACATCCAGCTGGACAAGGCCACGGGTGTAATGCAGCAGTCTCTCAAAGTTCCTTAAATTTTAGATGATGTGTGGAATATTTGAACTCCAATGCAACAGTCTGTGCAGCATTGTAATGAGACTTCTCGCTAATTCTATTCAGTGGTAATAATTGACATATTTAATCTATTTTGACTACCATCTGACAGATTTGTTTTTCAGTAAATACAACATGTCAGTGATAAATTGCAACTATAACAAAGCAATTTTTCAAGTGGATCCAGCAGCCGTGATTTGTGTCTCGCGTAAACAGCTCTGATAAATGCACTCCGCTGTGTTTGTCATCCTTTTGCTCAATCATTTTCATGCTTAAATGAAGCAATTTGTTTCTCACAGCGCAATCTGTTGTAGTTGATTATCCAAGCTGGTGATGTCCACCTCGATAAAAATAGAAAACCAGTCTAGCCACCCACTTCTGATGCCAACAGAACCACAGCGGCTTTTGTTTCTGTTGAGGGTCTGGACTGATTGCAAGGAGTGACTTCTGTGGAAGAATGTGAGAAAACAGAACTTTAATTACTGTAATGAATCTTTCTGGAGAGGTATTGAAAGTGTGGCATTCGTGTGGTCTCAGCGAGAACTCATTCTGGCTTCCAGCGCTGTGGTCATTCATCATCAGAGGGGCAATACAGTGCGTGGTGGCGAGTATGATAAGAAACATGGAAAGAGAGATACGGGGGCATCAAAGAGGGAGGGTTTGTGTGGAAACTACAGAATCTAAGATGTTGAAAAAAACTGTTGTCTCCTTTGTAAAAAAATAAATGAATATAATATAATATACAAATATATTGCAAATTACAGTAATAAGTACTGTGACAAATCTGAAAGATGCCTGTGCAAGCTCTAGAGGCTGAGGGCACTCCAACAGAAACAATTGCTTCTTTAATAAACTTTTTTGGCCACTCAGAAACACAATTCAATCTTTCATGTATTTGCAAATAACTGATGGATTCAATTAGTGTGTAATTCAATCTTGTAGCAACACTGGTTTGAATTCTGCCCAAGCTCCTTATATCTTGAAACGTTTGTAATATATATGCAAATGTATTTTCTGACACATTTCTACAAGCAAATTAAGAGTGCTAGTTTCTCGTAATGGCCAATCAATTCCTCATTTAGAATATTCATTTCGGCAGCAAGCAAAAAGCCTCACCCTCGCTCAGAGTGGGAACTCTTCTGCTGAGTGATGCTTTTGCACCTGTAATTTCTCAGGGAGAAATCAAATGTGCACCACTTTTGGTTTTCTAATTCGCTGCTTCCGTTTAATAAGCTTTTGCTGACAAATATCTTTGTGCTATTGAGCAGATGCACTTTACTGAACAATGTTCAATACTGGCAATTGTAATCACCAAACAGGTTTGCACTCCAAGACAATTTGTAGTCGAGAACAGAAGCATTTTTGTTACCAGCCACTGAACCAACTCATTGCTACTGTACCTCGTGAAGTGTCAAACAAAGTAGTTAGAATATAAAGGAAATAACCTGTCATGTATAATTTATGAGATGGGTCTCTGCAAAATTGTGTTGCTCTTGTTTTTCTTTTGACTCCCTGCCTCAGTGTGTGAAAGGATCCCTGTGTGTTTGTGTACATGTTGGCATGCTCATATGTGTTTGTTGTTTATAGACAATTGAATATTATTGCCTTAGTGTTCAATCTTACTGCATTTGTCAGTGTACTACAAGAGCTCGAGACTAACGCTGGCTTGCTACTCAGTAAGAGACCTAAGAGAAACATGATCTGTCAATCCAAATCTGAAGGATGCAGTAAACGTATTATCAGTGGAGGCTCGTCCTATTTTTTTTAGGTAACAGAGCTAATAAAGCTAATGCAGCTAACAGCTAAACGCTGTAGTAGTAGTAGTTAAATCCTAATTCCATAAAGGACATTAACAGAGAAAGAAACATTTGATTTTTGGGACTGTTTATATTCACTTCGTGATGGTTGGTTAAAAGAGTTTTTTGGGGGATGGTTTTGGGAAAGTGATGAAAAAAGTTCCTCTCTAAGAACATCTCTAGAAGGCCCTGTACTATATTCTCAATGAGACTTTACCAAACCTTCAGATTTCTACATTGAGATGAATGTGGAAACAAGTTTTGTATACATTTCTCCATACTTCAAAATTAAAATTCACATTAGTGCTTACTGTTTGTTAACGGTTCTAACCTGCCTTTGACCTGACATAATTTGGATGCAGCACAGATGCGCACATGTCAATTTTGTGTCTGCCCGTGCGCCTGAATTTCGCAACAGCACATGCAGCTGTCCTTTTGTGACTCACTTCTGTGGGCACAACAAAACATAATTACTCTGATGAACACTGAATGGCTGAGTGGTTTCCTGAGATCACAAATCTGGAGAATCATGAACCCACACCAAGCTATTTATTTCACTTCGATGCAGAGATAAAGGCAGAAGGGGTGAGAGACCTGAGGCGCTGACCCCAAACATTATTGCCTCCATGGTGCTGTACCCTATTATAAAACCTGTTCTGTCTTGCATTATGAAATGGTCATATTACTACAGTGCCAGGGCTGTTATTAGAAATCAATCTACAGTAGACAGGCCTAACATTACTAGTGTTTGACACATCATTGAGGCTATAAAGTGCTCTTTATTACATGTTGGATAAAACAAACACAGCAGGTCATTTAAAATAGAATGTACATAAAACTACTCTCTAATATAGATGTAAAGTGCTGTATTAAACCAAAGTGTAGTCCAGTTTTAAATGGACTGCTTTTATAATGTGACAATGATGTATCAACTGAGCTTTAATCAACTGAACCACTCGTGCTGATAAGCACAAGTTGGACTTCTACCCTGTCTCCAACCACTAGGTGGCACTAGTCTCCCAATCTGAAGTATGTAAAGCTTCAAGAGAGGCAGGAAAGCATAACCACCTACCTGCAATTCACATTTACATGTCTAATAACACAGGGGTGCCTTCTCACAGAGTGAAACTGCATGAAAGCTGAGAAGACACCCACAGAGCTGGAATACCAGACTGCCCAATATACATTTGACATCAAACAGCTTGTCTTCAGCAAAATGATGGAATACAGGTTTAACATTACACAAAGATGCATCCATCTAAATGCAGAATATATTGCTGCACATGTGACTGAATGACTTTGGTGCACTCTAGCAAGTGCATGTCATGTGGTGCCCTTTCCAATGCTGAGACCAGAGAACAAAACGCAAAACCTCATGACACACTTTTTTTGAAAAAGGAAAAAGTGAGAAAGGTCATGTGCTGGCGCTGAAAGATATCTGTGTTTCATTGATGTCAGCTGGCAATTCATTCTCATGATAATGCCCATGTCCTTGATTCAGACAGCAGCTATACTTGAATGATAATGCGCTGATGGGTTTGAGCCTCAGTCTGCCATGAAACGAGCATGACAGAGTGATGGGAATGGAAACGTGCGTGAAGCCGCCCTGCGCCTCCCCATTACACATCAACCAATCTGTCCTCTTTAGACGTAAATGAAAATAACAGGGACTATTCTGAAATGGATGCCCCCTTTGTCAACCCTGGTATTCCCAAAACCCTTTCCTACAATTTCACCATTCTCATGACACATATTCATCTCTCATCCTATCCTTGATAGAATGCTTCCCTTTCACTAGATTGCAAAGAAAAGTCATTGAGATTGACACAGCTCTGCGCGTGCCTGTCAGCTATACTGTAGCCTCACTCTATTTCACACACAAGCACCCACACACACACACACACACACACACAAGCACCCACACACACACACACACACACACACACACACACACACAGAAGGTCCATTGTGCTACTCTGAGGAGGAGAATACTGATTACAGCAGAACACACAAGATTGTCCTTCAATCTACATGGTCAATAACAAAGCTTTGTCCTTTTAAACTTGTTGTCCTGACATCTGCCTACAGCTTAAAGTAGCCCACACAGGATGTCCGCCATTTCAAATCATTTTTACCATATATTTTTACACATAAATGTCCGGGGCCTCATTGCCAAAAAAAATCCTTATTGTTTGTCTGAACAAGATAGGGTCTAGACACTAAACTAACATCAAAAAAAAAAAAAAAAAGTGGCAACCAATGCTAACAGTTGCAGCACTTTTGGCCAAAGAGCTACACTTGAACACACCATTAAGACTAAAGATGACAGCCAACTGTGTGAGAGGAAATACTGCACCACACCACCAGGTAGCAGTCTTTATTTGTCATTCAAAAAAGGGAAAGAAGATGCATTCAGACAACAGATAGACAAACCATTAAAATTGTAAAACAGTATTTTTGACACCAATATCTACTTTTTATCAAGAATCTGTCTGATTAAAAGCTGTAAATGGCAAAGATGCATATTTGAAAACGTAGGACAAAATGGGCGAAATCATGGATACTACATTGACAGGCTGAGGGGGCTTTCCCTTTCCTTATTTCGCTTAGCTGAACAGTCAATCAGAGTAAATTCTCTCACCAACGGACTCTGCCAATGATTCTACAGGCTTTATTGTCTAAACAGCTGCCAACTAGTACCAACGATGTGGGACGCAACGCAACGATTGGGGCCAGAGATGCTAACCAATGTGCCAAGTTCCTGACTGAGGGCAAATAGTCGGCCCGGCAAGTTAGAAGATTAATACCCATTAATACATGGTAAATTTAAAGCTAAAAGGCTAACGTCAATAGTCTCCAACAGGCTAACATCACTGATAGCCCCTCGAGCAGACTAACAACAATGTTAGCTGACATCCTTGTCGGCTTTTCCGACAGTTATGATTTTAGCTTAGCCTTTCACTTATAATATTTTGGTGTTTATGTTATTCCCATCTTTATTGCCATACAGACCTAGGAACAGACGTGCTGCCATTTTTGTCTGTTGTTTTGAATTTGGGAAAGGGTCTATGCCATTTTAAGTTCAACTCTAAAAGTTATGTTGGTTCTGAAATGGGTAAATTCCTAAAAATAACATTAGGTATGCATTAGGAAATGTTTCCTTACCACAAAATGTCATCCTAGACTGGGCCTGTAATGATGCCCAAAATTACTAGTTATGGCTTGAGGCGCATTGTCTTCTGTGGCTTCTGCAGCTGTGGCAATGATGATATCATCAAGGTTGGGCTTGGAGAGTACATATCAAAGCATATTTATCTGTGTTATAAACTGGGGGACTGATAGTTAATCAAGCAAGGGCAAAAATATTAAACTATTCTCAATATTCATTACAAGAATCTGTCTCTTTCTAGTCCCCCGACTTGATGGGAGTTAGTTTGACTCTACTTCACATGAGATGGTGTGATTCCATGACAGCACCTTATCATCACATCAAACATCATATTTTTTGACACAAGTTATTTATAGTAATGTGTGCTGTGTGACAAAATATATGATGGCTTCGATTTTTCAAAGTAGTGACACTATTAAACTCAGGGCATGCTTCTCGCTCCACTTGTTTGAATCTTAGCAGTACCTCCTATAGACCCTGGGTGCGTGTGCTGCAGATGTGTGATTGATTTGTAACTACAGGGACACAGATTGATGGGCAGACAGGTACTAGGCCACCAGCTCACTCTGAAGGGGAATGTGCAGGAAGGATGTGGCTTATTATGGCAACATGGCTGTTAACCGTGTCATTCAGGAGAGCATTCAAGCCCAAACAAAACACGACAGTCAATAGCGACAAGGTTAAGGAGTATCCCGCCCCTTAATATATGTGATGATATCATTTAGAAAGTGCTTGACCTGAGCTGTGTACTACACAAACATCTTGGCAAATGTAGAAGTAAAATCTGCAATACGCTTAAATGGTCCACATATTATGTTTTCTAAGTGTGAAAAAATACAGTATGATTGCAATTCCATTGTCCCTTACCAACACAGCAGCAGAGTATAAAGAGTGGAAGTGGAGGTGGCGCTGACTGATTTACATGCAGGAACAATATGAGCAATCACACAGACTTAATTGGACTTCAAGAAGAGCACATCAAGGTTAGGATTGTCATTACTGACAGATTCTCACTAACAAATTAGGCTAACCTTAGCCTATGCAATGATCAACTGATGGTTGTATTCCAATAAACTATTTTAATTACATTTCTAGATTTATTGTGTTAATGATATACTTAATTATTGAGTTGCTGGTTTTTATCATCATGTGGACTGACCTCACCAAGGAGACATTTTCCATTATGCTCCCTGGGCTTACCATGATGTTTTATTAGTATTCAGATAATATCCACTTATGTAGATCATTCATGCAAATATATATTAATATAACTTCATATCCTGGCTTGGCTTGGCTTTATGAGATTTCCTTAAGAAGAAATAGTTTGCCTTTGAAAGGCAGCAGTAATTGCTTTTGGCACTGACGTAAACAATGGTGTGTACCATATGAGCGACATGATTTCACGTGAAAACCTGGCCAAAATTTGCTCAATTAAATTTGGATTCAAGCGAAAAGGTAGTTCAAGGACTTGAGTTGGCACAGATTTACCAGGCCCTCCAGGCAAGACGAAATCCCACAGTAACTCAACATATGTTGATGCATTTCTAAAGTAAAGAAGGTAATATACAGCACCACTGCAAAGAATGAGTAGTGATTGATCCCTTCCGCTCCTGCAGGCCCTCTTCATCTGCAGTTTAATGGACCACCTGACAATTTCAACCTACTGTAGTTTGGAAAACACAGCCCCTGTCTGATAGGGAAGTGATTTATTGTTTACCTTTGCATTGGTTTTGATGAACACAATGCAACATTAGAGAAATGCCCAAATAACAGATTTAACAGAAAAAAGTATAAAATACAGAATTACATTACCAGTGATGTTCTGATTAATTTAATATATTCTTGAACTATAACAAGACAAAGAGTCAGTCAACAGTAGATAAAAATTTGCTGTGTGTCATGCCCAGTTTCTCTCATCCCGTTTCCTGTCTATTCTCAGCTGCACTATCACAATAAGGCCATAAAAAAGGCCAAAAAAAGATTTGAAAATATGTTATATCCAATATAGGCCTGAGTGGTATGGCTCTGAAATAATATGAGTATGTTTTTAGGGCCATACTCGCGCTTTGCATTGCACTTGCTGATGTACAGCTTGGATGCAGCTGCTCGGCCATGGAAACCCATTCCACAAAGCTCTCTATGCACTATTCTTGAGCTAATCTAAAGGTCAAATTAAGTTTGGAGGTCTGTAGCGATTGACTCTGCAGAAAGTTGGCGACCTCTGTGCACTATGCACCTCTGCATCTGCTGACCCTGCTCTGTCATTTTATGTTACGTGAGTTGCTCTCGTTCCCAATCGCTTCCACTTTGCTATAATACCACTGACAGTTGACTGTGGAATATTTAGGAGTGAGGAAATGACTGGACTTGTTGCACGGGTGGCATCCTATCACAGTACCATGCTGGAATTCACTGAGCTCCAAAGAGCAACCCATTCTTTCACAAATGTTTGTAGAAACAGTCTGCATGCCTAGGTGCTTGCTTTTATACACCTGTGGCCATGGAAGTGACTGGAACACCAGATTATTTGGTTCTTCTTTAGCACTTCATAAATGTAAAGAATCGGTGACAAAATGATACATCTCAGTATTTTTGGCCAAATTGATATTTTTGACATTGATATCAATAATGCAACAATATTGTATGGATGATTACTGGATACCTTCCCAAAGTATTAAAATTATTAGATGTCCGATCAATAATCATCAGTAATGTGGATACATAATGAAGCCCAATTGGGTAAAGGCAAGGCAAGCTCTGGTAGGTTCAGAAAATTGCATCAGTCTACTGCAATGCAGCCTTTAAAACCAGGAAAAGACAACACTTATGCCATATCATGATATAATGATATCCAATATCTAAGACAATATGCAGTCTCATATCACATTAATATGTATATCCTATATTTTGTTCAACCCTAATCCAATAATAACTTTAAGGCCTAGTGGTAATGAAGAAAAGAATCGTTACAGTTAGGGTTGCAAAAATATAACTTTTCCATGGTATACCATAGTATCATAGTAGACGATTATCAGTGTACATTTGCTTGTTGACAGACATATTTCACTTTTTGTATCACAATGATTTATGTCTGGGTACTTGTTGATTTATAACCAGGTTCTTAATAAATAAATAAAACTTAATAAATCTGTTTTATTTCAATTAACGGCCACTGTAAATCATAATGCCTGTGTAGACCATGATACTGTGAGAACTGTGATATATTCTGAGTTGGTTGTTGTACCATTCCAAACCAAGTTAATTAACTTTGTTAGAAGATGACACAGGCTGACATTTGTTGTGTTATTGAAGGAACATCCAGCTGGTGTGACTGATATTTACTGGCACATAATATAGTCTGTGCTAAAGGTATGTTTTGTTTTACATAAGTATGGAAAGACACTGCAGAGATGCTAAAAGCCGTTACATAGTCTGACCTTTAAATGCTCAAGGCTGAAGTTAGTGATGTTGCGTGGGTTTTGGTAGGTGAAATGCAGACAGAACGCTCGAATCTTAGCTTTGTCCAGGAGGACCGAGGCGGGGGAGTTAACTCTGCTTGGTTTGGAGAAAAGGCTGCAGGGCAAAAGTGATTAATCCTCCCTCTTCGCTCCATTTCTGTCTTTGTCCCGCTGAATGTCTGCAGTAATTCCCCCTATGATCAATTCTTTCTCATGTTTTCAAAAACTGACCATGTTGCTACAATTTTCTGACCACAAGAGGGTTTTGTATCCACGGACAGGGGGATTCCCAAAGAAATGTTGTCCAAAAACTTCTAATTTCTCAAAATCACAGGCTTCTATGCTAACGAAAAAGGCATTACAGTTGCTATATTTACTATTTTTTTTAAGTGAAATTAAAGACAAACATTTGCTTACCAACTTCTGCCAAGCTGCTATTGTGGGCGAAAAAGTGGAATTGAAATAACTTACCCACTTAATAACATGGTTGCATCAGTAGACTTTGGAAAAGTTTACGACCAGCACATGTGGAGTGTTGCCTTTGGCTACTTGTGGCATATAAAAATACATAACAGATGTCAAATGTATGGAGGTCGTACTTTTAACACATAGCAGACCTAAATCACATGGGCAACAGATATATCAGTCAACACTGTCAGAAAATTAGGCCAAATCAAAAATAAATCAAAGAAATAAAAGTTTGAATTGGCCAACAGGGATGTATATGCAGCTACATTGTACATTACAGTCTAAGTTTTGGGAATACAAAAAGTGAACAGCATATTTGGCAGACCTTGATTTCCTTAGTGGCCCTTGAAGCACTATATTACCTGCCTGAGGAGAACTATACAAGTTTCGAGAAAAGGGGGCATGTCATCACTTTATTCTTGATGTGGGCTGCATACCAATTTGTGAACTATGAGACATAGAAGTCATCGAAGAGGGTGTTTTATTAAACATTCATATTCCAAGAGACACTGTATGTAGTGTATCACCAATCTGAGGGATGATATTAGATCCACAAATGTTAAATGATTTGTGTGAGAGGTACAGGCAACTTACTGTTCAATTAAAAAATACATCACAAAATGACACTGACATGATTACAACTATAGACCCAATAATTCTTGCAATATATTACACTGTATTATATCTCCACTGTATGTTGAACAGGCTCTTGAAATTCTGAAGAGGAAATAAAAGCTCCATCGCCTGCAGGGAATGAGCATGGACTCTCACCGTGCTGGCTCTTCTCGTCTAAACACAGCATCATGGCTGACTGCCCATCGCCTTTTCACCGGGCACGCCAACGGAGAGGTGCGCCCATATGTAGATGGTTGCAAGTGGGGCGTGGGTTGGTGGGAGTGTTGTGGGTTGGGGGATGGAGGATGTCCCTTGAACCTATTAATAGCTCTCTGACAAAGCACCTCGGGGAGATATCACACGCTCTGCTGGCCTCCTGCATAGAGAATCCACTGAGTGGCTCTCCAGAGATGGGCATTCCTTAAGGACACACAACCCAGATGAAGGGCATCATATGGTATGTGCGGAGAGCAAGTTGAGTGCACCTGAGTGCAGTTCATGGCAAGTTTGAACGGATGACTTTGCGGAAATATTCTGTCAGCACATACCTTTGAAGAGGCCAAAGAGTTTAAGTACTTTGATGAAGACGTTTTGAAAGGTCCAAGAATCTAAGCCATGCTATTGGCTCTGTGACGCTGTGCACACTGACTTAGAGCGAAATTCTCAATCGACAATGCTGATTTGCTGATGTTAAGGTATAATTAGGTATGTGCAGGTATAATATTTTCCTTTGCTCACCATCTTAGGTTAGCTCTTAAGCATGTTAACATACATTAATTCGCACCAAACGGGAAGCACTCTGAGGCTAAAAGGAATGTTATTAGTTTTGCAAGAATCTGGTCATAAACCAACTTGAAATTTCAACCAATAAGGGTGCTATGAAAAAAAAAGTGGTGAGATCCCTGGAGTTTTCACAAGGGAAATATGTGGGGAAATATCAGGGGAACACTAAAGTCAACGGCAGTCATTTTGTTTGTGTCAGTCCACACAGGAGATGTGAAGACATTAATTACGTGAAATGTTGACTAGATTTCCCAAATGTCCTGACAATCTACACGCATCTGGACAGGGCAGGAAGCACTGTCAGAGTCATGTTCTTTGACTTTTCCGGTGCTTTTAACACCATAAGACCTGCTCTACTCTGCAGTAAGCTCCTGGACATGCAGGTGAATGACTCGCTAGTCAGCTGGATCGGGGACTACCTCACGGGGCGGCCACAGTATGTGAGATTGCAGAGCGCCATCTCAGACACCGTACTGAGCAGCACGGGGGCTCCTCAGGGGACAGTTCTCTCGCCCTATCTGTTCACACTGTACACCTCGGACTTCAGGTACAGCTCACAATCCTGCCATCTGCAGAAGTTTTCGGACGACTCTGCCATCGTGGGCTGTATCTCAGGGGATCAGGAAGCTGAATACCGAGGTGTGGTGGACAGCTTTGTAGAGTGGTGTGGACAGAACCACCTGCAGCTCAACACGGGGAAAACCAAAGAGCTGCGGGTGGACTTTAGGAAGAAGAGTAACCCTCCAAACCCTATCAACATCAAGGGTACTGATGTGGATATAGTGGACTGTTACAAGTATCTGGGGGTCCATATTGACAATAAACTAGACTGGACAGCCAACATCAATGCCCTCCACAAGAAAGGTCAGAGTCGCCTCTTTCTCCTGAGGAGACTCAGGTCTTTTAACGTATGCAGGACCATGTTGCAGATGTTCTACCACTCTGTTGTCTCCAGCGTCATCTTCTACGCTGTGGTGTGCTGGGGCAGCAGGGCTAAGACAGCCGATGCCAACAGGCTGGATAAGCTCATCAGGAGAGCTGGCAGTCTCTGGCAGAGGTGTCTGAGCAGAGGATGCTGAGGAAACTGCTCAACATCCTGGACAATACATCGCACCCCCTGCATGCAACACTGGACTCCTACTGCAGCACCTTCAGTCGCAGACTGAGAGCACCGAGGTGCTCCACAGAACGCCACAGGAGATCCTTTCTCCCTGTGGCCATCAAACTTTTTAATTCTTCCCCCTTCTCCATATAGGACAATGATAATATCCCTGCACGTCCACAAACACTTTAAGCTGCTGATTCGCACCTTATCTGCTATTACATGTCAATAGCTCATGTATCTATATATATATATTTTTTTTTGTTTTATACTTGCAATTTACTTTTATTTCATCATATTTTTTATATTATATTTTTTATTTCTATTTGATTTGATTTATACTGTTTCCTTGTACTGCAACCCTGGCACAGCAATTTCCTTCGGGATTAATAAAGTCCTTATCTTATCTTATCTTATCTTATCTTAAATAGTTTTTTGGGATATTTCTATACAAACCACACATTACAACCCCAGTTTATTACAATTATTACAATTCATACTTTGGGGGCCGAGGATATCTGTACAACATTTCATGTCAATTAATCCAATAGTTGTCAGTGTAAGTCCCCACTAAATTGGTGAACCCACTGAACAGCTGACGGGCTGATAATACTCTGATAACATGGCTAAAAACTGTATTCTATGGTCAGATAGAGCTTACATATAAATATGTTGTGAAGCTGCCACAACTATGTGTTATGTAATACTGAACAACGCATTTACATGAGTTACACTCAAGAAAATAAACAAGGAAAGGAGGTTAAAAAAAGAGAAATAACAGGGCGACAAAAAAAGCTTTACAAAGAAAGCTGCATTGAATTTGCAAGTGGGCTGTTGGACTGCTCTTTAATGATCTTAGGACCGATAACCTAACTAGATTTTAGTGAGTCAAGGACATCTTCATTAGCATTCAGATCCCCCCTCATCAATGTAGAAGGTGTTGATGAGTTTGACCTGGGGCCTGTAGATGCCAACGATTTCCTTCATTTCTCAGGGAAAAGCAGTCTCAAGTCTCTGGAGTCTGGAAAGAAAGTTGCTGTATGGCTCCTCCATTATTAATACATCTAAGAGGAAAATTCTGTCTTCAAGCTTGTAGAGAGAGGTAAAGTTTGCCAAATTATGCCCACTTGAAATTCAATGAATAACTTATGGCTTCATCAATATCCGAACTGCTGAGCACCTTCTATTTCTTTGCTAAAGAAGAGTTGTCAAAGCAAATAAAAGACATTAGCTGTTAAATGTTTAAAATATTTAAGAGAAATCATGGTAATTGCACAAATACCTCTTCCATCATATATCACATGGAGATTGGCCGAATGGGATGTTTTTGTGGGAAGAGGAAATGAGACTTGGCTGGGCACGATGATTCAAAGTCGACAGAGGACTCAACCTTTAACTGCTCTTTAATGAACTGCTTATAACTTGAACTCTGTCATGACCCCTACTTAATATGATCATAAATTTGAATAGACAACCATCTTTTCCTTTTATGACTCATTAGAGAACCTTAACAATAGCAGTGTGACTACCAGAATAATAGCTCTGCTTGATTCTACTATGTTTATCTTATCATTGTAAAAATGCATTGGAGAACACACTGGTGCACCCACGCCTGTAACAACAGCCTTATCAATAAAAAGCTCCTCATGGTTTTACTAGTCTATCAATATAGCTGTGTGCAATGTTGATGGCGCTGGAGTGTCGCTCAAGTGTTTGGGACTGATTGGACATTAATACAACACAGACAGCTTCTAATAAATCATCCATTATATTATCATTGTAAAGTAGCTCTGGAGTGGCCTTGTAAACTCTAAGCCCTGATTCGGGGCTCAGACCATCTGGCCTGTGTGTCTTGCCTGTCAGCTCAGCAGAAACCTGGGGATAACTAGGAGCAATCAGAGGGCACAGAGCCACGGACTGCCACTGTGGCTTACACCATGCATGGGACTTTTAGCAAGACAGGTGTACACACTCGCAGGCAGCAGCTGGTCATCATGGAAATCCTTCGCTACTATGGTAAAGGTATGCTAATTGCCCATATTTCACGTTTTCTTGCGGCGCCATCACCAGTCATCATCCGTTACTGTGCTTCCTGTCTGAAGCTTTTAAGTTATCATTTTGAGTCTGTGTTAACAGAGATGTAGAGGCATAAAGAGACGCATAACAGAACATGTCAACAAAGAGTTGATGATTTCAGATTTCATAGGGAAGCAATTATAAACTAGACATTACTTGAATCCCTGCATAGCATAGACTGCAGCACTCCAATCAGCCTGATTGACTCTCACAAGTGTTCAGCGTAGACCAGTGGTTTCTTTTGCATTAATTAAGGATCTTAAAGAAAACTGTGCTTTGTTTTTGTGAAATTACCCCCTTTAAGTTTGAGATGACAAATGCTACCATCTGCTGTTTGCTATTATATGATAGGACCAGGTTGTATCTTTGCAACAAAACACTTGACATTGAGCATATGTCCTGAGTGGCTGACTTGCTGCACTCCAGAAACACACTTCAAGACATTAAAGCTGTTTTAAGAAAAAAAGAACATGCAAAAGTTGAAAAGGTTTTCAAAGCCAGGTATATCATTTTGGTTTAGTTTTAGTATGTTGTAACCACAAACAAACAAACAAACAAACAACTCCTGTGGTGTCCCGAAAATTAGATTAATATTAATGTAGATGTACTAAATTTCCATTATTGTCATTTTGTTTTTTATTAAAATCAACAAGAGTAGGAGATGCAATATGAGGGGCAGCATCTTTCAGTCAGCTGCAGCTGACAGACTGTGCTCTCTGCTTGCATGACCTCAAATTTAAACATGAATAATTCAAATCCGCTCAAGTAGAAGTAGCAATACAGATGTTACATTCCAAAGAACCAATTATGTCTGTTTTTCATGTCTTAAAGAATCTTTGTGATCAAAATTGATTCGTGTTATGGAAACATGGTGCTGGTTGTTGGCTTCAGTAATGAAAAATGATCTAATTTTGTCCATCTCCTGAAGTTGCTGAAGCATCAGCTCCCGTACACGCTGTGGTTGAGTATAAATACAATCTGTACTCAATCAGTCATCCCCCCGGAGCCTCAACCAACACTGCTCAGGTTGTGCTGAGCATCTCTGGGCCTGGAGCCAGAGCTCTCTAGACACAACATTGACAGACAGCTCTAAACAATGCCACCCTGCACGGCAGCTGCCATACTCTAGCCAAAATCCCAGTATAGTGAAGTCAAAGCCCATTAGATGTCATCCTCAATACCTAGAGGATATGACTGAAAAAAAAAGTGCACAAAATGTTTGGTCTACAGTATATCAGAGTTTATCACAGCAATTTTCGATTCTTCCTTACCAAGTGCAAGTCTAAAGTCAAGAAAGGTAACTCCAAGTCTTCCTCCTTTGTAAAACGCACAAAATAACCATATACTTTAAATTAACAGCTGTACATGGAACATCATTTATCAAGTGATGAATGACTGAATGTATTTATGTATGTTTCAAGTAATTTTCTGAGAACAGTGAAAGCAAATGTTTGAATATGTTTAATGGTGCAAAAAGCCCTGTGGTGTGTTTCTGTCGGTTTGGAGCACTGCAGTGTGTTCATCAGTGCTCCTGGGTTTACACCCCAACACATCCATGCCTAGTTCATCCTGCAAACCCTTAAAAATAAACAAGCTTGAAACCCATCCAGGCCTACGGCGCATGTGTGCATATTGACTTCATGGCTCATTTAGAGACTGGTAGAGGAAGACAACATGAGTAAAAAATATTTCATTCATTATTATTTATTTGTAAGTCTTGATGGTATCACATTTTGGCAACATAGGCATTACATGTTAGGAAAATCATTCCATTTTTGCGTAGATATAACTGTAACTTCCAGGTAGACAACTGGTGGTGGATTTGCATTGCGATTTGCATTCCTGTTGTTATTTTCAGCGGTGACTGAAACATTTAAAAATAAGGTAAAACACAGTTGTCTGATTAATCTTCAGTTTCTACCTTGCTTATTTTATGTACTGTGTTGTTTTACTGATGTCTTCTTTAAGAGAGAAACATCAATACTTACTAGGAAGTGCTGCAAAAAGAAGGAATCTGTGTGTCAGACTTAGCTGCGTGGCTGCAGCAAGTAACATACATCTGTTGTGTAAATATATGAGAAGAAAACTATGAAGCTAGTCATTATATGTAATACATTTTATAGCGATAGGCTAATTTCTCTAACCTAAATGTAGAGCTGATGCCCGCTGGTTCACATGTAACGATTTATTTTTAGGCAATGGAAACATTGGCATGCCCATCCGTATTATAATATGAATGTTTCATGCACTGTTCATAACATCAAAACTGCATGTACAGCAACTTCTGGATATTTACATCTCTGGGCAACCGAATCTGATTGTGGCTCAAAGTCCAGCAAGACCAAGTCTCAAGTCTCCAGCTGTGGCTTGAACTGTATTATACATAGATGCAAAAAAACAAAAGAAAAACAGTAGCTGATACGACAAACTGGCTGAATGATTGAGGGTTTCTGTTCATGCCCTGGTTGTAGCTGTCAGTCCTCTCATGATGGAGATTATGCAAGGATTTCTTACTATCATAGACCTATGAGTCTTTTCTACACTCTGAATTATCATGGTAATAAAGCAATTAAAATGTAAAATAGTGGAATTTAATCATAGATGTGTGAGGCAGTGTAGAATGCAATGTCAGAAGTAATGTCTCTAGATTAACCACGCGACAGCCCCTCAGGTCACAAGTCAAAATCAGACTCACTTTCACTCAACACTCCACCACCCCCACCTTCTCTCTCTGTCTCTCTTTTCTTTTTCAGTAATGTGTTGACACATCGTGAATTGATGAAGATCTTCAAGCCCGGGGGCTTCAATTGTGCCCATAGATTATTCTTCCTTACTCCTGGTCAATATGTAGTTAATCCAGCATGAAATTATATTTTGTCGAAGATGAAAAAAGAGAGCGCTTGTCATCATTTTTGAATGTTTGCGCCATCAAAATGTAAGGCTTTATAGATAAATACTTGCTCACAGCAGGGTTGGGTTTACTTTATTTCATAGCTGTCACAAGGCATTATGCACCCTTCCATCACCAAAGGGGTTGTGGTAAAGCTAATGGATCAACAGTATCTAACATTTAAGGGACTACGCCATCCAATACTCCCATCTATTTAACGATTTAGGCTTCATTTTATGGTAACTGTTTAATGGTCATTGCTAGAATAAATACTCTAAGTATTGGTGTTCATAGAAATAGTTAAACACGTATCATACAAATATTCCAGAAAAACAAACGTAGAAAAAGCATTGTATATTCATGTTTATGCAAATGAAAACTATAAGTTTTCCTTAATGCTGATAAAACAAACAGGCTTCTTATATGACAATTTGATGAGTGATTCTCTGTGTCCAGGGTCAATCCTTCAGTCCATGCAGTCATGAGCAGAGCTTCTCCACTCAAAGTGATTATATAATCCCACTGCTCCAGACTAATTTTCGACACTGGTTGCACTGGTGCACTAATGACACATTTTAATATAACAGTAAGAAAGGTGAGAACATGCTTTCCTTTATCTAAATCAAAGGTAGCTGCAATAACCTAAATTGTTAATAATCTGCTAAATTTCAGGCGCACCGGTGCAAACAATACAAATGTTTAGTCACACTCTGAGGCCCTGTATGCTATCTAATATTTTACGCAACATTTGTCATTTAAGCATTAATGAAAAGTCTGCAAGAATATTAATCATTTCTATAATATCTGGTATCAGTCAAGTAAAACTGTACAGCTAAGTGTGTCTCTCCTGGGACTCGCACAGTTTTAAACCTAGGTTTTGCAGCCCGTATAAATCATCTGATAAGCTCCAACAAACAGCCTGGAGAAGCGCCACGTGCCATCTTCTATATTATCATTCTTTCCACGACAACAACTGGCCACAGACAAGAGAACAAGAAGGGGCTTCTCAGTGCTTGTTGTAACCCTTTGTCTTTTAATAACTAACAACCAAAGTCTGCACATCCATTCCAGAGTCTTCCAGCAATCTGGCTGGTGACACAGCACAATAGCAAAGTGGCAAGTGATAAATGGCAGGACTTTGCTGGACCCCAGTCTACCATCTCTCCAGTGCATCGGCTTGAAGCTTGCACACATCCAGAGGGGCTGTAGGTTTTTCTTATTTTTAGAGGTTGAAATGAATGTTAATAAACACCTCACCTGAGCACACTCACCAATCCTGTTTAACATGTAGTGATTAGGCAAGCTTAGCTGGTTAAGCCTAATCCTCAGCGTCGTAATCCTTACTGTATTTCAGCATATCAAACATTTAATTTCCAGCATAGTGCACCAGTTGTTGTGCAGAAGCAGAATACACACTGAAAAATGATATTTAACAGGAGGAAGTTATATCATTATTAGCTGTCGTTGGCACAATAAGCTCATAGTCAGTATATTCTGCATGTTAGTTGTCTTCACAATCACACAAATGCGTTGACTGAAATCATTTAACGTTTTCATTGTCCTCTCTCCAATGTAAAAGCAAATGTAGCCACATCAATAAGTAATTACAGCCTTTTTTCGCCTCTACGCTACGGGGTCCCTGAAGAAAAATGAACAAGAAGAAACACTTCAGTGAATGACTGTGAATAATATCTTCCAAGGTCCATTAAAATTGTAGAAAATACACTTCAAATCTACTATCACATGGAATTTGCTCAAAACATCCCTGAACCCTTTATCAAGCATAAGAAACCTACATACACAGCTGGCTTTGTTGAGGGAAGCGAGGATAGAAGTATGAAGTCTCACACCCAAAGCTCCTAAACCAATCAAACCAACACTTATTGTGTGGCACCTACAGCACACACCACACTTACTTATAGCTACAGTCGTACTCGGCCCACAGGACTGTGATTCAAATGCCAGTCTCATCTCCAAACAACCAATAAAAGAGCTGATCCTGCTGCTTTTCATGTTTCCATTCAGCAGCACCAAAACTCTATTGTAGTAAACCAGAAATCGCAGTTTAATGGGTCCTGCTGGCTTGAACTCCAAACTTCAAAAACAGTATTTTACTGCCAATCACACATTAATGGAACAGATGGCTCGTTCTGACATAAAACAGGCATTCAATGGTTCAAAAACAGAATTAACTCAGGCTGGGGGAATATTTTGCATGAAGTGACCTGCTCTGCTGCACAGAAAGTCATACAGGAAAAAGTGAGAAAACTATTGCTTCAGAAGGGGTATAGAGTATTTCATTAGACTGCGCTGCTTTGAGAGATGTTTTTTTGAGCATGTAGGTTGAGTAAGTATCAAGGACATCTGCGGTTTTCAGTATGCCATTATCTAAACTGCAATGCCACTGACTTTAATCCTGCATTTTTCCCAAAATCACATTTTTTCAACTAAACATCTTTTTGTCTCAACTCCTTCCCACTTCATCCATTGTCCCTGCTTAGCTTAGGAGGCTGTTTTGGCACATCTTACTGTTTCCTACACTGTATTAGAGTCACTGCCAATTTCCTTTTTTGTGTGGATGCGTCTTTGTTCCATTCTGGCTTGCTTATGCCAGGACTAAGACCCCCATGACATTGCAGCACATGCCCTTTGATATACCATGTCTTTGTGCCAATCGTGCTTGCTGAGCCGCTTCTTATGGGTTCATTTCTATTAAAAGAATAGCTGCTATTCTTAGTGGCCCTATGCAGTGCATGCAATGCAGGGAAGACCTCTCTCTGCAGCTGCACATCTGTTCATCAAAGCTACGTGTCTGCCCCTTCAAGTAGAAACTGAAAGTCAATCCAATAAATCAAACGACAGTGGCTTAGCTCTCATTAATCTGTCTTGGAAATGCAAAGTAGTTAAAAAGTGCATGCCAACATGCATGTCATGAAATATTACCAATCTTTTTTGTCAAAGCAGATTAGTTCAACTCACGTACCAAGCTATCTAGGGAGGCCATCTTTCATTGTCTTTGATTCTACAATCTGAGCTTTGAAGATAGACATCAGTAATAGACCAACACGCAATCATTTTACACCACGTTCTTGAACCCTTATCAGAGGAAGAGAGTGCCGTAATAAATCTCAAATTCATTTCAAAGAAATTACATCCCTCAGTATTACCTACTAAGAAATTAAGTCATGCTAAGTGAGGGTTGGTGTTCCCAAAGTGTATCCAACCTTGGTTTAAAATTATCCTGGATTTATGGGGATGAATATTAAATTTGGCCTGACCTCGTTGATGATAGAAGGAGGAAGTGAAGTAGCTTACAGACACACAGTGATAGATGCAAGATCAATGACGTCAACTCTAAGGGACTGCGATATTCAGGTAGTGCTAAAGAAAGGGGGGAGTACACTGCATACTGCAGTGCTCTGTGCTTAGCTTACTGACATTGTGATTGTTTCTGGTTCTTGTGTGGCGGTGAAGGTCTATAGCGATTAGAGGACAGTAATAACAATGGTGTTCTGTTACTTCATCTTGGGAGAGATGGAAACACAGCTCGAGTCACTGGGAGACCTTTTCTCCACTGCAAGGGCCAAAGCAATACGCAGCACCTTCACCAGCTGAGCATATGAAAACATTAACATAAATATATTTCGTAGCCTGCCTTTATGAAATGTGAACTATTGCCTGAAACATCTGCATGTTGTTTACTGGAAAGTAAACCATCTATAGTGTGTACGCTTTATGTCTGATCATATTTTTCATAAATATGTACTGGGGGGAAATCTCTGTATGGAAACAATTACATTCTATCACGCTAAATGCTACATGCTAAACATTCAGCTTGCTCCCATCTAAGACTTACCATTGATGTTAACTTTTGAGATGATGGCAGAGGAAGGGCTTAAAAAATCAAAGTTATCAATTATATTCACACTACTATAATACACATAGTGTTTTTTGATGTGAATGGCAGGAAAAAGAACACTTTTAAGTTGAAACAATGCAATCTCTCCCTTCTTTGATGTGAACATGTCACAAAGCAGGTAGTCAAAGTAGACAATGAAGTGGGTGAACAACACTAAAACCATTTAAAAAACCAAAGTGAGATAACACTTCAGTCACAGCTATTCAAAGCTTTGGAACTACAAATTAAGTGTTTCACAGTGTTCAAAGAACATGCTTTAATTACTTAATCGGTCAGCGTTTGAAGATTGCATTAGCTTTCAATGTGTGTTTGAGAGCATTGCACCTGGCAAACTAGAGCTGCATTAAGTCGATGTAATTCACTACATAATTGTTGTGATGGCAAAAACAAGGAAGAAAAGGTCCTGGAAATAGCCTGAGCCAACTTTTAAAAGGGCCCTGTTAAGGTCTCTTGTAAACAAGCTAAAGTTGTGTTTACATTCAGTGTGAATACATATCAGGCATTTCTTCCTCAAAACATTGCCAGGCTGGTTTGAAAGTATTCCAAAGTCATCACTGTATAGTAGAACTCGCTGCAGGGACATCAATCTGTCCATTTTCAGAAAGTAGATGTTAGGCGTTGCAAGAAGGTTTGCTCAGTGGGTTGACGATTGTGGTTTCAATTGACCTTTTTTTTTAATTCATTCTGTTCTCAACAAATAATACAATGTACACCAGTAAATATTTTCAACTTTTCATTTCTTACAAAAAGAGTGTAGATTCTGGGACTTGGGTATTGCATTCCGCCATATTGCGATTTTGAACTCTGCAGCTCTAGCTTAAATCAGTGCTAGTAAGCTTCTGGTCTTCTCGGTTGATGTGGTTAGTCAAATTGTACCCAACAAAGCTTTCCTTGCTTTCCCTCTTCTGTCTGCAATACTGAAATAGAGTTAAAAAGCTCAATTATTTTAATTTATTATTATTACTACTATCATTATACTATATAGTTGTGTCTATGAAATGTCAGAAAATAATAACAAATATCTTTTATAATTCTCCAGACCCTAAATTGAGGTCTTTGGACCAAAACAGTCCAAAACAAAAATATTCAGTTAGGTTTCATATATGACATAGAAATGGAGAAAATCCTCATTTATTTAAATTAAACTAATTATTCGCTTTTCATTTTAGCTCCAAATAACATAAACAACAATTTTTAACTGATTTCAGCAATTAAATTAAAAAAAAACATTTTTCATTGTTTCAGAATTCCTCTATGACAGTGAACTGAATGTCTTTGAGACAAAACACCTGAGGACATCATCTTGTGTTCTGAGAAACACTGATCAACTTTTTTACCATCATCTGACATTTCAGAGACCCAACAACTAATTGACAAATCAAGGCAATAATCAACAGTGTAATCAACAAGGAGATTGCAGCCCTAGCTCCAACATGGAAATCAATGTTTAAACCCTGAATCTTTTCAACACAGTTGACGCAAATAGAAAGGTTCCTGAAAATAAAATCAAACCCTCACCATCAGGCGCACACACACATCCACAAATTCTTTGCAGTTGCTGGGTAGTCTCAGTTCTTCTTTTATTCTTCATGAACATGACAACATTACAGCCGAACACATCACCTCAGACCATTTGTCTTCACTTTTCATCTCGATCAAACAAGACCAATCCAGAGAAGAACATGACAATATAACTCCTCCCTGAGGCCAGTTGGGCAGTGAATGAGGAGCTGAAGCAGCTGCTGATGACACGAAACTGCTCAGCAACTGGGCCAAAAACTAAATCACATTTCCAAAGTTTGATGCTCATGCCATGCCCTGGGATGCGGAAGTGGCTGTTGATGCCAAGTCAACCCTTGATTTACCAAACTGTAATTTCTTCAAATAAACCCTCCTAGCCATTGTCCAGAGAACAACGATCATCTACTTTGATCATCGAATTACACTTCTCTCACCACCCACCTATTTCCACACACACCCAAACACACGCACTCACTCAGCGCAATTGCAAGCCGTTGATTCCCAGAAGACAGAATGCAATTTCCTGCACCATGCTTCCAGGTGTTTCTAAGATACAGCAAAAAAAATAAAATAAATAAAAAATACTTGCCTGACCAGCTCTGCAACTTTATGAGTAGTGCCAAGATGCCTGGCCTGGCATGTTGACAGCACTGTGAAAAATAAATGTAAACCATGGTTTTCAATAATCGTTCAATATATGTCAAACAGAGATGCCTAATTTCAATTAAGATAAAATGCACAGTATGTCATTTCTGCCACGAGGGGTAAACAAAATAGACGAAAAAGACGTGAGTAACGTGGGATCATGGGAGTTCTTTTCTTCACTGTCAAATAATGTTTTGATCATGTTAGAATTAGTTCGCCAACTTCTCTCCTCACTCTCTTACTCTTCACAGAAGTAATCACCAAATAATCGCACTGTTACATTGAATACATTTGAAGATCCCTCTGGATTTGAACTTTGTTAGATATATCTGGGTTAATGTGGGTATACAAATAGGGTTGGGTAGTTTTGTGGTGTACGAGCTTGAACCGGTTTGATTTTGTGCCAACCAACTGAACCAGCATCTGTCGGGTATAACTCTGAGGGGAGAGAACTAGCAGCATGTGGATAGTTAGCAGGATCTTGGGGATCACTGATCAGCTCAGCACCACAGGACTGTGGTGCTGCTACACTCTCATTCATGGGCTCTCACTGTGATCCTCTTGAAAGCGACTGAGTCTCATGCAATATCTAGTGGTTACATTTGTATTACCATGTGGTCCAATCTTTGGCCATTTATCAAACCGATGTTTAAATCGGCCCAACTTTTAACAACTCAATAGTCACAATAAATATCACGATAAACTTGACATATCCAGACAATTTTTGGCGGAAATGTTTTGTAGTTTTTAATCTTGATCTGTAAAGCATTTCTTGCTTTTAAAGTACAAAAATTAAATCCAATCTAAATCCAGCCCCTGCAAGAGGAGCTGATGGACATGTTTGAGTTTTTCACCAGCTAATTCCTTACACAGTAACTGACTACTTTTGATTGGTTTATTTTTGTAAAAGGACACTGATACCACTGGGCGGCACACAAGGGCTTGCAGCTGAACACTCCCTCACCCCAGTGCCAGCCAGTCCTCCTCCACCCCACTAAGGCTTAATACTCATTCTTAGAGGAACACTGCGGCTCTTAGTGCCCAAGAAGCCGGGCCAGGGTGGGGGTGCACTGCAGCACAGAAGGTTGACTTCAACAATAGTGACTCAGATTTCCCTCCATTATCTTAGAGGAAGGACGAAAATGTGTTTCTGGCTTTTTTCTTTGACATTGGATACGCTTTTGGAACTCTGTAGCAGTGGACATATTTAATAATAATCTGACAGCTGAATTAAATTCACTTGATAAATGTTACCTCCATTATAGCATATTTGAATAAGGAGTTGGGAACATTCTTTTTAATATTACACCGCTGCCATTCTGTACTTGTGCTATTCTATCTGTGTGTGTGTCGGTTCACGTATTTGGATCCACGTTCATCTGTCTGTCTCTGCTATCAAATCAAAAATCATATTGCCTGTCCTTCTAGACATAAAGTTGCCTGTGCAGTTTGCTGCTGAAAGACGTCTTCTAGCTTGGAGGTTAATCTGGGATTTGTGCGGCTATATGAATCAGCATTAAGACCCTGACACTGACATAATAGTGGGGTTGCATTCTCAGACACAGTTTAACAGAGTAATGGAGATCTCATTGCTGATGTCCACGGTGGCCGTCTAGAGGAGGCCAGATTGCTGCAGTACACAGTCTGCTGTCCTCATCAGTCCTGCTATCAGGCCGGGCTGTTGGAGCTGACCCCCATCAGATATCAGCCACAGACCTCCTTCTCTGTCCCCCTGACCCTTTAGCATCACCGCAATAATGTGGAAAGAAGGGCGGAGAGGAGGTAACAGGCATTTTAGATTTTGACTCTACTGCCAAAGAAAGAGTATTGCAGATAGAGATGTACAATTATACCAAAGAAATTGCAAAGTGATTTACTTGAACACCGAACATTTCGGCTTTGTGATGTATAGAAGTTCCTCTTTGCGTGTTTCAAATGTATCATCTCCACTGCTCCTGTGATAAGACTTCGTGTGGGAAGAGAAATATATGTTTGATCAAATCACACCAAGATATACACCACTGCACGGTAAGTATCTGGAAGAAACTCCACTTAATTTGACCAACAGATGTGACTGCAAAAGTCTCTCTGGGTGGGAGAGCTCAAACTCAAAATGAATGCTGAGGTGGTTCAGTAGGAGAGTGCAATGTGGGAGGTGCAGCGATTTTCATTTCCAGAATCAATTCCGTCAGCAGCACAGTGGAGAGATCATGAACTTGTGGACAATTATCCCACAGATGACAAGAAGAGTCCAATCATGGCGAGGTAATGGTGCTTCGTTTTCATTCTGTGAAAAACCTCAAAATAAAAGCTATAATTACTCTCACACAATTACAGCCTAGTAGCACCTTGTTTTCCTGAATGGTCTCAAAATTTACCGTGGAGGTTAAACGGGATATTTGCCCTCTTGTATTTATTTGTCGTTTCTGCTAAACGACCTGAATCATTTTGCAATGTGGGAACTAAAGCATTAACAGGTATTAATCAAACCCCAGAAACACAGCTCACTATGACACAAAATGGGCAAAGGCATTGGAAATCCAACTTGGATGATAAATTTGTATTTTAATGTTTTTGAGTGTTTTGGTCTACATTTCAGTTAAATTGTTATCAGATGACAGCAGATGAGTTACGAGATTTAATTATTACCAATGTGTTCCACCTTTGCTGCTCTCCACACAAACTGTATACAAACTGAATGCAACTAAAGCCTGTTCACACATGACTGGTCAGTACCACGAGGACTTCAAAGACTGCCTACAGATTCGGTATTCATTTGCAGAGAGATATTCTTATACAGTTTGTTATATTACATAATTCCAGAACCAGCCATAAAAATTCAATAGCTACATTATTCATTTCACATTTATTTCAATCACCAAATTATCTTGACCAAGATTTACCCCTGAGAGACGTCCAGTAAGAATGAATCATACCATAAAAAGTCAAATGTAATTTAAAAAACAGAAGAGGGATTCACTTTGTAGTCCAGTAGACATCACCCAGGAAGTTTTGAGAAATGATAGCCAATGCCCCTAACTTTAATTATCTCACAACACCGGGCATGAGCATTACACCAATTATCTTTCTTTGGGCATCCACTGGGAAGAAACGTTACCCATGGCAGGTTCTCTATAGGGGATGCTTTGGCAGCTGCACATCTAATTACACCTATGGGGAGAATCTCTTGGATATCAGTACGGTCCAATTTATGCTCATACTGGGCAATTAACAGCCCCTGTATGCCCACGGCAATGACTGAGCATTTAGTTTTATTAAAAGTACTCAATGTACATGTGTCATGTTTAGACATGTATTCTACCTCTTATGAGAGGATTTCTGTGGACAAGTGTGACTGATGCATATGCGGCTTAACCTCCTCTCAACCATGTACTCTCTATGTAGTGTTTAATTGCATGAATATTTCATCAGTTACTGCAAGTCCTTTCACATGGTGTATCAGCAAGATCGCAACTTTTTAGATACCCGCCTGAATAATTCATTTCAACACACGATTTTGTGCTATCCAGTTCCATGCAGTGCTTGGAAATCTGAAAGACAGATCAGGAGGTATTAATACTTAATGTTTTCCATTCTATCAATGAAGTTGATTTCTTGCATCTGTTTCTCTGTAAGAGGAAAAAGCAAAGCCCACCCAAACAAAGACTCATATTCATGCAAATGCTAAAGTGTGTGGGCCCAGCATAGGCATTCACTCTCCAAAGGTCAGTAGAAGATCTGTCTATTCCAATTGCCTATTTGGCCAAAACAAAAACAACATGTAAAATGAGAAACATACTATTTCACATTTCAATACACCAGATGTAGAGATGTGAGTTTTCAGATTAGCCATATACACTGTTTTCGATATTTTGCTCCATTCAAAGTAATCAGAGATTAAATTTTCAAAAGGTCAGCTGGAACAGCACAGCCCTCGGCAAACTTGAGGCACACCCTTTCAGGAGGGTCTATCTTCAATAATGTATGAATGCTTGCTGTTTCATTAAAATATATTCCAATTCACCCATGTCTTTGATGAATATCTCATTACTGAGATAACCCTTTTATGCAAATAAAATGTCAGTGTTTTGACTGTTTTTTGGACAGAATTCAGAGTGAAATGATTCAGTTCCCATTTTTCAGCTGGGCGGCTTTGAGAGCGAGTGCACCCCACAGTCAGTCTGCTCCTTATAAAACAGGATGGCACTTCGGAGCTGTTTCAGCATTACTAATGATTATTCTGCGCTTTGTCATGCACTTGATGCAAGATTGGAACAGTCACTAACTCATAATAAAGTTCATACATAATAAATGTCTGTTATTCTCTGAAATAATAGATGATTGTCTAACTGCTGCTACTGCAAGTCAATAGAGTTGAGAAAGTGATCATCTTTATGGATGCTTTGTATTTTTTGGTTATCAAGCAGCATTTATCAATATATTACTTACTTCACAAAGTCTATGCAACATTTCCCTGAGGCTATTGATGTTTACCATTTCTTCAAAAAAATATTTTCCAGAGTACTTTGCTTTAGGTCCAATGGTATTTCAGTTTACCCATATGGATAAGCCTCATTTTTATTTAGCCTTTCAGCTGCCATGCTTGGATGAATGGAAAGAAAAGCCTCTGGGAACTCAGAATACAAATGAGACTGAAAACGCTTCAACACATGGCATGTCAGAAATGATAAGTTTTTAATATTTTCCCAACCTTCCTGTCTCCTGGTGCCCTCTTAGACTTCAGATTACTGACAGGCCACTTCATATTTCCAGATCTGGAGTGCGAGCGAGGTTACAAGCCTCACCCATGGCAGATGACCACAGGTGACATCCCTTTGATAGAGAGGGTCAAGGTCTCAACTGTATCCCCCCCCCCACCCTCACCACTTGGCAGCATGCCTTTTTCAGGAGCAGACTTGAGTGTTTTTTCACACTCCTGTCTTGTGCGCATGACTGCTGACACTAAGGCCACTGGCCCTTACGTGTTTGTTTTTAAAGCAGCTGCCAGAGTTAAGTGAACTCTAACCAGTGAATGAACAAAGAAGTAGATGCAAATGCTGTAGACATTCCAAGCAAATATCAACATTAAGCAAACAACAGATGTTATCAGAAATGGAAAGTTGCTGACAAATGTGTATATCTTTGATTAAATTGTGCATCTACTAAAAAATATTATCACATGTTTAACCCTGACACATTTGTGAATTAACCTCTTCCAAGTAACTTTCTCGACTCGTCATCAAGGAAGTGAAAATGCAAACTATACAATACCTGATTGCTTCACGGTCAATTAAGGCTTAGAGGGAAGGCAGATAAGATCAATGCCGTTCTTCCACAGGATTTATTGGAGAATTAAGACACGTTAGGAAATGTCCAACATCTCCAACCATTAAAACTTTTAGGGCTTGTGTGGGAGTCTGTGTGTAAATAAAAGAGGGCAATAATAAGCTCCCTAGTCCTGATAATTGCAGTCAATTTAGCTATGAGTAGATGTGAGGGTGAATGGAGCTGGTGTTATCTACATGGGACCAGCCTGTGATAGTAACGCAGAGTCCCAGGGTCCTGGGAGACTAATAACACAGTCGGATTACTGAGCGCTCACTCTGCTTGCACCAAGGACATTTGCCAATAACAACTTTATCTGCCTCCTCCATGCGCCTTGGGTTCTGGCATTTGTAACTGCTGGAAATTAAGAATCGCTTTGTTTTGTCTCCAGGCTGGGGATTGCTGACTGTGGCTGTAATCAAGAAAAAAAAAGATTCTTTCAAAACCCTTTTTGATAAAAACCTCGAGCAATTTCATCATGTCACTGTCATTTTGCCATGTCCTTATCAGTTGATTAATCAGTTGTCAGCTGAAGACAACCATTTGAGGTTTCAGAAGATTTTTTTATGTGACGACAGTTGCCCGCTTCGTTCACAGGGATGTCATTATTACACCAGCGCATTACTTATTAATGGGGCTGACAAAGGCCAAAAAATCTTGATTTGCATACATATAGCAAAGCCATTTTGACCCCCATCATTGTATGCTTGTGTCTGGTAACATTTCCACCTCTCTTCAAAATCAACCATTAAAATCTACAGCATGTGGTTATGATATGATGTAACAGATTTTACTGCAGCAACAAGCAAGAGCCCCTAATGTGAGCTGAAACAAATAGCTGACTTCTTGATTTGTTGATCAACAAAAAATCCAAAAATTGGCTAATTGTTTCAGTAATTTACAGGCAAAAGTTCTTAAATATTCAGTGCTTCCAGCTGTACGATCATAAGTCTATCATGCGAATATTAACATTCCTACTTTATGCTACATTATACTTCTACTCCACTACATTTCAAAGTTTTTACTCCACTGAATTTGTCTGACACATTAAGTTACTGTATACTTTTCAGATTTCAATTCTTCATCCCTTTCCTATAGAGCAAAAATCATGTACCTCCAGATGTGTTGATTTTGAATGACTGTGATGAACTGATGAATGGAGTGCTCCTTAATGGTTTGAGAACATGCTCCTATTAAAAACCCTTTAGTAGTTACAATTATCTACACTTAAACTTCTACAGTAGTAAAATGAAACATACATATCAATCGGCAGTTATAACCCAAGAGCATCAGATATCAAACACTGACTGGGACCATTTTACTGCACAACGAGTTGACTTTTGATACCCTAAGTCCATTACACTGATAACATTTGCAAACTTTTACTTTAAGGGGTAATTTGTAAGACAGCCAGAATTTTAGAAACTTTCAAAAAATGAATTTAATTTATCAATAGAATGTGAATGTGAAGACACAACAGCGTTGCCATTATGTTAGAGATATCTACACAGTACACTGTGTCGCAGAGATCAAGTTAGCTTGCTAACCAGCTAGCCGCAAACTGCCCTGTCACATAATACGAGCCAGCTAAGAGCAGCAGTTGTCAGCCTGATTTGATATGCTGCCACCTGTGTTTTGGGAGCTTTATCTGAATTCTGGCCATATTTCACAAATTACATATTTAAGTGAGGTTTTGAATGCAGGACTTTTACATGTATCAGAATCAGAATCAGAAATCCTTTAATGTCCCGCAGATGGGGAAATTTGTTTGTCCCAGCAGTGACAGAATATTACAAGAACAAAAACCAATAGCAAAAATAAACAATATAATTAAAAAGGGAAGAAACAGAATAGACGTGGATACATATTTATATGATATGGTGCATAATTAACAGCAAATTTTTATACACAGATTTTAAATACAAATAGTTAATATGGGTGTTAAGGAAATTGACCAGATGGTGCAAAAACAGAAATGATAATAAGTTCTCTGTAGAGAACTTTTGTAGATGGCAGTGAGGGGAGTTGTGGTCAAAGTCTACGGTGTACAGAGTGAACAGGAAAGAGGCCAAGACTGTTCCCTGTGGGTCCCCTGTACTGCAGATTATTGTGTCCAACACATAGACCTGAGTCCTTACATACTGTGGCTGGTTAGTGAGGTAATCGAGGATCCAGGATGTGAGGTGTTGGTTCACCCCTGCGAGCCCCAGCTTGTCCCCCAAAAGTGCAGGCTGTATAGTGTTAAAAGCACTGGAGAAATCAAAGAACATGATCTTCACAGTGCTTCCAGGCTTCTCGAGGTGAGACAGTGATCTGTCCAGGAGGAAGATGATGGGGTCATTCACTCCGATGCCAGGTTGATATGCAAACTATAGTGGGTCCATAAAAGGACCCACCAGAGGGTGGAGATGGCCGCTCCAGGGCCTTAGAATTAGACTCAAATACTGTAGGGTACTGTATACTTTGGGACAAATCAAAGACTTTTAAATATATTTTCACTGCATTTTCTTGTATGTTATTGATACTGATTCATTTATTAATAAATTAGTCAACAAAACAATCATCAGTTTGATCAACAGCAGCCCTAGCACCCAATTCTCAAATTCAGCACACACTGAAGATTATTTCCATCATGCTGTCTCAACCTTATGAATAATGTAAAAATGTAGTCGACTCTGACAGCTATACACTTGAACTGAAATAAACACAATAAGAATTCAAAATGAAAATATGGCAATAACTTGATTTCCTGTGAATACAGTGAATTCAATAATTCTTTGCTCTCTAAGACAGAGGTCACCAACATTTGGAGATTGTGAGCTACCTCAGTAAAATGGAGTAATATGGAGGGCTACATGTTTGCTCAGTTTACCATTAAATCATGAATATTATGTCTTTAATAGGCCACATGTTTTAGAAGACAGTCTAGATTTAAGGTGCCCAGCGGGCGACTCATATGCTCATTGCGGGATACCAGGAGCTTGCAGGCACCATGTTCGCTACCCCTGCTCTTAAAGCATATCTACTGTCCACATGCACTACTGTAAACATGCAGATGTTCCCCCTTTATATGTGCCATTGTGCCACACTGCACAGTATGAAAAAATGTTGCCACTCTTCCCTGAAACGGGCCAGATGCTCCTAATGCTGCTGCACCGTAGGGAGCACCTGACATTAACACAGTGCTCTTCAGGGCTGTGTTTAATATGTAGAGGAGCCCTTTTCTCTTTAAGCAGACAGCACCCTCATTGGTGTGCCTCACCGTCTCACTAGCTTGAAGAGATGAATTCAAACACTGACCCCTATCCGGTGGCTAGCATGCACATGCCTGAGGTGATGAAGTAAATTGCAGACAGAGATTTTTTGAAATGCTGTCGGTCAGGTTTAAAATTGTTTAAACATACTCATCCCTCTCATGTCAATTGTTGGTGAAGAGTTCAAACCGTGTACTCAGCCTTGTTCCTCCCAGGCTGAGCTCAGCTCATGACTTAATTGCTGCCTAGGGCTCATTTTTCCTTGCTAAGAGATATCAAAAGGGATCTCAATGGACAGGTCCCAGATTTTCCTCCTAAATTAGTTTCCATAGAAACTGTAGAAATGCAGGTGCTGCTGTACCCCATTTCTTTCTGGGAACTTTCTACTTTAATAGTTTTGAGGAGAATCAAACCATTTCATTCTAATCTCTAACCTGTCAAACATCTATCAAAGAACTCACACACTCATAACACAAACACACACAAATACACCCACCAGGCTAAATGGTATTTTACAGAATTGGGTTTTGCTGGCTTTTATTTGGTCTTAACTATTGAATTCCAGCAAACAGAATGAGCTATGATGTGCCCCTTTGTAATCTTAAACATCTACATTAGGTGCTACGTGTGAGAGATGGTAGTATATTACTCCTATAACAGCTACAGGTAAGGATGATTAATTATCCATTAATCTGTCCATCATTTTCAGAAAGGATTAGTTGCTTGGTCTAGAACATTTCAAAGAATTGGTAAAATAAAACTCAAGATTGCATGTTTTTGTTTTAAGTGAAATAAAGTCCTCAGATGTCTTGTTTTGCCCACAATCCAAAGACATTTATTTAACATAACAGAGGACTAAAGAAACCACACAAAAATATCCAACTAGTTCCCAGCCTCCATGATATCTTGCAGAAATTATATATGCGGCTTCCAGCGCATCCTGTGACCAGAAACAGCGTTTTCCATGGTAACTAGATGCTAATCCTCCTAGAGTGATTGGTACAGCACAAATGAAATGAAAATCATGAAAATCTAGGTTGGCATTATTATTATTTATTATCCCACTTATGATAACAATACATTCAGTACATTTACATCCACAGCTTAGTTGGATTACAGCCATAGTATGCTTCTCAATCAGACAACTGCAATTGTCCAATATACATGCTGGTGAGAAAATCGAATTATTGGCCGAAGCATGTCATACCCCGGTACGATAGGTGGCACTGTACCCATTTCAGCTAGCGGTAATAGAGCCACCTCCGGCTGACTTTTTTACCAGCAACAACAAACTCTGCCTCGCCATTCGAGAAAGATGGCGCACGAAGAGTGAGAAAAAGCTACAAATTTGTACATTTCGTATATGGTGTACATGATAATTACACAAAGTAGATGCACAGTGGCGCTCTTGCTTGCGGTAATTTCAGAGGAAAGACGCTGCCACCGCCATCCTTCTATTTCCGGCTCACGGCCCCAGGAGAAAAATCTCGAGCCTGCGCAGAACGCAAAATCCAAATCCAATCTGAGGAAACGTATAATTGCAGGAGTAATGCGACTATCAATCGAATAATCTAGGTGTTTTAATCCAACGTCAGAAATCCGTTCTGGGTTGATTTTAATCAGATTAAGGTGTATACATGCATCTTAACAATCCAAATATAGTCGGACTAACCCAGCCAGCTAACTTCCTGTCTAGTACGCGGCTAACTTAAAGAGGAATAAAATTATTTAAGGGGGGTTTGCAAGGGTTGTGATGCTCAAAAAAAATGTACCCACAGATTTACAGCCCTTTCTTTCATGATGGAGACTTATGGAAAAAAGTCTTTTTGGGCCCTAGTGCATCACTTACACGGTTCAGCCACAATGAAAATTGTCTTCAAAGCCTGGCACTCTTCCTGGGGGTGTGTTCTCTAGCCTTGAAAGTGTTGCCGGTGCATCGTTTTTTATTATAGTTTGCTACTTACTGTAGTTATGCCGAGAACCAAAACCACCCCAAAACACCCCAGTGACCTCCCCCGGAAACTCATGAATACACTTTTGAGAAGCTGGAATCGGAGAAATTGGACATTTTCATTTAATTTCTTCAAATAACTCATAATGATTAATCAATGATCCAAATAGTTGACAAAGAATCGATTAATCAAGTAATCTATGTATCTTAAACACCTGTATAGTGGATATGTCTTCGGAGTTGCAAATTATGTAGCAGTGAAATGTTCGAGTAGAATTCAATTAAGCCATGATACTTACAGTTTTCCCAAAAGGCACTTCGCTAATTTGCAGTTAGTCTGACTTGTCATAAATGACTTTAAGGCTGTGCTAGATGTGAGCTCAGTGTGTGGTTAGGATTCCTCATCACTGCCTGAATAAGTTCCTTTCAATTAAAGTGACATAAACCTGTCTCAGAGATGAAGAAGAAGAACCTGAGAATATGCCAGTGAATAAAAGTGCAGAAGGTTCACACAGTAAAGCATACGCAGCTCCATTCCTTGTCACACACTGAACAGGCAGCACAGTGACAACTGGAGCTTTTTGTCATGTTTGATATTAAACTTGTGGGCACAGATTTCACTGTAAGGCCATTTGTTAGACTACAGACCACTTTCAGCACTATATAAATAGCAACACAGGGCAGAGCTTCACAGATTAAGAGTGGGCACTTTTATACCATGTATGATATGAATGTTCCCACCTGCCCTCAAACAAACCACCTGTCACCTCATGGCAGTCTGGTGTACTTAGCAGCCTAGAATTTATTATTCACTGTAACCTTCTCAACCTGCTCAAACAGCAGCAATTAAAACCACACAGCATGTGGGTTCAGAGTGGCAGAAGAAGTACAGCGATGCAAGTGAAACAGGGCTGAACGATAGACTGAGAGCAGCTGCTGTGAACTGAAAAGCATTGTATTGATGCGTTACATAATAAGACATAAAAGGCTGGCATGAAAGCAACATTGTATGATGGCATGAGATGAAGAAACACTGAGTTGTGTCTTGCCCAGTCTTCAAGCTGATGGGGGCCTTAATACTGGGGCTCAGTGGCTATTTCAGTGCTTGTTCCCATCAGGGATGGGTCTTAGCAACATGCCACAGGACATTATTTCATGCATCACTGAGTTGCCTTGAAACTAATGCAGTCAGTTCTTGATTTTGGGGGCTTCTGCAGAGCTGAGTTTTTATAGAATATTTTGATACTTTGTCACTCAATCCGTGTAACCTCAATTTACCTTGTCAATGTGTGAACCTGCTGGCGGATTAAAAACACAAACTTTACAAACTTGCAATGGAGATTCTTGTTATTCCTTTAGTATCAAAAAAGACAATATGTGGTAAAGGCGCAGCAATGGAGCCTTAATTCATCACTTGCTGCCTGTGGAAACAAAGATAATGGGAATTAGCATTTTACAGGTCCTTTCTTTAAACACTGAAGGCCATTATAACTGTGGAAAACAACCTCTGGGAACAATGGCCTCACAGTACAGCACAGTATTACATATAAAACTAAGCTGAGACCTGTGATTTGTGCTTGTAATTGTATGCTGTCTTGTCCAGTCCTGATTACTCCTTATGAGGCTGCCTGAAACGTGATGCTGATCTGTCTTTGCCACAACACCAGGATATTTTTACTGCTTAGAATAATTACCATGTTGCAAATTGTAGATATACAGTGATTTATTCTGTGAACTATGGTCATTATGTTATTGTCACAATGTTCTTTATCTTGACAATACTCATTAGCTCCATCCTGATCCACAAAGAGAGATTCAGTGTGTTCTGCTTGTGTGCATCCATCATCGCAACCTTTTAAAATGAGCAAATAATAAACTGGAAATCCCAGCATGAGGGTTTCCTACACTTCAGAGTGTGTTATTATTAGAGCCCTACTGTTGACTCTAGGGGCTGATGGCGATACCGATATTAGGAAGTGAAAAAATACCGATATTGATGTAAGAGCTAATATAAACAAATGTTTTTTGCAGTGATCCCTCAAAAATGGTTATCAAGCTCTTGTGACAAAAATATGTAACAGAGGAGGGATATTCTACAGTTAAACAATAAACTTTATGGTGTAAAATGACATCAGTGCACTTTAACAGTAAACTTTACGAGGAATTTAATCATGATAAAATACCACAAGTATATTTTTTTGCATTATAATCTTTAAAAACAATAGTTTTCATATTGGTGGATATCAGGGAACATGCTTATTATGTACATTGGAATTGACAATTTTCTAGATCAAGTCTGTACGTTCCTTACAGCTGATCCAATGGGATGGTGAAATGTAAAAATGTGTGTCAAGTTTAGGTTCCAAGCAAGGCTTCTTCATGATTTCCTTTGAAGATGGCTGTGCATGAGCTAATATAATAACAGTAAATGTATCTGTCTATTTGAATTATGGATCACAACAAAGAAGCTAGGATTTGAAAGTAGCAAGAAGTCACACAGTAAGAAAAGAAAATTAAATATATTGATGCATCAAGATCAGAGCTGTACCATCAATCAAAATATAATAGAAATTGCCAATATGGCCAAGTATCATCAAAATCACAAGAAGCTTCAATGTTTTAATAAAAGTAAAATGTGTGACATTTGAGGTCCTAGCCAACAAAGCTTGCTCTCCAGAGATCAGAAAAGTGGATAGTTTGGTACAGACCCCAACAAATGACACATCATCAGGATTTTTTTTTCTCTTTGAAAATAAAATAAACTGTGATTAAAAATGGATAATATCAAAGTAATACTAACACAATCTCAAAATATAGTAACATAATCGCAAATTGATCTCTTACACCTTATATAGATGCATCAATGAAAGTTTTATAATCACATGGTAGCCCTGTGAATGAGAATCTAGTCAAATCATGAGGTGCTTAGTGAGTCCCACCTTTTATTGATAACCTGTCTAATTTGACTGGATTGCAAACAAGTGCCAAGCTTTGAGTCCAACCTTTCCTGATAAACCTCTCACCTTTACAAAGCCGTTTAACCTTTTCTTCAGAAGTCACATGGCTGCTCTCTGAGAAATTATGCATCACTTATGTATTTATGTATCTGTTTTCCAGAGCTAAAATATGCTAAATAAAAATGCTTTGCCTGTATAGATAAGGCTTGTTTAGATAAAGTATGAATTATTTTTCTTGTAAATTGACCAAGGCTAGCTTTGCTCCAGGTAACTTAACATTACTTGCATGTAAGTCAGTTTGAATACAGAGATAAAAACACAAACACACACTTACAGGGTTACAAATCCCAAACAGAGAAACCACATTTCTGCAACCTCTTATGCTCTATCGTGATGCAACTATTGCCCTGACTGTAGGAGATAGTGCTTCCTTTAAATGTTAATCATTGGACCAAAATAATTAGCCGCTGGTCTAGTGTAACACCCCGTGTCAAATGAAGAGCAGGACTTTCCAGTGGAGAGTGATTGCACTTGAAAGTCTGGAAGATTACCACACATCAGCATAGCCTCAGACGAAATTTCCCGCTTGGCAAACTTGATATTTGCTATGCAATTGCCTCCAAGGTTTTGAAGATTTAGCAGAGAAACTTGTGATTGTTGGACAGAACATCTACAGAGACGTCTGTGTGCAACTCCACTCGAATACTGTAGACTTATTTGAATTCAGAGCGGACATCCACAGCCATGCTGCATCCCTTACAGAGAGAGACCCAGGGAGAGAGAGGCTTGATGAGGTTTTAAATCTTAATGCCCTTACTTGTTTTGTCATTTCGGAGTGGACACATCAGCAGATAATGATATTAAAACGAAATAAGACTGTCCCCATTTATGTACTCGTCATTTTTTTCTTCACGACAGACATTTGTTTAGACCGTGGAGATGTCAGATCTCCCGAGGCCTTGTTCGCTGAATTAATTGTTAAGACTCGAGCCCGCTCTTTCTCATGATAAAGGGAATTAGACTGTCAAACAGCAATATCCATTTGGAGAGGCTCCCAGTATTGATTTTTGAATTTTGTTTTGAGACACTGCGAGAGATTGTGTCTCTGACTGTCTGTGAGTCATCTGAGAAACATTTACCAACTTCTGACACAGTTATCTTTGCACAACACTTAGAATAACCTCAGGGGAAATCAAAGAGTGGTAGACAAGAATGATAAAGAAACTGCTCAGTGACTCAATGTTGGTTAACCGAAGAAAAGGACCTTAAACTAACTGAGGATTAGAGAATACATCTGTGAACTGATCCATGAGTTGCATTCACAGCCAGTTAGACTGTAAGTAGTGCAGAAGAACCCCGTGACCTGGCTCCAAATTGCAGTCTGGCATAAATATTGATCAAAGAGGCAGGCGCTTCTACAGGCTGACAGAGTTTAAAGGCAGGACAGGCCAGACAAAGAGAAGTGGACAGCTACGCGGTGGATGAATATACAAGTGCCCCACACACACACACACACACACACACACACACACACACACACACACACACACACACACACACACACACACACACACACACACACACTACACTTTGAGACCAACAAGATAAAAAGCACTTCAATTAGTGCTGGAAATATTGATTGCTATGCTTTTCTTCATGTGTCCATTATAAAACAGGAGAGCAGCTACAGAGCAGATGGGTTGTTTATCTTCTGCAGCATCTACATTATTTTTTTTTTTAACTTGAACTTGCCATTGACACACATGCATCCTGTTGTTTCCCTCAATATTTATTATGTGCAATTAAAATAATTCACCATAGTCATCGGTTTCATGTTTATTAATCTGAAAGTGTTCTGGAGAAGGCTTCTCGTGTGTCTCAGCCTCACATCGATCATCACAAGATTTACGCATATGAAAAGTGCCCCACGTTTGCTGCCGCCTACATTTAGCTCTGCATGCTTTTTGCGTGACTATTTTAGCAACACAATTATTAATGTGACAGCAGTGTTTACACGTGTCAGCATAAATTATTGATATTTGTGGCGCTCTGCTATAAATAGTGCCGAAGGAGAGGGCTTGTGCCTTTATCCTCTGACAGCCTTTCCATCGCTGTCACTGGCCACTCTCAGTTTATACACTACAATTGTAAATGGGCTCACAGATAAGGAAGTGCTTCTCTCACACTATTCATCTGTGAGGCAGGTCGATTTGTGCTCTGTCTGTGTCACTCACATATATTAACAAATTACTGCACTTCCCACTGATGGGATAAACAAAACCAAAATGTGACTTCTTGAACTTGTTTTATCAACTTCTCCCACAAATGCAGTGTGGTCAAGTTAGAGCTGGAATGATTAATCTAATTACCAATCAAACAAAAATGAATCAGCAACTATGCAACAAGCAACAAGCTATTTGAAAGCATCACCTTTGCCTCTGTAGAAATGTTGAAAATCAATGTCTGAAACTTAATAATGACAATAACTCTTGTGCAGAATTTAAAATTATGCAAAAATTATCTTAAGCTGAGCTCTTAAGAATTTGCTTAACCCCATCCCAACATACTGTATATCAGTTAATTTTAGGCTATCACAGATACACATTACCAGTTAAAAGTTTGGACACACCTTCTCATTTAATGGTTTCTCTTTATTTTCATGACTATTTACATTGTAGATTCTCACTGAAGGAATCAAAACTATGAATGAACACATATGAAATTATGTGGTAAACAAAAAAATGTGAAATAACATAACATGTTTTATATTTTAGATTCTTTAAAATAGCCACCCTTTGCTTTGATTATTGTTTTGCAGACTCTTGGCATTCTCTCGATGAGCTACATTAGGTAGTTACCTGAAATGGTTTTTCAACAGTCTTTTTGGCCCTTATGCCCTTCGCTCTGCAGTCCATCTCATCTCAAACCATCTCAACTGGGTTTAGGTCAGGTGACTGTGGAGGCCAGGTCATCTGGCGCAGCACTCCATCACTCTCCTTCTTGGTCAAATAGCCCTTTCACAGCCTGGAGGTGTGTTTGGTGTCATTGTCCTACTAAAAAAAAAAATGATGGTCCAACTAAACGCAAACCCGACGGGATGGCATGTCACTGCAGGATGCTGTCGTAGCCATCAGATCTCAAATTTTGACTCATCAGACCAAAGCACAGATTTCCACTGGTCTAATGTCCATTCCTTGTGTTTTTTAGCCCAAACAAATCTCTTCTGCTTGTTGCTTTTCTTTAGTAGTGGTTTTTTAGCAGCTATTTGACCATATAGGCCTGATTTGTGCAGTCTCCTCACACAGTTGATGTAGTGATGTGCCTGCTACTAGAACTCAGTGTGGCATTCATCTGGGCTCTAATCTGAGGTGCTGTTAACTTGCAATTTCTGAAGTTGGTGACTTGGATGAAGTTATATTCAGCAGCAGAGGCGACTCTTGGTCTTCCGTTCCTAGGGTGGTGCTCATGTGAGCCAGTTTCGTCATAGCGCTTGAGTTTTTGTGACAGCACTTGGGGTCACATTCAAAGTTTTTGCAATTTTTCAGACTGACTGACCTTCAGTTCTTAAAGTAATGATGGACTGTCATTTCTCTTTACTTAGCTGATTGGCTCTTGCCATAATATGAATTCTCACAGTTGTCAAATAGGGCTGTCAACTGGGTACCAACCCGACTTCTGCACAACACCACTGATGGTCCCAAACCCATTAAGAAAGCAAGAAATTCCACAAATGAACCCTGACAAGGCATGCCTGTGAAGTGAAAACCATTTCAGGTGACTACATCATGAAGCTCACTGAGAGAAGGCCGAGGGTTTGCAGAGCTGTCAACAAAGCAAAGGGTGGCTACTTTGAGGAATCTAAAATATGAAACATAGTTAGAGTTATTTCACACTTTTATGTTTACTACATAGTTCCATATGTGTTCATTCATGTTCATTCACAATGTAAATACTCATGAAAATCAAGAAAAACCATTAAATGAGAAGGTGTGTCCAAACCTTTGACTGGTAGTGTATACACAAACAATGTCAATATGTGCTTAGGAAGTTTGCCTACATTTCCACCACAGACAGCAGATTTTAAAATTCTGGTACACTGCAAATGCGGAGAGATCTATCTGCTCTGGATAGGCTTGATAAGCATTGTATGAACTGATTTGGCAGAAAGAAGCAGACCTCCATTTATATGTAAAAGTGCTATGGAAATCTTGTCAGAAATGCCTGTTTATACTATTTCTTTTTTATATTAAAATATGAATATTTCACATATCATTATGATATGCTTGGTAAAAATATTCAGGATGGACACAATACACTACATTACTACAACTAATTCTCACAATTACATTCTCCTCTTCTGCTACCCAGAACCTCCAAGTATGCAAATATTTTCAGTTTCCCATTACACTTGTGTTAGCTTTACATTGATCCCACAATACCATAATCTTATTAACGTTAATGTGAATGTAAAAGATAAACTGTGTGTTAAGCACAACAGCATATCAATTTTTGTCAGACCTGCATCATAGGAAACTGGATGTCTTTAAGTTTCATGACACGTCAGCTGAAACATGTTCAGTTGTCTACGATACAGCACTGAGAATTACCATGACCTGGATGACTGAGAACCTTCACCACAGCATATTATTAATTCACTTCTGACCATAATAAGTGGAGTGGAAGCCATAGGCCTATGAGGTGTGTGTGTCAACTAGAAAAGAAGCTGGTAGAAATGAATCAATACTGTTGAAAATAAATATCTAAACCATTTCAAATATTCAGGATCAATATTTTTGATTATTTTGACAACACTAACTCTTACATACAGAACCTCAACTCACATTTAAGGTGAGCATGAAGCAAACCCACTCCCTTTAGCAAATTCATTTTAAAACATCATTCCAGCTTCGAACTGCTGAAGGGAAGAGAAACTTTTAAACTGTCAATGACAAGGTGGTGATATAAAACTTTAAAGTTTTGAGTAAATCTACATATCTGTGGATTTAACTTTGCTTTTAACTTTTGATTCCAGACAAGGGAAGCAGGAAACTGATAAATACAGCTGTATCCAAATCAAGTAAAATACATTTAAATCACTGCTCCTCTCTTTCCTTATCTTTGCTCTTTTCTTCCAACCCTCCACACTTCACTCTAATAATGGTCTGGCCTTATCATTCATCATATCACTTATTTGTCTTCTATTTTCTTGTACTCTCTGTGCCTCTTTCACTCCCCTGCTTTCTCTTCCTTCTCACTTCTGCAGCTTTGTTGAGTGAAGTCAGTCAAAGCCAGGGGATCTCTGGAAATCCAAACAGATTACGGGGTAAGAAGGACCTTGGAGAACCAAACTTTCTATCCTCTCTGAGGTGATAAATGTCAGCCTTGGTTTTAGCCGCCGCAATGATATACATTACGAAGGGGCATTCCATCAGACCTGTTCTTCCACTGAGACTCATTTGTAACAGTGACCGTATTTGAGATATTTATCACGATTGGTTTTCAAAACGGATAACACCTGACATGGGCTTTCCTCCAAAAAATGTTAACAAGCCCGATCATTTTCCCTGGACTACAATTACGGGTCTACTGGTGAGGATGGATGCCGAATCTGTGGCTGCAGTGACAGGCTGTACTGAGGAGCTGCATGCCGTAATGGTTTACCATTGCTCAGTGTCCGTATGAATGAGAGAGCATGCCATTAGCACCACAGGCTGCTCCATGTTGGTGTCTCCAATAATGGGCCAATCAATGAGAACACAGGACTCAGGACTTGAGAGCACAAAAACAAGGAATTGAAAGCATTAATGATGTCCATCCACGGCTCTCGGACAATTTGTCTGTAAATATGTAACAGACCCTTGAGTGCGCAGAATAATTCACATGACTGTGATGTTATTGAAGATGCACATCCGCAGCCATAAAAATAAGAGCTTTTTGTGGTATTATGACGAGAACTTCTGCACTGCGGCATTAATATTGTTGAACAGCACTGTCTGCTATTGGGGGTGCAGAGCACAAACTGAAATCTAAGATGATGTGTCCATGCGATTTTTTTTCCATTAGGAAGAGAAAGGGGTTTTGGAGGGATAGGCATTCGAAACTCTCCACATCCAAGAACAGATCCCAATTATAGATCTGGGCTGTGGCCGTCTCAGTCTACTTTCCTTCAGATCATACTCTGGAGTGCATGCATTTTCTCCCTCAGCAAAACAAACACAAGACACATTCACATTCTAAACTGCTTGCGGTGAGGACAGCGGCAACCCGAGAGAGAGCAAGAGAGAAGGACTATTTGAAATCATGTCAGTATGTTCTAGCTGGAAGATAGTTTTACCCAGAGCTCCCCAGCATAGGAGACAGGGGCACGCTGCGAAGAATCATCTTCAAAGTGAATAACTGTGTGAAACTACCATCTGTTTGCTCAGACATATGAGTCTGGTGATTTAAAAACGACTTACTTTAAGAGCAGGATGTTGTAAGCTTTGATGTCAGCAACAAGATTATAATGCTTTATATATCTGACTAAATACAGTTATTTTGTCTAAATGATGTATTCTCGGACAGTGCTGCACTGCAAAATAAAAGGAAATACCGAAAACATTTTGATTTCAATTATCATCTGGCTTACTTCTCTACAATTCCTGTACAAAGTCCACTGGTCATCTTTTTCCACACAGCATTGTTATATTGGTGCAGTGGGAGCTTATTTAAATTGAAATATAGTGCATGCTGTTGAGATCTCTATGGTGTAATGACTGAGTTATCCTTGTCTCACTGGAACCCCTCCCCTCCTTTCTAATTGAACAATCAGTTTGCAAACATAGCAGATGCGTGCAACTCCCACTGGTACAACTGGGCACCAAACACCATTGTAATAGTGGGTCTTACTTACCCGACAGACAAAAAACACAGACTGTAAATCAAGCTCGGCCAAAGAGGGGGCATCGTTGGCCTGTCATAAAGTTCAATTTGGCCAGATGTTTTTGCAAATATTCCTAAAATCTAATAATATTCATGTCATTTTATTTTTAAGAGGTAAAAACACTAATGGAGGATCCCTACTTATTTTTCATAATCCGGGCATGGTGGGGAGAGTGGAGCATCTTTTTATTGATACCATAAAACATTTGTTGTAGGTGTTTGCTACTCGCTCATTGCCCACCATTCATTTTTAATTTTTGATGGAAAAAAGGTTAAGCTTTTCTGCTCTATATTCATCCATGAGACAAGTAGAGCTGTGTAGTTCATCGATATACATTATTTGGATGGCCATTATAATGTTTATGATGCTAATAGACCTTTGCAACTGTATAATACATGGTTTATAATAATAAATGTTATTGCGTGTTAACAGTGAATTAACTAAAGTTTAATTAACATCTATAACATGTATTAATGGGTTGCCAATTGCACATATATAAAACCTTTATGTGACTAGGAATCCACATAGGGATTAAAATCTCCTACAAGTGAGACCTAGTCAAGATAGGGTCAGAAAAGCAGCATCAAGGACATGACAAAACAACAAAACATCACATTAAAAATCACATCAAATCACAAAAGCGATAATGAACAATAATGAAGCGATGATTTCAAGAAAGGCAGGAAACGCAACAACGCAGAGGCTGGAAGCAGCAACTGTTTAAAAAGTTCTTGTCAATAAATGAGACAGCACATCACAGTTGTTTTCAACACATTTTCTATTAGTCTAGTTATCCGTTAATAGACTCAGAGCTTGTGTCAGCGCAGCGTGCAACACACGAGCAGAGTGTCCGATCTGATGAAGGGCCTTCCACATACAACAACCGCGCAGCAACCAACACCAAACAAGGACGTGATGTTACATCAGACCCACTGATGACACGTGGAAAATCAAGCACCTCCACACCACACGCAGAGAGCCTCGTGTCGCCTGCACCACTGGCTTCTTCCTACCGTGACGTCACATCATCACCATGGACAGCGACAGAGGCAGCTGAACAGTGCAACAGAAACACAAGTGTGGAATAAAATGAAGATGTACTCACCATTGACGTTGAAAGAGTTCGTTAGTGTCTACATACTTCAACTCCCGTCAAACTTCAGCTGCACTCAGCTGGCCCTTCTGAGAAGTTAGCAGACTCAAGTCACGGCTCCCTTGATGTAAAGTTGAAACAGTAAATGTTTGGATGTCCGGCCATTAATATGCAACATCGTCCCCGGCGCTGTAACGTCACTCCAGTCTTCTTAATCCCAATGTATGCACTCGCCACTAAGTACCTTTTACTTTTATGCAAACGGACTGGCTGTTGATAGACTTGGCTTTGTGTCAGACAGCAGTCCCAGGAGAGAGAAACAGCCTGGAGAGGTGAGGAGGAGGAGGAGGAGGAGGGCGGCGGTTGCACCTGTCATATGCTAACCGCTAACATGTTAGCACCTCTGTCTCTGAACTTAAGTGATGTTTCTTCGCTGGTAAGTCTTGCTTCACCGACAAAAAGCTGTTTCCTCAGGAGGCCATAGCATACAGAGTCCCCACTTTTGTAGACTGCTGGTCACAAGAACTCTAAAACATTTTTTCAATGTCGAACTAAAGTTTTTCTTTTGCTTTGGCTAGCTTCCTGAAGCAACTTCCTGTCAATAATTAACACCTGAGAGAACAACACCACAATCAGAGGTTCCGCTTTGATACCCCACTCCCCAATATTTGATTATTTAATAATTGTTAGACTAGATGTATCAAATACGTGTATCTGAAATGTATGTTCAATAATGTATGTGTTTTATGCTTAATTTATTTTAGTAGACTAATTACTTGAGTGATTTTGGGGCACTGTGGTTTCAGTGCAGAAAAATGAGACCATAGCACAGACAGAAACATTTTTTTCAAAGGAAATTCTTAATGAGAAGTTGCTTTGAGGGCCAGTTCTGTGTACTGATACAAAAATAACAATGTTGGCTCGGGGCAGGACTTGTTAGTAAAGTATGTGTGGTTGACAATCCTAGATTGCACTGTGCAAATCCCCAAAAGCTAATGTACACTGGCTAAATATTACATAAGATGTTTAAAAGTAAAAGATGAGCTATGCTGGGTACAATGAAAACAACCTAATAAACCACATGTGATATAATGATAATGGTTGTAATCACTGAAATGCAAGTTGTGTTTTTACTCGGATGATACTTGTCACATCGACTACAATCACTAAACATATTCTTCAAGAGAAAACCATGGTGACATTTCCACGGGGGCACATGTCTGTTTGTATTACTTGATTATGAGGGTTTTGAGAACTTAGTGTTGCTTCAATGAAACCTTTAGTATATGACGGAGAGACATTCTCATCGGATTATAAATCAGCATGTGCACTGGAGCAATTCATTTGGAAAATAGAGAAAATAAATACCACATCTAATTTAAATATTGGTCCAGTTTGAATAGTTTAACATTTCATGAACTGCCAAGCAAACAGTATTACTAAATGCGGCACTTTATTTCATGGGGTAAAGAGAAGATCAAATGAACTGCACAGTTTGTCTCTCAGAATTAATAGGCATTACATTGTGGATCTCCCTTGTGGTGCCAGCAGCTCTGTGGCTCTGCAACACCTCTGCTATGACTAATCAGTCTTTTCTAGTGGCAACAGCCTTAGGCTTCAAGCATGCATCGACAATTCATGGCCGCACTATGGAAAATGGCAATGTAAGACCACATGGTACATACTGTATAATGTGCCAGTAGTAAAAGACTGTATCTGGAAAAGCAAAGAAAATAATGTAAATACAGCAAAGTTTCTCACAATATTACTTACTTTTGTCCTTGAATCACAGAATTCAACAACTTTGCTTTGAGGAAGGAAACAGACACATTGCGATTGTTTTGCAGGAGCAAAATTGCAGTGAGTGTGATGTACAACAACTGCAATACAGTGTGCTGGAAATTGGCTTCAGCAGGGGGGGTGTCTGCATTAACTGTGACCACACTGGATGCCTCTATCCACCTTAATGAAAGTGTCAGTCAGTCAGTGGAGGATGACTGCGGAGAGGCTGAAGTTCTTTGAATGACAATGTTTAATTTGCAAAAAAAGAATGGCAGAAGACAAAACACAAAAATGGGTCTAGTAGTCTTTTCTTGAGATGTTATTAGCTGCCACAGGGAGGCGCTGTTTTACACTCCCAGGTGTTAAATGCCCTTTCAGATGGCGGGCTATCCAAATCATACCTTCAATGATGAAGACAGGCCACAGACCTGTCATTTCGTTAATGAAACGAAGAAGTGAATTAGGAAACTGCGACAAAAAAATGCTATAGAGGACACTTAAAGGACAGATTTGGAGGAAAACCCTAGCTGTGAATCAGCCGGACTCTGATGCTAGCTTACATTAGCGCTGCCGCTGTCCTGTAGAACAAGCTAGCTTAGCTGATGTCACAGCACACTCCTGAGCCTTGTTTTCCATGTTTGACGGAAGCCACCTTGCTCTGTCGTTGTGTGTGAATGTTTTTTGTTGGTTTGCAAAATGCTGTAAGAGATTAGCACCAGTCTGTGTGCTGCTTAAGGCCAAGGATGCCACTTGCAGGTGCCAGTTAAAGTGAGCGTTATTTAGTGTTGATTAAGTAGCAGATTTTGTTGGAGGATACAACATGTTTTTCATCACAGAAATTCTCCTGCATGTGGTGAATGCTGTGCCTGAACCAGTTGCCATGTTGTCTTTCATGTTGATTTTACTGATCAGCCTAAATCTTGTGTTAAAACGTACTTGTGTTGTCAACTTTGAAGCTTTTCCTACATGCAAAGCAGCTATTCAGTGAAGTTATCATACGTTTGTTTTTGCTCTTCATATAGTCTATAAAGTGAGGGGTTCTTCACAGGCTCTGTGTTTTTAATCTGTGACTGATGGCAGCCTCACCCCATGTATTTAACTCTAGGAGATGGACGCTGCAGAGATGCAGAGAGTAAAAGACAGAGGAGAGAGAAGGTGGCGTTTATGTGCTTCTCTCTTATCTGTGTTGTGTGCGAAAGGAGATTTGTCACATTTTTTACATTACCACAATATTTGTTATTTCCTGTTTGTTGTGGGTGGAGCACTTAGGCCTATAGCGTGTTGTGTTTCAAGGGTATGAGAGGCATTTAAGGTGTGTGGGCGGACATTGCCGCATGCTTTCATTGCTGGGCAAAGCTGTATATGCTGCATGAGGTGGTAGCTGACTGTGCTCAGGATGGCAGTGATCTGCTCAGATATCACTAATTTGGCTTCGGGGCAAATTATGTTTCCTAGCTTTTTTCTTTTTTTTCTTTGTGTTCCTGCTGCAACAGTCTTTTCAGTGTCAATTATACTTTTATTAAAACCACCTTAAAGGTCAAGGCTGACAGCCTCTGAAAGAACATGGCGTTTAGACACGTCTGTCTCTGACTAGATGACTCACACACTGATACAGTCTTATGTCGCATGAAAGCCAACAAATAGTCTTTAGAGGAAACAATAAAGTCTCTTTTCAGTGAGGTCTGAGTACTGAAAGCAGTGAAAGTGATCACATAATGAAATAAACAACCACCTACTTTGGTGGAATCATGCTGTTATTATTTGAGACAGGCATCACATGCTACATCTCACTCCTGCGATTATACTTACAGTAGAAGACACTGCCAGTTGAAATGCATTGTTTGCTACTCCAGCACCTCATCTCTAATTATAAAACTTCATTCTGTCTGGTTCTCTTTCTTGTAGGTCGACAGCTAGGCTGTTCATGCTTCATAGAACTTCCCCCTCTCAAGCTATTTCCCCCATAGCCTAACCTAATATTGACTGGAATAGGAAATTCAAAGCTGCTGTAAACATTCAAATGTCTGACAAGCCCACTTCCAATTTCACAGATGCAGACCTGGGAGTTATGATGGCAAAACAAACTGCATTCTTGCTGTGTGTTAAAGACAAAAAGATAAACTGTTCTGTTTTCTGTGCAAGGTCTTGCAATTTTGTACAGCAAAGAGGCAATGTTTGACAGGGAAGGTTACATCAAAACACCGAGTTGATTTGTATTTTCTCAGTAACACATTCTGCAGGTTAATGCACTGCTTCCTGCAGGCAGTTTGTTGAAAATGATGGCAATAATTGGCATTTAAGGAGCCAATGTTTACCTTTAAGGCTTATCTCAGCTGGGGTCAACACCATGCCTCGCTACAGCTCGAGTGATTCTGCCCCTTCTGTATTAGCTGGCCTTGGAGGGGTCAGGAAACCATGTCAATGTGTCTCTCAGTTTAATTCTATTAAGCACAGGTTCAAGCTCCAAATTAAAATGCAAATTACCTCCGTAATAAAAGTGAGCGAGAGTACAGGCAGAGATAAGGTACATCCTTCCCTTTCATTGCTGGCGCTTATGAAGTACAAACCTCTTTTTAATGTAAAACTTAATTTAATTCCGAAGAACAAAGTGTCTCAAAACACAATTGTCTCTCAACAGGTTCTGTCCAACTTGTGTCATGTCTGAAACAAAAAGGAACGATGGCTTCAAAGCGTGTATTGTGTCGTCTCTCATTCTCTCACTGGGGATTATTTCTGAATAACGCTGACAGTTTCTATGCAGCTGTGCTGGTAGAATTAGGTCCAGCTGGATCTTTACATCAACCGTGCATCTGTCCAGGGGATTTTTATAAAATATAAAATGAAATCTGATTAAATCAGTTCAAGGATTGTTACGATTCTCCGAAACTTGTGATTTGATTTTTGATTCAGCCATTGTTTTTCCAGCACTGAGGGTAATGGCACTGTTAGAGTGTTGCATCTGGATTTGTTAAAAGTGCAGTATGGAAGAATAAATGACCACCTGTCAAATTCAAAACTAATAGGGGGCGGCATGTTTCTCGAGTAACCTCTAACTGCTGGTAACTGTAGCTAACATCAGCTAGTTAGCTGTGTAGCTAGCAGTCTGACTTAGGGAGGTATCAGTAATTCATGAAATTCTTACGTGCTGCACCTTTAAGATCAACACGATCATTGGTTTTATCCACCTACCTATCTAAGTGTCATTTACATTTTCAAATTCTTCTTTAAAAAGATAGTGTGACTTTACAACAACAAGTTGACTATCCTGGCGAGTTTTAACAGGTTAGGGTCAGGCAGGTTCAAAGAAAATGCCCCCAAAATTTCAACAAAGTGAACGTCATCCTTTGGAGAATTCTCTATAAACATCAAAAGATGAAATAAAGATTGTCACAATGTTTAGTTGATCAAATATGCCCCAAGTAAAACCTCTGCCAAAACAAATCCATGCAGTATCTCTAAAAACAGAAAAAGCCAATATCTCTGATAGTGTCGGAGTTACCTACAGTATCAGTCAGTTGGTTGTCTTCACGCACACAGGTTAAGTGTCCTGAGGTGCAGCTTCAGGACACTAGTAAGTTCACTGTGCTGTCTTAGAAGTGTTGTTTTTGGTTGTTGTTGTTTTTTTAATTCTACTTTTGTTTTTTGGTAGAATTTAAATCCTGACACAGCTACCGAGAACCCCAATCAAATATGACATGAAACTACCAAGATTAAACCTGATGAAATTTGGTTTGGGCTAGAAGTAGTAGCAGTATCAGTGGGAGCATTGGTGCTTACCCATAAAAGGATTAGCCGAAAACATAAATCTGCACTACAGGAGGAGGATAAAGTATGTTTCTGAATGCGTGCCGTGCTCCATTGTCAGAGCACAAGCAGTCTTCCTCCACCTTGTTTTGCCTCATTGGTTCCCTGCAGCTGTCTCAGTGAGAGCACTGTACCTTTTTGGACACATGTTACCAAGTATATGAGGTGAATGTCAGCATCAAGGAGATAACAGCTTGATGTCTCGCTGGTCTGTTATCACTGTGCGATGCTCCAGAGAAGCACAGCTGCAGGAGCAGAAGTCTTATCAATCCCAGAGTTAAGGTGAGAGAGCAGCGGGAGGGTGAGGCTCAAAAACCAACGAGCATGAGCCCTTCAGGCTCCCCCCAGCGACGCCCTCTGACTCCCCGCATACAGATAGTGCGACTAATATTCTGAAGGGCCGACCTTTTCCATTCCTATGAAGAGAAAAGGGGGCGAAAAAAAGAAACAGCATCATAATTCGAGTTCTTTAGTCAAGGACGATTAGTGTGGTGCCCTGCGACACAGAAGGTGACGCAGATTCTTTGACGGCTCAGTGCATACTAATTTGGACTTTTGCAGTACAAGGTAGACCAACTGTACACCTCAATTATAGGTCACCTCAAATCTGAGGGCTGAAAAATAAATGAAGTAATTAAAAACGGAGAATCGGCCGGTGTAAACAGAAGAGAAGCCAGTTGGAGGATACAGAAAGAGATTCACAGACAGGCACGGTTATCTCCAGTATATGAATCAAAGACAACATCTCCTTGGTTATCTTGCAGGGGGAAAAAAAATACAAGATGGTGTTGGATCTTGTTCGCAGTCACGGTGAGTTGTTTAAAAATTCAGTGTAGGTGTGTTGAAACGAGCGGGGCATTTGAAGTGAATATATTTTGTTTTATAAATGAACATCGGGTAAATGCCCGCAGGCCATTCTTCACCTTTCTCATGGATACATTACTTAGACTGAGCGGTAAACAATACATAATAGATAACTCTTGTACTCTGAAGTGTTTTGGCCTGTATCAAGGCCATGCGTATTTGCAAATGTTGCACGTCACGGGCTATGTGAAATGACAGTGAACCAGGGCAAGCAAGTATTTCTGCTTTGCGCTGCAGTGCCTCCTTTATTTTTAGCGAGGACTCATGTACACGGGAAACCAGTGCATCAGGAAATACGCACTGCGATCGTCTGCACTGTCAAATGTCAAGTGGAAGGGAAAAATGGCAAGTGCAAACATTAGCGAATTAATATATTTCAAGATTACATACAGCAGTGTTGTCTTCCATCAGACATTTTTGCATAATTTGTAGACGGCACTATCTTTATTTGGGCCAATTTAATTAGGCCATTGAGGAAAATGTGGCAATTTGATGAGTAGGATTGTTTTGTGGCAATATAAGATTTTTACATGATTCTTCTGATCTCGAGTGCTCAGATATATGTAAATGTCTCTATAATCCTAAAATACACATTACTGTGTCTTTGTTTTACTGTTATCCACAAACCTTTGCTTACATTTCACTATATTTCAATATCAGTGTGGTGATTTTGAATCGAGATTTCCATTCCAAATGCTTAGATTATTCCTGCAGCGATATTATAACCATTGTGACGTTCCATAAAAGAAGTGAGTGTTGCAGTCCCACTGTGCAGTTCAGTAGTTTCTCTTATGAAATGAAAATAATGAAAATAGTTTAAAATTGGAATTTCTTTGAATGCCAACGAGAGAGAAGTCCTTTTCTAATGCTACCATATTTCCTTGGCATGTCTAAGTTACTCTGTGCAACGTTACGACTTAAGAAGCATAAAAAACAATTAGATTGATCTATATTACCGCTAAGTTTGTCTGAGTGGAATCCAGCGCTCTGCTTTGGTGTTAACCTCAGCGCCGCATGACCTTCTGCTCACGTTCTAACGTTCATTATGAAAGGCTCGGGGAAAGTGCTTGCTCATAGGGTTTCTGGTATTACATAAGTGACTGTGCAGACGTTGAGGCCGAGCCAAAAATTAATCGGTGCGATTAATTACAAGAGCCATATGGTCAGCAGTGTCTCGGTGCCATTTCCAGTTAGACTGCTAGGGAGGTGCTGGGAGGCCTGCTGACATTTGCACAAAGTCCCTGAATCCAACGTTTGTGCTCGGCTACAGTCCCTCTTTTTTTCTCTCTCTCTCTCTCTCTCTCTCACACACACACACACACACACACACACACACACATACACACATTCACACATACACACAAACATGGCACCGTATAGGTCAGATACACTACATTCTAACTGCATCATCAGTATTACACCAACATTTGTTCTTCATTCAGCCATGAAGTGTGTGATGCTGATACACTGTTTAAAAAAAAAAACAAAAAAACAAACATCGCTGGGCATCCAACAGGAGAGAAGTCATTGGACCAGACTTCAAAAGGAGTCACAGGTTTTATCCTCTCCTCCGTCTAGCCGCAGTGTTTGACTTTGTTCGGGTGAGAATTGGAAATTGAAGCTAATACACCGGAGAAGACTCGAGAGCTTACTTAATCAAAATGACAGGTGATCGCGCGGCGTTAAAAAGCGACAAAGCAGAGGATGGCACCAACACACTCCTCAGAAATTAGATGGATATTGTCCCACCTGCCGAAGGCCGTGTGAGTCATGGCAGACAGCGGCTATATGATGAGCGCGCTGTGTACACACAAGCCCGTATTAATCATGCACACATTCCCATAGGGACAAGATGGGAGTTTTCATCTGAACTCTGCATCTTCCTGCTGATAAACACTTCGCTTTTGCCAGAGGTGTAACATGGAGGGGAGCTTAGGATAATCGCAGGGGCAGCACAGTCGTTCAAGCGGCATCCAACATGCATAAGGAAGTACTTGTGTACGTGTTGCGCCGATGCATAATTGAAACTCTGGAAAATGTAAACGGGTGACTTTTGAGCAAGAAAAAACAACAACAACAAAAAGACTTTAGATGATTAACAATGGATGTGTTGAGGTTAAGCAGGGGTGATGATGATTTAAACTAAATGAGCGACGCCAATTTCAGCTGAGGAGACAAAAATCCATCATAATCATAATAAATTAAGGTGCGCTGTTGTTGCAACTGCCGCTATTTTATTTCTTATTGTCAGAAAGCCTGCCAAGCTCCCAGTCAATGAGTGATGACGTCCTCATCCTTGGTGTAGGCCGCGTTGGCAGCGTTCAGCGTTGGCTGGCCATCGTAGAGCACTCAGCGATGAATGAATGAATGAATAATGCGGCCAGCGTGCCTCAGCCGTTTACACGAACCTTCCTGTGCATGCAGATTTTCTTTATTTTAACACACATAGCCCATACTTTGTTGACTGTTACTCCCGGCTCATGTAGTTTTATAGATGGAGCTTGATATTCAGCGCTGCACATGGTTTACGGTGACAATGTCCTCTAAAGTGGCGGAGAGAAAGTGCTGAGGGAGGCAGCTATAAAAAAAACAAAACACAGGTTGGTATCAAAGCAGCCGGCCAGCGAACGTGAATCATTATGAAATATGAATTAGATCAACATACTGTACTCAGTAATTGTTTTTTTTGTCTTTGTATCTTGTGAAGTAAGTTCAACTACAGGTAGTTGTACCCTGTATTTTACTTTTTTTTGTTTTTATTATAGCAATGTAAGTATATATTTGGTGAATAATACTTTTTGCTTTTCATCCAGGTGCATTATTAATCCCCACTATGTGCATATGGCCGTGTTTATAAAGCTGATGAGTGTGCATGTCAGGACATACCATTTATTATAAGGAGTAAAATGTAATGAGTGGACATATAGTACATGCTTGAGAGACATTTTAGGGGTTTTGTGGCTTAGAGTTAGGGCTTAATAAACAGCCGTGTGCCAGTGCAACATAGAATAGAATAGAATAGAATAGAATAGAATAGAATAGGATTACTTTAGTGATGACATGATAACATAAATCATTTGATGCAAAAGAAAAGATGTATTGTTTACTATTTAAATGGACTTGCAATTCGAAACTTTTCGTTGCTCTGCAATAACACCCGTTACAGCGATGTTGTGAGTAGTAGTGAGTAAGAGAAGACAGGAAGCACCACTCAGCAGCGTCGACTCTTTAATGACATTAAATACAAAACAAAACAAAACAAAAGCACTCATCTTGGAGAAACTTCCCTTTTTTAAAGTTGGCATACCTACAGTATGTTATTTACCTTTAGCAAACACTTTGGTCCAGAGCGACTTACAGTAATTCCTACATTGATGGCAGTGGCTGGCACTGAAGTTGCCAAACAGCACATCAGGAGCAATTTGGGGTTCTTGCCCAAGGACACTTCAACATGCAGACCAGGCTACCCCTGAGCCACAGCCGCCCAAAATTTGTCTCCTTCGAGCCGGATTCGAACCAGCGACCTAAGGATTTCAGCAGTGATGCCTCTACAGTCCTCCGCTCTACCAACTGAGCTATCGAAGGGACACCTGAGCTGTTGAAAGGACGAATGTTATTGTTGTGTAAGGGCTTGCAAGGACACCTGGTTGATGCTATTCGGACCAAATTTGATTCATTTGTCTTGGCAGGCTACACGTGGATCATCTGCGGTTTTGAAAACGCACGTTTCTTTTGGCAGACTTTGTAAAACATACTGCCGACCGAGAAAATCAACAGATCAGACAAATACAGGGAGAGACAAGCCGGTGTGGTTGCAGTTAGAAACGTTTGGGGGAAAAGAGACCTAAAGTGAGTAGACTAAAGTAGTTTGGGAGTAGCCCCGCTAGCTCCTGCCACAGTTACACAGTTAACACCGATCAGACTCAAACTACACTAACCTCTTTCACCACCTACGCAAGCAGTATGGATAAAGTCTACAGATGAGAGCAACAAATACACAGTCAGTGATTTATCTTTTAATATGTTAATGGTTAATGGTTTGTTAAATGCTTAATTTAACATTTGTAAATATTTGCCAAATACATAATTCAGAAAGTACTAAGAAATAGGCTTTTTCACGTGTTCATTTTAATGCAAAAAAAAAAAAAGAAAGAAAAATGTGCCGTACCTATTTTACTGTGATCCAGTTGGGTACAGAAATGAGAACCCAAGGTGAAATAATGAATTAACAGCGTGTTGCTTGTGTTCGCGACACACATTACACACTTACACTCTATGTATCTATAGTTTTCAGCAAATTACAATCCAGTAGTTTTCGAGGCACCCAGCAGCCCCGCAGCTCACAAGGTTACAGAGAAAGTGACTGAAATCGTGTCCCAACTAATTAAGTTCTCAGAGGAACCAGTGTTTTGTTATTAAATCAATTAACAAATGTCACACATCATAATTCACCACCAAAGTTCAAATAAAAGAAGAAGAAGAAAAAAAGAAGAAACCCTGCAGAGAATCCAGTGTGGCACTAACTTACAATACTAAACTGATGTTACATCTACAGTAATGTATTTCCCGTCTTACTCTAACTAGCTGTGGAAGTAGTCAGACCAGATCCAAATATGCTGATTTCTGTGCAGTGATTGACAACAGCTCCTAATGCCCCAGGATATTCTGTCCTCCTACCCATCCCAGGAAGATAGGATTGAATGACGGCTTTTCTCTCTCTTCAACAGCATTTTACTTATTAATCACATTGAGAGTATGAACCGTGAAATGAAAGCCATCCCGCTAAACTACTCCGGCCTTGACTAAATAAATGGTCCTCCAAGGGAAATAACTTTTCATGGGATTGGTTCGGTGGCAATATTCCGAGACTATGCAAAATACTCCAAATATGCTGTAAATCAAACGGTGACATGAACCTTGAAGAGAATTAAACAAGCTGCTTCTTTTGGACTGCTTTTTAAGAACTTCAGATTAATGGAGATAATTACAAAATAGCTAAAAATAGTTCAAACAAGCTTCAGGAGGACATTGATTTACAATTTTTACGACATGCAATTTTTATTTTACACTATAAGCATCAGTCATAAGAATATATGACACATTATATTCAAAATTTACTGAAACCTCTATTCCCATCAGAACCCAACCCAAAAACAAGAGGAGTCATCCTGCACATAGAGCGGCTTTCTTATAAAGCTATTACCAAAAAGACGATCAGATTGTGAAATCGACGTTCATAGACAATAATTAAAAAAATTAGAGATATTTCTTTTTAAGGTGCAAAATGTAACATTTGTGCTTTTAAACATGCAAAAATCAACTGAAATTATCAACAGAATGCGAAGAAACATAAGTTTTTGATGTCATGTCAAAGACATCTACATTAGCATGCTGACCGGCTTGCCCTGAGAGCTTGCCCTAAAGCTCCTATGCTAAAGGTGTAAACACAAACACTCACCCAGTAGTCCTGCTATTAGCAAAAATGCTAATAGCAGTTTCGAATGAATAGAATACAGTTAACATCGTTATGCAGTTAGTCTGGTATTATGCTGCCCTTTTTTGGTGAGTATAAATTCAACAGGTGGACATTTTTTACATACTGCACCTCTAAAGAAAAGTAGCTATAATTGGAACATCTAAATAAAGGCATATCTCTCACATAGTAACCAAAAAAAAAGTGCATTCACTTGTTTTATATATAAAAATGTTGTTTAGGAAAACCTGGTGAGCAAAATCTCACTATGTTTATTGTAACCTTAAGGTGGATATGCTCCACCCAAAGGAACAAGGCTTTAAAATAGATATGGTGACTTCTAACTACTTTAGTATTTACATTCTGGTGAAATTGTATTATAGGTATCATTGCAGCTTAAGAGTACCACTGTATGTGTAGACCTGAATTTGAAGCCTGACATATAACCCAAAAAAATCCCTCCACAGCTCGCTTTGATACTGCATTTTTTCATGACAATGTAAATACAGTAGGGCCTAATACCGAGCAGTGCTTGGCATTAGTTTCGCCATACTATATGAAAATGAGTCAGTTGCATCTTTTGATTCATTTAAATGAGCTCAACGAACTGTGAAAAATGTTAATTTTCTTCACGGGGGCCTTTTGTGTTCCACGTCCCTCAGGGAATGGCAAGAATACATTTCCAAAGTTGGACCGGCTCTAACTTGGTACAAATTCAAAAGTGATGTCACTCTCTGGGCACTGAATGCACGTCCTTATTTTAGGTGAGCCTCGCTCCGCCGATCTTACAGTACGTGGCGCTTTGCAATCCAGCGCAAAGGCGGCTAACTTGGCCTCTTAAACACGTGGCGATACATGACAGGATATAAAAATACATTCCATTTGACAAACAGAGCATCTATAGCGAGGACACGGTATGTCAGTAAATGCACATATACCACCTAATTGGCTCGCTACATTCAAAGCTTAATACTAGAAATAGCCCTAGCAATCTCATGGAGTGTATCACCATATGTTGTGCTTGGAGGTTGTTCGGTTTATCTTACTGTTTGTCAAACTTAATGCACAACGCCTGTAGCTGCTGGGTTTCATATGCTATGACTGTAAAGCTGCAGCAGTATTTTATTCAAATTCACATTCACTTCTAGTAGGTTGATGTGATTGACTGACTTTGCCGGAGCGTTCATTCAATTTTCCCTCCTCCTCTATAGACGTATGATAACTGGTGCATAGTTTTCCTGAAGATCAAAGACTTACTTTATGACACGCGATACGAAGCGCCACACACCCCCGCCATCCTTGGACATTGTAATGCGTCAAGTGTTTAAGCTGTGATTATAAACCGCGCATGTCCACGATCAACTCTGACATCTGTAATTATCATTATATAATCCATCAAAAGAAAAATGTGACTCTTCTGAGACCTTTCATCATTTACTTCAAAGAAACCATGTCAGCCCCCGTTTGATATGTCTCCCGCTTTATCTGATGGCTCCATTTGTAAGAGGGGTTTAAAGCTGTGTAAAAAATAAAAAAAAAAAACTCACTCGAGTGATAATGACACTGCCTCTCGCTTAAGGTTCTGTTCTGGTCACAGTCCCGTGTCAAAACTAGTTTACCGTTTTAAAAACAAATGTTGCTACGTTGCTACGCTCTGTGCTAACTCTGCGACGACTGTTTTAACAAGGATGGTGAAGCACAAACAGGCTTAAAGCTGCGTGGGAGGGACAGGAAGGGGGAGGAGGGGAACACAGGCATTTGATAAATATGGGTGACCCCTTTGTCATTTAAACGTTATTGATGGCCAGAATCACGCAAATATGTTTCATTATAGTTTCCAAGTACACTGGAGAAAGTCATGGTATCATGTGTTCCTATCACTAATTTGATTGATTAGACAAAGAGGACGTACAGACAGAAGTTGTTATGATTAGATTATTTCCTTGTACGGTACTACCACCAACACTGCTCACTACATTACTGAGACCAGTTAAATCATAGTAGAATATCTCTTGCTATGGGGCACTGCATGTCCTACTTGTACTCATGACACACACTGATGCACACCATTTGCAGCCAGAAAGTAGGAAGAGGACATCATTTCTGTATTAAAAATAACCAAACCTGAACTTGACCCAAGCTGATGCCGTGCAAAGAAAAAAACTAACCCCGACCAGATCCCAGGCCTGATGTTTGTCAGGACATGACACGCTCAAGTATGGCGTCAGCATTCTCTCTGCTTTAAGCATTGTGACAGTTGAATGAAAGGTTAAGACGTTTGGCCATTTATGTTTCTGGTTACAACAGTCTTTATGGACATTCACTACGGTGGCCCTTGTTGGTCGTGGTCAAAGGTTTACTCAGGTTAATGATGCCGAATTTGCTGTTTTGTAGACTTAATCTGTGTGATATACAGCCTTACACAAATCCTCTCTTTCAATTTAATGAGGGTTATCATGTAAGCTGGTGAACAGACTAGAAGCCTGACTGACCAAAGACAAGTGTAACTATATATTTGATAAGAATTCACTCAGGTTTGCAAAGTGCAACTGTTGAAATGAACATTCACCGTAGGACCAGCAAGCAAAATTTCAAAATCCTACCATCCTAAAGACTTGCGTCTTGAGATGAGAAAGTTTTGCTTTCTTACTTACTCTTGTAAATTCAGTTGTTAATGTATAGTTGTCCAGACAGTTGTGGACAACTTGTCTCTAAGTTAAGGACAATTTTGAGTTAGATAGTTAGTTATCTCTAACCTTCCCGGATATGTATCATGTTAGTTTGGGTTGGGTAATTAGCTAAGTTAGAGGATGAAATCATGGGAATAAAAATACAGTTTTGCTTGAACAAAGTAAGATTTATATGATGTTGCACTGCGAGTATGCAACCATGTGATAAATTAGTACTTTTACATTTATAGTTAAGTTTAAGTCTCTATGACTCATCATCACAGGCAGCCCTACAGGGTTCAGTTCTTCAAGTCCTACACCCTGAAAACTGGTCACATCCAGAATGTATTTTCACCTGATATTCTAAAAAAAAAAAAAAGCCCTCTCGATCAGTGCTTTCATCACACCAAAACAGCTGGAAATAATTGTAAGTCATTAATTTTTAGGGGACAGTCAGTTTCCTTTAATGGAAAAAAGACAAATGACCTTTCCAGTCCGTGAGAATATTAATGGAGATTTGTACCTTTAGGTAACTTTGAGTCGAGCGGTCTTGATGAATGAACACTGGAGAGCAATTTGGGAGGCTGCTGAAAGAGAGGCAGGTTTGTGCTCTTTCAGACTCCTGTCACTGAAGATGAGAGCCGGATTCATGCGGTGCGGTCTGTGACAAGCCAAGGCATTGATGAAGGAAACAGCAGGGGCCACACACTCTACGTCCCATCTCCATGGTGCAACGTATTAAACTCTCATTTACTGACAAAAGACATTCAGCCCTGCTGTTAGTCACACTAGTGCTACAACAAGTATTGGCAGAATGAGAGATGGCCTCTCTTTGTCTTAATCACCGTTCAACTCATCCGCTCTCTGCTTTAAGCATTTCGGCGGCCTGAAGCATCAAATATGAAAACGCGGGAAGGACACAACACATCACGTAATTGTTACTGAAACACTTGCAGTAACCTGCAGGAAGGTACAGTGTACCGCTGAGCGCTGTGATTGTTTTGTTTTTTTTTCCTCCCATGTCTTGCTGCCAGGAAATGTAAATTTGCTCCGCACATTTCGCTTCCTATGTTGATAGAGTTGCTATTTTACATATCAAACAGGAATTAGAGAGTGAATCCTTTTTACAGCGCAGTCTAAATTCCTACAGTACAGTGAGTGGTTTAAAAAGCTGAGGACAGGGATAATAAAAAAAAAAAGTGACTGTCTGTTTAATGGGTGGATTTTGACACAGAAACGCCCTAATCTGCTGTTACTCCCGTTGTAAACACAAGTGTCTGAGACAGCTTTGTCAAAGGAAAGCGCCGCCGTCTTTTTTTATTTTATTTTATTTTTTTATTTTATGCAGCCGCTCCCATTACTGATCAAAATGCCGCCTGGTATTTTCTGAAACATATTTTCTCCAGCGTTCAGTCGTTTCTCTAATGGCAGAAGTTGGCTGTATATTCTGGCGAAGTCAAAGCTCAGTTTTGTGTGATTAGATTTGAAAGGGGAATATCCGAGGCTCATGTCAGGCCTAATAGTCAAAAACACATATGCCTTGCAAACCTTTATCCTTCTATATTTTGCCAGAAGCGGAAAAAAACATACCGTAGATGGTGTTCCTGTCAAAAACATTCACTTACAGAGAAGACTCTCTGCTGCGTTCTGCCATATTCAGAATGGTAAATGTGCTCTGTAAGAACAAGGGAAACTACCTCACGGTTGCATGCCTCCATCAGCCTGTCAAGTTGGAGTTTAATTCATCTTATCAGACTCCTATAATACCGTAATACTTTTATAAAAAGATGGGTTTTTTTGCGAAATGGAATTTATCATTATATGAACATGTGTGATTCCAGGTAAAAAACATGTTGTCTTCAGTTATAGACTATGTTTACATTGGAGTACAGAAGCCTCTTTGCCACATGGTGCAGTGACAATCACCTGAAGTTCAATAACAGCAAAACCGATTAGCTTGTGCTGGACTACTGCTGTATGACTATCAATAAGTTTGGTTCATTGATAGAAACAAACAGAAACTGTCAAGTTCCTTGTATGTGTTCACATGCTTTGTCAATAAAGGTAATTCTGACGGAACACAAAGCTACAAAGATAGACGCTGCTTCAAACATGGATCTCCCTTCTAAGAGGCTACAAATTCTGAAACGTTGATGCTTTTACATCTCTCAAGCTGGCAGCACAGAGATTAACGACTCCAGTTGGACCGAATGTGAAATATATTCACAATCTCCTCTTCTGTTTTTGTTTTCTGAGTTGAATAACGCCCGGAAAAGTATTTTTTGCAGAACATTATGACGTGACACTGAAGTTGACCTTCGACCTCTTGGATATAAAATGTCATCAGCTCATCATTTTATTCAATAAAACATTTGACTGACAATAGTAACAAAGTGTGTGTCTAACCTTTCTTGACACCGTGTTTATGTGAGGTGGTCAACAAACCAAAAAAGGGGCATGATAAAAAAAAAAAAGTGATTTAGCCAAATAGGTCACACTCTGATAATCCAGTTGGCTAAATTATAGAAGACCCTCAAATATCTAAAGAGCACTTTTCAAAATAAGATAACCCAAAAACACGGCTTTTTCTGTGAGGGAGCTCTATCTCTGCTGCTGTTATTATGCAGTGAGGAGACTCTACCCGAGATAATCTAAATGCAAGTTTTTCCATTTGATTTGTGTAGTTAATAATTCTCTGTTCATTGCTATAACCGCAGAAGTGCACAAGGTGGTGGTTCAACTTGCATAATTAATACTATAAATCATGCTGTATATGAAATGTTTTTCCAACTGTTTTACACCGGCAGGATTACTCCGCAAGGGCACAGTGTTTTTATGTTTCATACCCTCGCGTGTCAGAGGGAGGAGGTATAATATAACGTTGATACTTTTTCAAAAAATAAGTAAGTAGAAGTACTAATTATGAAGCCGAGGGGACCCTGTCTGTGTTATAAGATCACACAGTATAATTTTGGGTTATCATTGTTTGGCCGTTAACTCAATAACAGTTAATCATATTCAAACAAGTAATAATTTGTTTTATATGTTGATCTTAGACTGCAGAGTAAGCAGTGAGTGTAGCAGTCGCATAAAACTTTCCTTTTGAAATCCAGATGGAAGTATGACACGAGTGGATAAACTCAGGCTGCTGGTACCATACCTGAGTATTTTTCACATTTACTTAAGGACAATCACTGAGTCAACGTACCTATTATTATACATTTCACAACATTGATTCCTACAAGTTCTTCTATGTTGAAATGTGGAAAGTGGATACGAAACTAGTAGTAGTAGTACAGCAGTGTGGATTTCCAATGTTTGCAGCATATTACAGAATATCTTTTTTTTTTTTTTTAACTCAAACAGTGACTGTACTCTTCTTTTTTGGCATTTCAGTGACATTCTCAAATGATGTTTTCCACTGAACTGCGGCAAAGCTTCTCATGGCTTTGTTTCCCAGAAACCCCGACAGCAAATTTAATGAGGCCCTTGATATAACGGCATTAATTCAGTTAATGTAAAACAACAATCACAACACACCCATAAGGTCCCATATGTCGCGTATGTAACCACCTTGTGCTGAGTTGCTGTATGACAAATTTTCCCCTCTACTTTAATCAAGAGTGCTGTAGCAGTGTTGCAATCCTCCCGAGGTCCATAAACTGAACAGAACTTTCCACTCTCCGTGGGAAATCTATCTTTTAGGTTACTGTGTGTATAAACACTGAAAGGCATTTTAAGGCAGACAGGCAGCATGCGAACGGATTATAAAGAAACTGTTTGGTTACTGGACGGTTATTTGGACTTAAGATTACAACTGCTGCATAAATGTGGAAAGTTAGAAAAGAAAGTAACAGCAAACATCAAAATCCTTCTTTTGTTATTTGTTGGCCCACTCCGGTAGACCACCGGGGAGACTCTGATCATTCAGTAGTTTATCTTATCATTGCTCATGCAGGCTTAAGTCTGCAAGGTCTCTAATTCTGCAGAATAATGCGACACCAGTCTATTAAGAATGCCTTGATTTGACTGAGTACCAGTGTTCTCTTCAGCATGACCAGAAACTTTCACAGAAACCTTTGCAGAAACAAATGTTTCTGCAAGATAAACAGGCACAATAGTCAAGTTCAACAATAACAGGCACCGGTTTCCTCACGATGCCAAATGACTTGCGCTGCCTAATCAGGAGGGAAGCTTTAAGGAGTCATCACAGAAACGAAAAGGAAAAAAAAAAAAAGAAAAATCAAAATGGCAAAAATCCAGACGGAGAAGGACAGAGCCGCCGTAACAGAGAGAGACGACAATTTGAACACATATTTTTAGCTAATGATAATGTAAAAGTTTGCCCCCTGGTCCTTTGAGCACTACAAATCATTGAAGAAACAAAAGATCAGCTGTGAGCAAACTGACCTCCTTTCTCACTCCATGTCTATGTAACACAGCGTATCATAATAGGTGAATAGCGGGACAAGCGACAAGATTGTCTTTATTGCAATTACGTAAATGTGATTTCAACATACGCTTGACTCAAAGCCCAATGTATAATCTGTATTCCGGGCTGCAGTGCTTTCTGTGCAGTTGCCTTGTCTGTACTCATTCACCTTGTTCACAGCAGCTTTGGGTGACAAACCCAAACAGAGCATAACACACTCAGGAGAGCCTGATGGTGAGTGTGCTACACCGCCAATCGTGGATTTTTTTTTTTGGAAGATTTCACAGAGCGAAGCCTAGATGAGCCTGTTTGTTACATCAACACGCTGGTCCAACGCTGACTGCATTTTGTGACCAGAGAATTCCTGTTTTTTCTTAATATGAATTATTTGCTGAGTGTGGGAGAGTTTACACAATTAAAGTCAGTGACGGAGAAAATGTTTTTATATTGGTTTGGCCAATTTTGTTACCTTTGGAAAGATGTTCCTCGTCCGAAGGTAACAAAAATTCACCAAAACAACAACTGGAATTTTGTGTTCAGTCTTTATTGTTGGCGGAGGCCTTGTATCCTGTATAACACAGCGTGGTATTGATCCTTTTATCTAACTCTCTCCAAGAAAGTACAAATCCAATAATAATCTATCCACTCTTAAAAATAACAACGCACTTACAACAAGTCCTCTACTGGCCAGAGCAGTTATGATGGGAACAAAGGAGGAAGTCAAGTGATGTTAGTATAAGGGACAAAGACACTGGAGTGGAGACGGCTGGACAACGAACACAGGACCCTCCAACATCAGACGTGTGGTTGTTATTGTTACAATGACAACAAAGCTCCCCTAACCTTGACAAAGTTTGTAGGTAAATCTTAACAGTCTTTCTCAATAGGCAGTTTAGGTTAAACCAGTGAAACCTTAGTAGGTAACCTTAGTAAACAATAGTGTTGCCACATAATAAAACATTGGAATTACATATTTTGTCCTTTTAATGTGGATAACTTGCCTGAGCTTCCAGCATGTTAAGCTATTCCAATAAATAAATCAATATCAATATGTTTTGCCCAGTGTGCTTCATACTTCTTCCTCATAATCATGGCTGGACCGGAAAAAAAAAAAAACATTATTTCATTTTTGTTACACTTTTCTGTTCTGTTATTATGAACGTGTGAGTCTTTTCTTGCCACGCCATCGCCCCCCCGTGTGCACATTAGTGCGTTCAGCAGGGATTACATTATATTTCTCAGCTTCAGTTGACAACATTTGTCTCCTTTTAAAATAAAGACAAAGCTCCACTGCGGACGTTCAAAACACACGGGGAGTTCACCGAAAGGAAAACAATGTTTGTCTTGTTTCTCCGCCTTTAAAAGAGAACTAACTTTGCACCTGCAGATTTAATAGCGGTCATTTACAATCATACGCTTTGTCAGAGCTCAGCTGCGGGTGGCTTTTGTCGTACAGTTTTGTGTTTAAGTTAATTCAGTGGAATAACAAAGGTGTTGCTATCGGGGGCCCGAGTAGGAATGAATCATTTTTGAGTACACTGGTGATTTGACTCTGCCTTCAGAGCTCAGTGAAAATCCCATTACCAATTATTGTGGCTGCCTGTTAGGTTACCACATGAGAGTAAAGCCTTTATTGTGATGCAGGTTCATTTTTTAAGACAAAACTCTCAACAACTAAAGGCAGTACAAACTGTATTACTTATTAGCTCTGCAGAAGCAAGAACCATGTAAACAACAGCAGCATTTAAACACCAAATATCAACATATTTATGTTAATAATGCTGCGTTGGTCGGATTTGTTGGCAGTAGTGGCTGTAAAGCTGATGTAATCTGCTCCCCGCAGCCTCGACCATGGACGGCTCTGAAGGAGCTTTTTGTGTGAAGATGCCAACATAATTGACCTCATCTTTCCTTCTTTCATTGGGAAATATGATTATGAGCTTTGTGACTGAGTAGGTGAATGTAGCAAAATACATGTGCATTTTTTTAGGGACTTGCATCCTGAAATTGAGACCAATAACAGTAGAAAATGTTCACATTTGACACTTTCTCTTCTCTTCGCAAATTTAACTTGAAAAATCACCAAACCGTCAGTTATAGTGTTCATTATGTTGGATCCTCTCGCATATTTCTAGGACAGGTATGCTGCTGTAAGCACTGGTGTAAACAAACCAACAAACCAAACAAGGAAACACTGTGACACTGGTTACTGCCAACTCTCCCGATTTTCATGGGAGAGAATATTTACATATTAAATCTCTGTTTCAGAGTGTCTGCGTGGGGATATGTGCCTTCACACCTGGCAACCCCACCCAGAGACGGAGGTGAGCATGTGTCACTCATCCCTGTGCTCACATCAGGCCCTACTCTCAGTTTTCTGCAGAAAATGCATGAAATGTGTCCCAAGGAGAAGAAACACTCTTGCTACTTTGACTCCACTTGGTGCGAGACCCTCGCCATTGTAGACCTTTGCCTCCTGTCTCACTCGCTCGTCTTCTTGCCTCCACTCTGCAGATTCATAATAATATGATGTGATACAATATAAAATAGACCTTATATAATATATACGTGATATTTTGGACTTATCTTTGCCAAGTTTCATATAGCTTCAGTCTTTAAATACTTTACCGATCTCAGTCAGAGACTCTCGGAAGACTTCTCAGAGGAAATGGCCAGCACCTGTTCTGCTCTACCTGCTTGAGATTTCATCTTGATAAACACATTTTCTGTGGAAAGCTGTGTATTTATAGCAAACAAGAAAAAAAAAAAGGCTTGGTCAGGACTGAAAAAGCAAAAGCATGGAGCATAAAATACCCACGTATTTATCAGTCCTTGCCCACAAGGCTACATCGTAGAGACCTTGTGCAAAAGTGTGCGTGGCCCGTAGAAATGGTAGGAAAACATTCACTCTACTTTCCCTCCTACTGTTACTGATGGACTGATTTGGAAATATTACAACCAAATACATGTCGATTAAACTTAGCTGACTAAGTGGTCACTAATCACATCACCATGCCACTTCACTTTGGACAAAAATGGAACTTTGATCTTAAGTACAACACTGGTGAGACCACTGTTTATTACTTGCCTTGTAATCTGAGTTTAATTGTTCTTGCATAATTTCTAATCTTTCAATTATCAACAGTATTTTTAATATATTACAAATGATTTTTTTTTGTATTTATCTGGATTTATTTCAGTCCATCTACTCCTGCAATGCTCTAATTTTCCCCGGAGGAGATCAGTAAAGGGTTTGACATACTGTAGATCTTTTTACCTTAACTCATTTTTCAGCCTGCTGGTGCACAACTAAAAACTGTGAAATGAAAGCGAAAGGTTCAGACAAAACTCTGGTAGCAGACTCAGGTTTGTTTTCATGAACGAACGATTTCGCAGAACAGTCGACACTAATTTGCGTGAAACTGTGTGATTCAATTATTACCTTCAAAATCTGCAAATCAAGATGTATTACCACTTTGTCGTGCCGTTTTCTTTGCCAACATAGTGACAGCTGTCGGCGTTTCTATCCTGATTTATTGAATTTGCCGTGATCCAAAATAGAGGGTTAGGGTTAGAGTGTTAAAAATAACATAAACGAGGGCTCTGCTCAGTTTAAGCGTCCCTGTGAACCATGACAGTGTGACAGTGAGTCAGCATGCACAGTACCAGGACTCTGGATGTGCAGCAGCAAAATGGAATTCAGCCACAGTTTTTTTTTCTTTTTACACCTGTGATTTTCCTAGTGTGACATGTCAAAGTGTCTGCAGTGAAAAGGGCCTAGTATTTGGATGAAAGGCAGCTATTGCTTGTATAAAGTTTTCCCACTAAATAATTTGTGTGATTAATTATATTTGCTTTTGAAACGTGCAACACAATCCTGTCTGCGATGTGATGATGTGTTCTCATTACTCGGCAGAGCCTGTACTGTGATCTGCTGGTGCATTTCACAGCTGAGCAGGAATATACAAAAAAACAAAAAAAAAACATTTACTGATGAAAACTTATTGCATATAATAAGATTAATATTGAAAAGCTGTGAAGAAAAAGTACACCGTTGGAGAAAATCCTTGTTTATTTGTCCGGAAAAGTTACCAAAGCACGTAAACATGGATGTCTTTGCTGAGTAAGGCCAAGGTTCTCTCAGCCTGCAGCCTTTCCAGTGTCTCTCGACAGCATCAGAAGGCTAAGCTGAGCAAAAAAAAAGGTCTCAGTTTGAGGCAGGTGCCCACTCCGAGGCGGCAGCAGCAGCCTCGACGGTGCTCAGGGCCACAACACAGGCAGATATTACATAACGTCTTAATACTGTACAGCGAGGCAGATGAAATCTCTCAGCGGTGGCGCCTGTTTGCCCCTTGACGTAGATACAACATGATAACTAATAAGGCTAGACAAACAAAAACAGCTCCCAAAAAAATCCAAATAAGTCTAGTACCTTCGGTGGATACAGCGACATTGTGTTAAACATATGTGAGCGTTGTCATTCAGTCAATTTTGAATTCTGTGAATCATGAAATGTCAGGCGAACACGCATGTCCTCATATCTGCTGCAGAAGCAGCCGACCAGGGCCACTGCTGAAAGTTATTTCTCATAACAGAGTGTTCCTGCAGAATAGTGTTTTTTTGTTAGTAGCATCTCTGCCAACAGCACTTTTCCCTGGAAATACACACAAAACACACATACACACACACACACACACACACACACACACACACACACACACACACACACACACACACAAGCGACCACACATAACCTCTACTTCCTGCGCTCCAAATAGTCAACCAGCAGCAGTCTGCGAGGTGACAAATGAATACTGTCACTTGGCTAAACACCTACTTGCACTTTTACTACAGTTATGTACTGTAGTTCTGTTTTGTTTTGTTGTGTTTTTTTTCTTTCTTTGGGAGCGAAACGCTCGAAATAACACGCTGAGATTTTTCTTTCCCCCGATGCAAACCCTAACCTTGCTCTAAACTCTCACACACGCACCAAACAAGGAAGATAAAAATACAAGGTTTGCCTTTGGCTGCGTGGAGAATGGGTTTATTTTAAATAATAGCAGGATGTCGTATCTGAATGGGAACGCTGCAATAATAGAAGGGGTTTGACTGGATGGAAGTGCGGTTGGGAAAAAAAAAAAAAAACAAAAACCTGTGACCCCGTGCCCTTCACGCCACCACGTCTATCTGAGGGGCCATTAGGGGAGGTGCTGAGAGAGCTCGTGTCACTCTGCATTAGTCCACCAGCCTCGTCCATCCATTCCATCCTGTCTGATAGGATACAGTCTTATATCATAACCCGCTGTGTCAAATCTGAAATCACGTAGACTGCACCGGGCATTATTGCCCTTGCACTGATCCTAATCACGCTAATGCGTTCTTTTATGCAAAGGCCAGGACACGACGTCTCGGTGAAAATATCAAGATGATGTCCATACATGAGGATCCTGGTAAATAACCGGTCTTGTGCTGCTGTCGTGTCCAGAGAGCGGCGTGAGTCATCGCTCTGGAAAATCACAAATGATCTTAAACCGAGCGGAAACGGCACAGCCGTAAGAGGCTCTGGCCGTCCCACTGTCTGACGAAGAGAGAAACCGCATGAAAATATACCAATTAACTGCAATAATTCTGCATGTGTGACAGTCGGAGGGGGAAGTGGCGGTGTGGCAGGGGGCGCGGAGGCCGTGATTAGTGGGGGTTAGTCTGAGTGGGAGGTTTTGCGAAGAGACATTGTTACGCGCTATCATATTTTTCCTCCGTTTTTTTTTTTTTCTCCTTCATTTAGTCGAGAACTGATGTCTAATATCCAAACCATCAGCTGAACACACCTCTTGAACCTGTCACTTCACTGCATTGTGTAGGCGTGTTATCAGTGATGTGATTATTATGTAAGACCTCCCTGCTTCAGTGAGATCCTCTGGCGCTGTGGGGATGATATAGAGTTTCTTGGAGCTATTAACTCTGAGTTACTGGTGTTTTAAATGGCCGTCCTGTTAAAACCAAGGTCCAGTTATTGTTGCCTGCTGTCAGACTTCCCATTTTCACACAGTACACAGCGTGAACGACTGATCACTCTCAAATCATTTGTAATGGAAACCTGGTTGGACATAAGCAGTGTTGCCACAGTTACCTTGAGAAAGTAATTACTGATTACTCCTTTAAAAAGTGACTTACTTACTTTACTGATTACTTGTTTTTAAAAGTAACTAAGTTAGATTGTTATGATGGCACAAAATGAGGGTGAGTCAACCGTGTTTAAGTGCAACATTTCCTCTACAACATACCGCGTGACCAACTTCTTCAACTCTCCCCCCACTTACTTGTTTTGCACCGAAGTCCAGCTTTTGTTGTTTGGATGTTGGGGGACCTCCTGCAGAAGTCGAGACCGTGGCTTTGCTCACAGCCCTCTGCTTCCTCCAGTGTAACAAGCCATAACTGACTGCTATGTCACAGTACAGGCTAACTGTCCTGGCCTTTTTTTTTTTTCCTTGCAAGGTAAATAAACCAACTATTATAAATTATGAACGAAAAAAAGTACAACATAGTTCTACAGTGTAATACGAGACAAATGCTGCAGCGTGTCGCTACATGCGTCGACTGGCGCTGTAAACATAACTGTCCTGCGACTCCAAATGTTTCTTCAAATTTGACGTCATGTTTTTGAAGCTTGATAGTACGCTGTTGCCAGATGTTAACACTGACTTGAATAAGTGACTTTAATCTGATTTGGAAATATTAACGCATTAGATTAGTCGTTACTGAAAAAAGTGGTCAGATTAGAGTACTGGCATCACTAGAGATAAGCAGGTCTCCCATCTCCAGCCAGTGGCCATAAATGTTGTTGTTGACTGAAATAACCGTTGCTGGCAGATTGTATATCGGCTGTAACTATCTAGCTAATTAAGCTATCGTTAGGTTCACAAGTTGGTTGATAATGTTGTCTGGTAAAACACCAGTGAGGGGTCTGAATAAATATACATACGGTGCATTGTGCTGAAAGACCGAGGCCAAAATTACACGGCTCAAGCAAAAGTATCCTCAACCCACCAGTCGACGTGTCTCGTATTACACTGTAGAACTACGTTGTACTTTTTTTCAGTCATAATTTCTGATAGTTGGTTTACTTACCTTGCAAGAAAAAAAAAAGGCCAGGACAGTTAGCCTGTACTCTGACATAGCAGTCAGTTATGGCTTGTTACACTAGAGGGAGAAGGCTTCCATGACATAACAGGGTCTGCTGAAGTGCAAGCGACCATGCTAATCAACAGGCTAACCTGTGCTGTGCAGACAGGTAAACCATCTCTGGCTCCTACCCTTTTTGTCCTCTCATATATATATATATATATATATATATATAAATATATAAATATTTTTGCAAGTAGTCAAGTGCTCTATAATAATTTCATGCAAGTACTTGACTACAGGAATGCTGTGAATTCAAAATACCCATCCCTCGAAGGTAATAAGATGATAAGCCAAACATTCTAATGTTTGCAGCCTGTGTGTGAGAGCAAAAAAAAAAAAAAGAAAAAAATACAGGTTCTTGCATTTCTGGTTTTGGAGTGAGTAAAAAAGAAACTAATTTAACGTCCTCGTACGCATTATAGGAGTGCTGCTGTGACTGCTGCTCCACGCACACTGCTTACAACAGGCATAGAAAATCCCCGAGCTTGTGCGGCCCCGCTGTGGCTAGTCATGGTTACTAAGCTTTGAGTGACACCGCATGATTAACTCGTACAAAAAACAGCGTGGAATGGGATTTCTAATAATAGTTAAAAAAAAAAAAAAATCATGCTCATGATATTACAGTATTTCCTCACTCTACTACTGTATCTTCCCTCCGACGTGCCGCCTCTGTTGCCTCTTTCGAAGCGCCGTCAAATGATGATCTAATATTGTGAGACGGTGATTTCTCTTTGAGGGGAAATTATTTAATTAGCTTGGCCTTTTCAGGTAGCTTAACCTTTTTAAAATGTCAGGTGAAAAGGTTTTAAAATAAGTGTGCCATGTTCTCAGAAAATATCCTCTTTTTAGGGGGGCCTCGCCATGACCTATAGAAGTGTGGCAAAAAAAGAGGTCTGACAGTGATGAATCTTACAGCTCAGAGCAATTTGTTACAGCCCAGATATGTTCCTGGAAAGCCCTCGCAAAGCAGAACTCCCATGGAATGGGACGGATCTCTCTATGGTCCTCTATTACAACCAATTCTCCAGACTTTTTTTTTTTTTTTTTTCGGAACTAAAGTATTTTTCATATTAGGTTTGTGCTCAGTGTGGATGGCACTTTATTTCTACATGAGATTAAACAAACATCTGGCTTTACTAGATGGCCAATAGAGGATAGAGCATAACTATTCCCCTCGGTGACAGGACCATTTGTTTGCTCTGAGGCAGATCAATCCGACTCTATCTTCTCTGGATTTCCTCCGCCTTTGTTGTCACCACTCGAGCTGTCCTTAGTAATCATCAGCTTTCGTGTCAAATAAATGAGCTGTTTCATTGCCGGTGTTGCCGCGGCTCCACCGCTGGTCAGAAATAAATGGAAATGAACACGGCCTGTTTTGCAAGGACACGGCACACACACACGCACGCCGAGCAAAATGTGGCCTGAGCCGTGACGACTTCTGCCAGAGCACATCGGGATCACATGGATGTCACATCTAGTGCGCTTTACCTTTTAGAAGGGAAAAAAAAAGAGAGAGAATATATGTGAAAATTTAATGACCCTAAGAGGAATGTGGTGTTCAGGAAAAGTGATCTGAAAATGTTGCAGCATGTCTGAGAAAATGTCCCAAGAACGGAACGTTAAAAATAAAACGCAAACTGTGGCAGAAATGTTCAGTGTTCAAGTCACGGTTACAGTGTTTATCATTTACTGTCTGCTCGATATTGCCAGTATATATTTTTTCATTTCTAAAAAAAAAAGCAACAGCTTACATCTAGTACATGTTTTGACAGCTCTGTGGTTATCAGTTTAACTGCGTGCAGTATTCAGTAATTGTTATGAAGACTCGACGTGCTTCTAGGATAACACCTCCAGTTGTCAGGTACTCGCACATGGCTGACATTCAGCCGAGCATCTGTGTTTCTTCTGCCGGCATCGGTAAATAATGCACTCCTGTGCATCTGCAGCACGACTCAATATATAATTCAGATAACGTATGCAGTGAGGCAACCCTGATGCCATTCACACTGGAGATGGCAGCGATGCTTGAACCCACTGCAATATGTTGCAGCTGACTTTTATTGGCTCCTTAAACCGCTTTGTGGCAAGTTTGTTCTGTCAATAGAACCATTATCATCACCTACATTACCCATCACTGAGGTATCTTTACATAGCATCTTAATGCAAACAATAAAGACCATAGAGTCTTCGCTCAGAGTAACAGTGGTAGATAGAATAATGCAGAGGGGTGGGTGCAGTGAGGCTAGGTTTGCTGTTGTGGTTGTTACCGTCTGTTTTTTTCACCGCCGATGGAAAAACTCTCTGCGGTGGTTCGGGGCTCTGCCACAGTGTTTGACAGAGCCGCACGAGCACGCAGGGACGGTTCTGAAGGGCCTTGTGTTCTGCAGGTGGTGTTTATAGGCGGCCGGTGGCCTCGCAGATTCCCCAATACAATTTGAGCAATAGTTGTCTGCCGAGCTGAACAAACACTGAAGCGTCCCCGCGCTCCGCTGCCACCCGCTGCCGCCACTGACAGCACGCTGCATGAGGATATGCAAATATACCTTCGAAAACTGAGAACATTTCCATTAAACTTCCTATTCCAGGGTGATGTTTCCAGCCTTATTCACGTTTGGAAAGAAAAGAAAAAAAAAAAAAAAAAGAATGCACCATTCTCATTCGCGTGCAGACAAGCTGCCCGGTCTTGGCCTCGTCAAGCACTTGTCAGTATCATCCATGAGAAACATTGCTGTCGAGACTTGTTGGTTTCTGCCCTGGCAGCCCCCCCCGCCCAAAATAAGAGGAAAACGTGGCTTCATTTCAACTCACGCCACTACACTATTCTGTTGAGAGCATTGCATTAGCTTGATTATGGTTTTATCTGTCAAATGAATGTGCAGAAATAGCTGACATAACATTATGTGGCAAATCCAATTTGGTATTGATTGACAGTGCGAGATCCACCGTGACCGTGTTACGGCTTCCCGCACTGTTAGAGCACGGCGCGGCATTATTTGCATTGGAGAGAGGAGGGCATTTGCTGGGAGTAATTTGTTAGGCTCCTCTGACTTTGGAAATTTAATTGCAGGTACAGTAGAACGTGGCCAACAATGGGATAACTGAAGCATTAAAGTCTGCGAGGGGACTCACAAACAGCAGGAGCGTCCCTCATGGCAAACACTGGGACACACGCGCAAGACAGACTGAACCACACGGCAGCAACACACACTTCAAAAAAAAAAGAAAAGAGTACATCTCCTGCTGACCTCTTGATTCTTTGATCCATTAATGACATGCAATATTCATACTCCCAGCTACTGAATGTTTCATTATAACTGCAGAGATGCGGCGGAGTGCATTATGGAGAAGCATGGCGCAGACTATCTACAGAATGTTTATCATTTATCATGTGCTGTTGGCTTTAGTGTGTTCCTCCTGTGGAATGTTTGACCTTCAGTGCTGCTTTTATGCATTCCTGTGCGCTGGAAAATCAAAGGGAATACAATTACGTTAACATCATGTGCTTAGTGTGCCCCGAAAACCTGCATGTCAGCTTATATAAAAATATGTATTTCCTTTCCCTTTTTTCTGATATACCTGCGGTGATCATCATTCGCCACAATTTATGAAACATGTGCTGCCCGTTGTGTTTGCTGCTCAGCCTTACACGAAACCTTGTATGAAAGTGGTGCTGAATCACCTCAAACTGTGGTATTCGCGCGCAGGAATTATCTATCATACGTTATAATATATAAGATTGATTTCCCTTTACATTAGCGGGTTTATCTTAACACCCGCAATAATAGGTGGGAAATCAATCACAGAAACAGTGCCGGTAACATGACACAGTGGACACTGGTAATTATTTAAAAGGATCACTGCCTATTAATGGTATTTTGCCTCACCTTTCCCATTATCTGTAGCAACCAGTTTGTTTTCCCCTCAATTAGGCACGCAAGGCAGCGAGCAACACCCATCTCCTATTACTGCGATATGGCAACAGAGGCCATGGGGGAAGGGAAAATAACAGGCTGCTGTTGTTGTTACCGCTGCTGCTGCTGCTGCCGCTGCCACTGAGGGATTGTTTTTTAGCATTTTCTTGGCTGCGTTTCATTTCTTTATTCTCTCCACCATAACTTCCCTCTGCTATTAAACCTTTGGCATTCCCTTCTGGAGGTCTAAAATGACTGGGTCATTGAAACCTAACCTGTGTCAAAGTCGTGATGTGGTTGGTATGTGTGTGTGTGTGTGTGTGTGTGTGTGTGTGTGTGTGTGTGTGTTTTACCTCTATGCTGTGCAGAGGATATTAAGCAGAAAAAACAAGCCCGGGATATACTGAAGACATCTGAAATTCAGCCAGTAGAAGACAAGTGGGAATTAATGTGATCCTTTAGCCATAGTTATTATGTTTGTTCTTTGGGATACGGCACTTAGATTATCAGGGTCCAAGCTGTTATCCTGCCTGCTTCATAGTCATCACATTAGGGTGCAAAACAATACATACATTTTTGCTATTGAGTGATATTTATTCATTTTTGTTTTCATTATTCACACTCCAAAGATAATCATTCATAATGATATAAAGAACTGAAAATAAGCAGATTTTAAAAGCTAAAGCTAGGTGCTGTTGTAGCTTAATGTAGCGTTTCAGCTAAAACTGGTATTTTTAGAAGCTAAAACTAGCATTTTTCTAGAGTAAACTAGCAATTTAGCAGAGACCAGTAGTTATTTTGCAGCTTAAACTAGCATAGCTAAAACTAATATTTTTTTTTTTAGCAGCTAAAACTAGTATTTTTAGAATTTTAGAAGCTAAAACTGGCATTTATTGTACCTGGAACTAGAATTTCGGCTAAAACTGGTATTTTGAGAAACAGAAAATAAGCATATTATGTAGCTTAAACTAGCATTTAAGCTAAAAAGATGTATATTTTTAGGAGCTAAAACTAGCATTACTTGTCTTAGACTAGCCTTTTAGCTAAATCTACAATGTTTTTAAGTTGACGTTTTCTGTAGCTTAAACTAACCACTTTGTTATACAAAACCTCTGTAGCATACTTTTTTTTCCACATCTGTGTTTTTTAAATGACTTTCATTCATCACATCGGTGCTCATAACTTTTCCACTGACCCCGCTCATCTTGTAATCAGATAATCATCAAAGGACTCGACCACATGTGACCTTCTGACTGCCCACACACACCCACTGACAGCACTGACAGCACGATTAACCAGAATTGCCGTTTGATTTGCGTTGTGTACACATTTGTGCATAAACACGTTTGTCCAGTACAAATTTGTGTCTTAAGAAACACACAGCCTTCTCCGTGAATCTCAAACCTCATGTGGTGAAGATGTCTTCCCGCCACGCTGCGCTGACTGCTGCGGTCGCGTGGTTCTGACTCTGCAAAGCCCGAGGCGAGAGAGTGAAGTGTGTCAGCCTGTGCAGCTGATAACACCGCCTCTGTCACACTCGGGCCAAAGAGCGTTTGCTGGGGAGCCAAAGCGCATGATGGGTTTGTGACGCAGCACGCAGCGGCATTCAAATAGTGAAATTGGGGTAGGCACTTTTTTCCTCATCCCCTGAACTATGTCGCGTCAGTTATCTTACGCCACATGATGCGTATTCCATTTTCCTCACGGGGAGTTCACTGTGGTTCATCCCGAACATCTTTTCCATCACAATGTTCTACCACTTGACATAGTTTTTATCCCACTGGAGATTTCTTCTTCTTCTTCTTCTTTTTTTTTTTTTACACTCTGTTAACCAAATGTGATTTCCACAGTGTTCAGTGTTTGCACAGAATGTTTTATTCAACTAGATTTGTTGTTTCTTTACATCTGTGTGACACTCCGCCACAATAGCGAGTGCTTCTCTATCTCCTTAGGCCATTGCCTTGCCAGAGCCTCTTTCATGGCGAAGAGGCACTGACAGAATAAAGAAGAGCTCCTTGAGAACAGAGTCTCTTATCAGCCTCCAACATCTGGCCAAGACTGATGGGCTCTTGGAATAGCTCTCCAAATCATTGAGTTTTAACTGCATAATGCTTGTTTAACTGCATCCTTCCCACAATACTCACTCACCCCCTCTCATTATGTGTCTTTCACCAGAGAAACCCATTTCTATGAATTCTGTTCCGTCAGCGGGGGAGCACGGATGTGAGGGAGTGCACTAAACGGTAGTAAAAACAGATTGAAGGGTGAGTCAAGTGGTGTGCGGGCAAAGGAAATTAAATTTGACTTGACCAGTCACGATTGTACACCGCGAGTCAGAGAAATATTGAATTTGCAAGCTGTTCAGTGTTAGAATCTTCGACACGGAAAGCAATTTTCTCCGATATACATGCACCTTCTTTATTTATTTATTTTTTTGTCCAGAAAATGAATCTTTTCAAATTGAAGTCATCATTGTAGATTTACAACGTAAGGCCCTGTTGCATCACAGCCCATTAGATTAAAGCCCTGAGGTAATTTGCAGCAGATTTAAGAATTTACCCAAACACCTGGCTCTGTAACTGCGAGTCACCGGATGCCGGTCCTCTGGATCATACACAAGGAGAGATGTAGCAGATGTGTCACACTGAGCCTGCTTTCTTGTTGTCTCACAGCGATACCACACGAGTGGGGTGGACCATGCGATTGTGTTCATGTTTTGATCATTGAGGATTATTCGGTTATCTCTACATAACAGAGTTTGTCTTCATGGGATCGCGACATAATCTGACAATTTATGACCGCTTGTTGTGAATATTTAACAGATATGGCAGGAACTTTTTGTTCATTTCCAGCAGCAGTTGGCTCTAATAGTGTTATCTGCTGATGTTTTTTTTTTTTTTTTTAATTTATTTATTTATTGTATTTTTGGCATTCCTTACCGATTTTGAGAAGGCCAAATCCTCATGTACCGCAGAACCTGCCGTGGCGGCACCCACTGCTCTCCTTGGGTGGGCGTAGACAGCCGTGTGCTTCCTCCGATGCACATGGACTCACCAGCTGCTTCTTTTCTCCCTGACAGCGAGGAGCTTCACCGGGAGGGTGTTGCACAAGCAGCGGTTCAAATAATCTCCTGCCGATCTTAGCTTTAACTCGACACAGACATCCCA